>NC_087159.1:15215000-15217500 GCF_035594125.1 Scylla paramamosain
GCGGCGCAGAAGTGTTTCAGAATATAGTGCTAAGTAGCGCTGGCGGACCCCTCCACGCCTGGTTAGCGGCCCCCACTTTCCACACGCCGCCGCACTAAATGCAAAATATGAGAGCATGAAAAAAAAAAAAAAAAAAAAGATCTTCCCCTGAATCAATTTGAGGAATTTCGAAACATTCTTAAGATTCTTTTTCTTTTTCCTCCTCAACCCTTCCTCCTCCCCACACTTCATACTCCTCTTCTTCGCAATCTTCACTCTCCACACTCCTCTTCCTCTCTTTTCCTTCGGCCACTAACTCTTCCTATTAACCCCTCTCCTTCCTCCTCCTCCTCCTCCTCTCCCTCCTGCACCTTGTCGTCATTCTTTCCTCTCATTCACTGACCTATTTCTCTCGCCTCTCCCGTCCACCCACATGATGGACTCCTTGCCTCCTCCATCCCTCCTTCACTACCTCCACCCCCACATTTCTCTTCACCACGCCACTAACTGCTCCACATGTTCTCCTCCTCCTCCTCCTCCTCCTCTTTTCTCTTCTCATAATCGTCCTAACCTTCCCCATCCTTCTTCTTCCTACTCCTCCTCCTAAACCTTGTCTTTATTTGACTTTTCCTCCATTTCAATCTCTCATAGCCTTCTATTCCCTTCGTCAGCAGCAGGAACATATCCACTCTCTCTCTCTCTCTCTCTCTCTCTCTCTCTCTCTCGAACACGTCTGGGAGAAATATGCAAAACCAGAAATAATTATGAAGAAGCGACGTTCCTGCGAGAGTTTCAATTTGATTTCTGACTTCCACTTGGTGCGTTCATTCCCTGCGTGATGCTGTTAGTCTCTCTCTCTCTCTCTCTCTCTCTCTCTCTCTCTCTCTCTCTCTCTCTCTCTCTCTCTCTCTCTCTCTCTCTCTCTCTCTCTTTCTGAACATTTATCCTGCACCCGCGCACTCTAAACAACTTTTGATTTTTTGACTTATCAATGAGGACAAAAGCACACACACACACACACACACACACACACACACACACACACACACACACACACACACACACACACACAGAGAGAGAGAGAGAGAGAGAGAGAGAGAGAGAGAGAGAGAGAGAGAGAGAGAGAGAGAGAGAGAGAGAGAGAGAGAGAGAGAGAGAGAGAGAGAGAGAGAGAGAGAGAGAGAGAGAGAGAGAGAGAACACTAATAGAGGGAATTAAAATGACAGGAAAAAAAAAAGGAAATAAGAGTGAGTGAGGTAATTAATATATTCACAGGATATAAAAAAAAGAGAAAAGAATATAATTTGAAATGTTAATCTTGTAAGGCGGGAAGGAAAATAAGCGTGTGATTGTGACTTCTGATGTTGAAAGAGATGAAGATTTTTTTTTTCATTTTTTTTTCTTATGAGTGTCTGTTCATGGTGGTTTAATTAAATAAGATAACGAAAGAAAAAGAATATTAAAACGGAAAGGAGTAAGAAGGTGGAAGTATAATAAGGAACAGCACTTTCTCAGTACAGTTCCCGGCAAATAACGAAACGGAAAGTAAATCAAGATGAAAAAAAAAGTAAGGTGGAAAAGTAATAATCAACCCTTTCACTGCTATTTGGCACATCATTTCTTAAGCACTCTGAGACATCTTTTCTTGCTTTACAGCCACCAATAAACATTGTACTGGTCAGAAATTGCAAAACCTTTTCTTTTCATGCCTTGTTTCTTGTAGATGCTTATAAACACTCCACACATTGCTTCTAGTGCTGCAAATTCTTCCATACGCTGTGAAAGGTTTGATAGACAGCTTCCCACATTCGAGTCCCGACAAACATAATAAACCAACAAGTCGATATGCGTAATCCCTTCAGTCTCCTCCTACTTGAATTAAGACACTTCTCCTTCTCCTCAACTTGTGTCCTGTTTCTATCAAGTGTCGCTGATTGGGATGGGCCTTCTCTGTGTGGTTCTATTGCAATGTTCTTCAAGCTTTTTTTCTATTGCTATCCAGTTTTATCTTATATGCAACGTTCACGATCCTTTTACTTCCATTCTATTGTATCTTTCTCCGACTCTATTGTATCTTTTGTACGATGTGGTGAACCAAGAGCTTACGACCAGTGCAGAGTCCCGATCCGTACCTTGAAGAATACGTTTCTATTGTATGTTTCTGTTTAATGTATCTCTTGCAGCCGTACATCCTCATTCAGCAAGAAAATAATTTTTAGCTCTGTATTTTTATTTTTTTTTTCAGAAGAAATCCAGTTTTATGTTTGTTATCCCTTAAGGTTTGCTTGATTGACTCTTTTCCGGTTTTATAATCTAACTGGTATATGGGAATTAATGTTATATTCATTATCTTCGTATTAATTTCTTCAGAGAGAGATTGACTTCAAAAGAATCAATACACAAACACATCAAGAAACCGTCAAAGTACCGATGTATCTGACGAGGTCGTGTATTTGAGGCGTTAAGAGTAAATGCGTCACTGAAATGAAAGTGTAAAGGCGAGACATGCATTCTTCTCCTT
>NC_087159.1:15220000-15235000 GCF_035594125.1 Scylla paramamosain
CACTGGCGAGAATTTCGTTTCTGGAGGAGGGAGGGGAATAATAATTTAACGTCAAGGTCGTAACGCCGCGGCAGTGTGAGGAATATGCGTCTCCCTCCATTACTCTTTCCCTCCGTCCACCTCCACCACCTTCCTCCTCTTTCCTGTCCTGTTTTTATTTACTTATCTTTTCCAGTCGTTGGTTAGGTGAGAGTGGCGGTGGTACGTAGTTCAACAGAAAGACTCGTTACACGTTTCCTAGCATGTCTTCCTTCCTTGTCAGTCCGTGTGTTTCCTTTCTTCCTCCTCGCAGCTTAAAGGGAAATGTCTCTATGATGTACACAAGATCCTTACCTAACCTACTCCTTCTTGGAACCTTATTTAACTCAACCGCACTGCAACTAGTTCAGCAGTCTTGGAAAGTTTGCTTCCCTATAACAGCTGATTTAAAAGACTGCACAGGTGATTGGTCGGGTTTCCATGCATGCTTTTCCTGTTGGTTATAATCCTTACTAAAATCACTCCAATCATAAAACTATTCTTAAAACACCCAATAGCCTCCATCAGAGCTCGATAATGTAGGAAATAAGATTAGCTAACCTAACCAGACTTACTTGGAAACTAATATAATTTTGCATTACCTAATCTAATTATATCTTGCGTAACCTAATCTAACCTAACCTAATATGACCTAATGGCAACATACTGCATGTAACCTTACCTAAAATAATCTAACTTAACCCAACCTAACACACGAGTGCATGCATCCTAACCTTACCTTACCGTGTCTACCCTAACCTAATCTTACCTTACCTAACCTAACCTTACTTTACCTAACCTAACCTAACTTAACCTAACCTTACCTTACCATACCAAACCTAACCTTACCTTACCCTACCTAACCTAACCTTACCATACCAAACCTAACCTTACCCTACCTAACCTAACCTTATCTTACCCTATCTAACCTAACCTTACCTAACCTAACCTTACCTAACATAACCTTACCCTACCTAACCTAACCTTACCTAACCTAACCTAACCTTAACCTAACCTTAACCTACCCTACCTAACCTAACACTATCCTATCCCATCTAACTTAACCCAACATTATTCTATCCTACCTAACCCAAACTTAACTAACCTAACCTAACCTTACCCAACTAAACCTAACCCAGCCACGTTCCCACTCCATGCACAAGTCACACCGCCGCCCCTGCCGCCATGCCTTCTTCCGCGGTCAGAAGGCGTGAAATTCTGGCCACTATTAGCCATTTCCTTACCTCGCAACCCTCCCGCCACAACCCTAGACATAATATTGCTTTTATTTCTCTCTCTCTCTCTCTCTCTCTCTCTCTCTCTCTCTCTCTCTCTCTCTCTCTCTCTCTCTCTCTCTCTCGTGAAATTTAATACGGTGCAGATAAAAGAGGATAAAAATTAATAATAATGTAGAAATACGCGTAATTACCTTGAAATAAATGTGACGCCGCGGTGGTGAAATAGAGAGAGAGAGAGAGAGAGAGAGAGAGAGAGAGAGAGAGAGAGAGAGAGAGAGAGAGAGAGAGAGAGAGAGAGAGAGAGAGAGAGAGAGAGAGAGAGACTCGTTACCACTCCCAAGAGTCGTTAGTAAGAGGAGACCTGAATTAATAGGCTCAATTAAAAGAGAGGAACAGGAAGAGGGGAAAGAAGAAAAGGAGGAGGAGGAGGAGGAGGAGGAGGAGGAGGAGGAGGAGGAGGAGGAGGAGGAGGAGGAGGAGGAGGAGGAGGAAAAGGAAGAGGAGGAGGAGGATAGATTGTCATAGTATTTTCGAAGATATTCAAAAGCGATGCAAACGATCTCTCTCTCTCTCTCTCTCTCTCTCTCTCTCTCTCTCTCTCTCTCTCTCTCTCTCTCTCTCTCTCTCTCACTTACGGCATAAAGAATAAGGAAGCAATGAAGGTGAGAGTGAGAGAATAAAGTGTTAAAATATGTTAACTGAGAGAGAGAGAGAGAGAGAGAGAGAGAGAGAGAGAGAGAGAGAGAGAGAGAGAGAGAGAGAGAGAGAGAGAGAGAGAGAGAGAGACGTAATTAGAAGGAAAATGAAAACTAAACGAACTGAGAAGGAAGAAGCACATGTAAATTAAAAAGAAAACAAAGGAACTAAATAATAATGAAAATAATAATAATAATAATAACAATAATATAATAATAACAAGAAAAACAAGAAAAGTAAAGAAAAGAAAGGAAGAAGTTAAAATATGGAACAAGACGAAAATAACAAAGGAATAAAGGAGGAGGAGGAGGAGGAGGAGGAGGAGGAATACAAAGGAATACAAAAGGAAAGCCAAACAGCAACAGACCTTTTGGTCCTTGCAAGGCTGTTTGGTAACTACTTCTAACTAGATACAGGGAAGAGAGACAGGACAACATAGTAGAAGGCTCCTCCCCACCCACCACTCCAGCTTGCGCTGGCATGGAAATAGTTGGGAAAAGTACCATGCAGTATGGAAAAACTGACATGAAAATTTTCATAGGAAAGGATGAAAGGAAGTTCTACTATTCACCCTACGGTGAACTCTATACGCCTATCTGAAAGTTAATACAAGTTATATTAAGACTGGTGTCTGTAGAATAAGAGTTTATTAGTGAATTTAGTAATTATTCGGACAAGAAGAGAGCTTGTTGGGGATTTGCTTTTAAATATTTGTCTATTTTATTTTTGAATGATTCAATAGTATTGCTGTTCACAATTTCGGCAGGAAGTTTATTCCATATATTTACTATACGATTAAAGAAAAAAATGTTTGGCCTCGTGGGATTTAAAACGTTTGGGTATAATCTTGAATCCATTATTTCTTGTTAGGTTAGAATGATCAATGGTAAAATATTTATGTGCATCAATGTTACTATATCCTTTGAAAATTTTGAACACTTCAATTATGTCTCCTCTTATCTTGCGCTTTGTTAAACTAAATAGGTTTAGTTCTTCAAGTCATTCCTCATACGGCTTACTGCGCAATCTTGGAATCATCTTTGTGACTCTGCGCTGTATCTTTTCTAGTTTTTCAATGTCTTTTTTGTAGTATGGTGACCAGAACTGTACACAGTATTCTAGATGAGGAGGAGGAGGAGGAGGAGGAGGAGGAGGAGGAGGAGGAGGAGGAGGAGGAGGAGGAGGAGGAGGAGGAGGAGGAGGAGAAGAAGAAGAAGAAGAAGAAGAAGAAGAAGAAGAAGAAGAAGAAGAAGAAGAAGAAGAAGAAGAAGAAGAAGAAGAAGAAGAAGAAGAAGAAGAAGAAGAAGAAGAAGAAGAAAATAACTAGATCGAAAGAGGGAGGGAGGGAACGAAGAAAGGGAAGGTATACTGCAGGAAAGGGAGGGAGGGAGGGAGTGAGGGAGGCAGGGAGGGAAGGGAGTATAGAAGCGTTAAGAGTATAGAGGATTATAGAAGCAGCGTGAAAGGAGGGAGGAAATGAAGGGAGGAAGGAAGCAGGGGACTCCTTTTCTCACTAATTAGGACTGCCGTACCTGTAATCAGCGGGAGACACACCTCAGGCGACTCAAAGAGAGAGAGAGAGAGAGAGAGAGAGAGAGAGAGAGAGAGAGAGAGAGAGAGAGAGAGAGAGAGAGAGAGAGAGAGAGAGAGAGAGAGAGAGAGAGAGAGAATGTTATGGGGAGAAGTGAAAGAGAATGCTACGGGGAGAAGTGAAAGAGAAAAATAATAATGATAATAATAATAATAATAATGATGATAATAACAAGAAAAATGGAAAGAAAGAAAAGACAGAGAAGGGAAATACAAAGGAATGAGAGATTATACGGAAAGAGAATTGCAATAAGGAAATAAACAAGTAGATAACTAACTAAGCAACTAACGAACTGTGAAATAAAAAAAAAATAATAAGAGATAAAGAAAATGAAGAATGATAGAGATGGCAATAAGTAAAAAGCAAAAAATAAATAAATAAATAAATAAAAAAGAGTAAGAATACGAAAAGTAAAATACGTGAATCGCGAGGAGAGATAAGAACGAGAGAGAGAAAAAAAAAGAGAAGGAAAACAAAAGAAAAATATGAGACTGGAGGAAGACGAAGGAAGTGGAGGAGAAATATATATATATATACAAAAAAAAAAAAAAAAAATGACGCAAAATCACAATAATTGGAAACAAAAAAAAAAAAAAAAAAAAGGAATTTAAGGGAAAGGAAAGAAAGGAAACGAAAGAACAGAAAAAAAAACGAAATAGCACTAACTGAAAATACTTGTAAAAAAATAAATAAAAAGAACTGCCTGGGAAAGAAGAAAAGACAATAAAAGAGGAAAAAATAGGAATAAATGTAATAATGGTAAGAGGAAACAACAAACACAAGTCGCTCTTTTATCTTCATATTATCCTTTTTTTCCTCTTCTTTCTCTCTCCTTTCCTTTTCCTCTTGCTTGAAAATTATGTGTATGTTGTTTTGCAGGCACGAGAAGGAGGGAGGGAGGGAGGGAGGGAGGGAGGGAGGGAGGGAAGGAAGGAAGGAAAGAAAGAGGGAAGAAAGGAAGGAAAAAGGAGAAACAAGCAAACAAACAAACGGAGGAAGGAATGAAGGACACAAAAAAAAAAGATCTATAGAAAGGAATGAGAAAAGACGGATAAAAGAAGCGAGGGAGAAATGAATGAATGAAGGAAGGAAAGAAGGAATAAGAGTTGAGAGGGGATAAAGAGGAGGAGTAGGAAGCAATTGAAAGTAGAAACACTCACAATAATGGGAAAAAATGGATAGAGAAGGGATGTACAGAAGGAATGAAGAAGGAAAAAAAAAAAGGAAGAAAGTCACTAGATGGAAAAAGGAAATAAGGGAGGGAAAAGTACTCCTTAAGAAACCCTGATTAACAAATTAGCTCAGTGAGAGAGAGAGAGAGAGAGAGAGAGAGAGAGAGAGAGAGAGAGAGAGAGAGAGAGAGAGAGAGAGAGAGAGAGAGAGAGAGAGAGAGAGAGAGAGAGAGAGAGAGAGAGAGAGAGAGAGATACATTTTTTCCAAGAGTCGTGCATGTGGAAAAACAAACCAGGCGAAATTGATGGAAAACTACAATCCAATGACATTATTTTCTTCAATTCTTTCTTCTTTTTCCTTCTTCCCACAACTCTATTTCTTGTATTCCCTTCAAGTATGATTCATTCCATTCTCCTTTTTCTTTTCTTCTTTTCCTTCAATACCTTCTGCCACGTGTCATCTTATTATCCTTCTATCCTTCTCTTCCTTCTTTACGTTTTCTTCCTTTCTTTGTCATTCTATGCTTTTATCTCCGTCCCTCATTTCCATGCTTTCTCTTGCATTCCATTGTACGTGTTATTCCTTTTCTTTATTCCTCCTTGCGTTCTGAGACGTCTCCTCCAGTTTTTCTCACCCCTCCAGCTGCTAACTCTGTACAAGGGCCTAATCCATCCATGTATGGAGTATGCTTCACATGTCTGGGGGATTCACTCATACTGCTCTTTTAGACAGGATAGATTCAAAAGCTTTTTGTCTAATTGCCTCCTCTCCTCTAACTGACTGTCTTCAGCCTCTTTCTCATCGCCGCAATGTTGCATCTCTAGCTGTCTTTTACCACTATTTTCATGCTAATTGCTCTTCTGATCTTGCTAACTGCATGCCTCCCCTCCTCCCGTGGCCTCGCTGCACAAGACTTTCTTCTTTCTCTCACCCCTATTCTGTCCACCTCTCTAATGCAAGAGTTAACCAGTATTCTCAGTCACTCATTCCTTTCTCTAGTTAACTCTGGAACTCCCTGCCTTCTTTTGTATTTCCACCTTCCTATGACTTGAACTTCTTCAAGAGGGAGGTTTCAAGACACTTATCCTTCAATTTTTGACTACCGCTTCGGACCCTATTCGTGGACTGGCATCTCAGTGGGCTTATTATTATTACTTTTTTTTTCAGTTAGATTCTTGTTGCCCTTGGCCGGTAAAAGAAAAAAAAAATTGCTATCCACCACGAACTAGAGAAATTAGTGCAACATCCTACTCGTATTCCTGACCGTCTTTGAGATACGCCCAACATTCTTGACCTTTTCCTAACCTCTAATCTTTCTGCTTATATTGTTACCCTGTCTTCTCTGCTGGGCTCCTCTGATCACAATCTCATATCTGTATCTTGTCCTATCGCTCCAATCCCTCCTCAGTATTTTTCTCGACTTAAACCTTCCAAACCTTGGTTTAACACAACCTGTTCCCGTGTTATACGTGATGGAAAGGTAGCCCACAAGAGGTACTTGAGCCTTCCATCACCAGAATCTCATGCGCTTTATATTTCTGCCCGGAATCATGCCAAGTCTGTTCTCCTATTAGCCAAAAAACTCCTTCATTAATAGAGTGTCAAAATCAAAACATCTCCAATAACTTTGATTCTTCTTTCCTTCCTTTATTTCAACCAGATGGCATCACTCTTCGCTCAAACCTTTGCTAAAAACTCTACCTTGGATGACCCAGGGCTTGTTCCTTCCTCTCCTCCACATTCTGGCAACTTCATGCTACCTATTAAAATTCTTCGCAATGATGTTTTCCATGCCCTCGCTGGCTTAAAACCCCGGAAGGCTTATGGACCTGATGGGATCCCTCCTATTGTTCTCCGAAACTGCATCTCCGTGCTTGCACCTTGCCTAGTCTAACTCTTTCAACTGTCTGTCAACATCTACCTTTCCTTCTTGCTGGAAGTTTGCCTACATTCAGCCTGTTCCTACAAAGCGTGACCGTTCTAATCCTTCAGACTACCGTCCTATTGCTTTCATTTCCTGCCTATTTAAAGTTTTTGAATCTATCCTCAACAGGAAGATTCTTAAGCATCTATCACTCCATAACCTTCTATCTGATCGCCTGTACGGGTTCCGTCAAGGCCGCTCTGCTGGTGATCTTTTGGCTTTCTTTACTGAGTCTTGGTCATGCTCTTTTAGGGATTCTGGTGAAAGTTTTGCTGTTGCCTTAGACATATCAAAAGCTTTTGACAGAGTTTGACACAAAGCTTTAATTTCCAAACTACCCTCTTACAGCTTCTATCCTTCTCTCTGTAACTTCATCTCAAGTTTCCTTTCTGACCGTTCTATTGCTGCTGTGGTAGACGGTCACTGTTCTTCTCCTAAATCTATTAACAGTGGTGTTCCTCAGGGTTCTGTCCTGTCACCCACTCTCTTCCTATTATTCATTAATGATCTTCTAAACCAAACTTCTTGCCCTATCCACTCCTATGCTAATGATACCATCCTACACTTTTCCATGTCTTTTCAAAGACGTCCACCCCTTCAGGAAGTAAACAGTTCATGCAGGGAAGCCACAAAACGCCTGACTTCTGATCCCTAAAATTTCTGATTGGGGATAGAGCAAACTTAGTATGGTTTAATGCCTCAAAAACTTAATTCATCCATTTATCAACTCAACACAACCTTCCAGACAATTATCCCCTCTTCTTCAATGACACTCAACTGTCCCCCTCTTCTACACTGAACATCCTCGGTCTGTCCTTTACTTATAATCTAAACCGGAAACTTCACATCTCATCTCTAGCTAAAATTGCTTCTATGAAGTTAGGCGTTCTGAGACGTCTCCGCCAGTTTTATTTACCCTTCCAGCTATTAACTCTGTACAGGGGCCTTATCCGTCCTTGTATGGAGTATGCCTCACATGTCTTGGGGGGTTCCACTCAGGGTGGAATCAAAAGCTTTTCGTCTCATCAACTCCTCTCCTCTAACTGACTGTCTTCAGCCTCTTTCTCATCGTCGCAATGTTGCACCTCTTGCTATCTTCTACCGCTACTTTCATGCTAAATGCTTTTCTGATCTTGCCAACTGCATGCCTCCCTTCCTTCAGCGGCCTCGCTGCACAAAACTTTCTTCTTTCTCTCACCCCTATTCTGTCCACCTTTCTAATGCAAGAATTAACCAGTATTCTAAATCATTCATCCCTTTCTCTGGTAAACTCTGGAATTCCTTGCCTACTTCTGTATTTCCATTTTCCTATGACTTGAATTCCTTCAAGAGGGAGGTTTCAAGACACTTATCCTTCAATTTTTGACTACCGCTTTGGATCCTGTTCGGAGACCGGCATCTCAGTGGCTTTTTTTCTTTTTTCTTTGTTGGCCTTGGTCGGTGCCCTTCCTACATAAGAAAAAAAAACTTTTCTTAATTCTCTGTTACTATTGATCATTTCATATTCTTTCATTTCTCCCTCCTGCCCTTCATTCTTTCCTTACTTTCCTCTCATTTCTTTGTAAAATGTGTCATTCCTTCATACTTTCATTCCCTCCTTCTCTTTTTACTACAGGTTATTTCATGTGTTTTTATCTCTTTCTTCCGCCTTTCTTTCTCTTCTTCCTTTCCTTTTCCTCCCTTGTCAAGTGTCATTCCTTCATACTTCCATTCCCTAATCTTTTATTTTCAAACCTCCCTCCCTTCCTTCTCTCTTTCTTCTACTAATTGACATTTCAACAATACTACGTCTTCCGGCTGCGTCTCACTCTCTCGTTCTCTTTCCGACATTTGCTGGGAGTACACGTTTGAAATATTTATGTTATGCAGGTAAATAACACGTATCTTCTTTTCCCTCCCCCTGGCACGACGGTTCTTCTCGCTCAGGCTGAAGGTGCGACTCCCATTTGAAGAAACAAGAGAGAAGAGGGGAAGGGAGGAAGGGTAGAGTCGCGCAAGTAGGAGGAGTAGGAGGAGAAAGTTTTCAAGGCCTGAGGTAACTAGCTGAAGGAAGTGAAGAAAGGGAGATATGAAAAATGTAGGTGAGAGTTGGGAGGGGGAGGAGAGGTAACTTGGGAGCATTGGATGAAAGGTGAAAGGTAAGATGAGGTTGAAGAGAAGGATTAGGGAAAGGGTAGAGGAGAAAGGACGAGAAAGGGAAGAAGGTGAGATGACGAGAGGGTATTGAAATGATTCGAAAGAGTGAAAATATGACAAAGGAGAGGAGGAGAAAAGATGGCTGCGGAGGAGAGAGAGAGAGAGAGAGAGAGAGAGAGAGAGAGAGAGAGAGAGAGAGAGAGAGAGAGAGAGAGAGAGAGAGAGAGAGAGAGAGAGAGAGAGAGAGAGAGAGAGAGAGAGAGAGAGAGAGAGAGAGAGAGAGAGAGAGAGAGAGAGAGCAAACGTGAAATACCTGTAAGAGTCTGGTGAAAGGAGAGGAAAGAGAGAGGAGGAAGAGAGGGAGAGGCTTAGTCACGTTCTTACCTAAGGCACGTGGACCAATAATCTAAGGTCAAACAAACACACCTGGCGACACACACACACACACACACACACACACGTCCACGGTTACCTTTCTCCCACATCATTCCTACATCACTCTCTGTAAGTCACTCTGCACGTGTCAGAGTCTGAATGCCTCCTGAGTGTCTGTGGTGGAAGTGTGTGCGGCTGTGCGTGTTTGCCTGTGAAGGGCGTGGGCTTTACGATGGCAGACGATGACCGCTCACTGGGAAGAGGGAGAGGGAGAGGGAATATAGGACAGCAAGATTTGATAATGTTTAGAAAGGGTACTGAAGAAGGCCAGGCCGAAGGAAGAGAATCGTACAGTATTTTACGTTTCATCTATAAGCGTTCCTCGTGGATATTGATTTAGAACACTGTATTGTGTGAGAGAATATGTGTGTGTGTGTGTGTGTGTGTGTGTGTGTGTGTGTGTGTGTGTGTGTGTGTGTGTGTGTGTGTGTGTGTGTGTGTGTGTGTGTGTGAGTATGTATAGGAAACAAAATATACTTGAGAGAGATAAAAACATAAGAACACAAACAATCAAGCGAAGCGGCAAGAAGTCGTCAGGTCGACACGTGGCAGTCCCTGTATAAAACATACCTACCTATTTCCACCTATAATCCTCATCCATAAAATTTGTCTAATTTTTCAAAGCTCCTTTTATGACTCAAAGCTAACAACGTAATTACTAATTTTATTCGATTTGCGTACCACTCTATTTGAGAAGAAATTTCTTCCTATCTCTTTTTTAAATCGAACTTTATCAAGCCTGAACCCTTTATTTCTTATTTTATCCAGATTTGATTAATTCAAACTACTACGTGTGTGAGAGAAAGTATATAATCGGCAGTATATATGTTAGAATAGATGTGAGAGTATACGTGTTATACAGTGGTGGCCACTGAAATCAGCGTGGCGGGGCTCGCTATCTCCGTTATGGTTTAGCATCTGCTAGGTGGTCATACATTTGGGAGCTCGGGACACTCTTCCGTTAATAGGGGCATGGCAGTGGACAATGGTAGGCCTGGTAATAGCACTGTACTACTCGTAGTATTCATCCTTGAGCTGTCTTATGGCCTGGAGTCAGTAGTAGTGTGGTTCCGCTAGGCCAGCTATTTTCTTACTACTGTATCTTAGCTGCATTGTGCCCTAGTGCGAAACAGTGGTTGTTGATAAGGGCTTAAGAACTGATGAGACTGCCGTTATAATTTCCCTATACAAGGCAGGAAAGTGTAACAAAGAAATCTCTGCCATAAGTGGAGTCAAGTTACGAACTGTGCAGACAAGGATAAAAAAAAATCACTCTGGCACCAGTGATCCACCCACGCACAAGAAGAGGCCAGGTAAAGCTTAACTTCTTCAAGGACTCTGCTGATAAAAAGCCCGTTTAACTTCTTCAAGGGCTCTGCCCTTGAAGAAGTTAAACGGGCTTTGCCTGGCTTACACGTGGCAGCCTCTGTATCAGACATAATCAATAAGGGAAGCTGCAAGAAACCATAAGACCTACACGTGGTAGTCCCTGTATAAAACATTCCTACCTATTCGTATATCTACTTAAATAAGGGAAGCAGTAAGAAACCATTAGGCACTTGGCAGTCCGTTATAAAACATACCTACTTTTTCTTATATTATGTCGTCCGGATCCCCTCGTGTATGAGGTGTAGGACGGTGCCTTCTTATATTCACCTAGATAAGGGAAGCTGTAAGGAGCCATCAGGACTACACGTGACATATACGACGCATCATGAGCGGCTAGGGGCACGAGTTTGCAAGGTAATGGGAACGGGAAAAAAGAGGAAGGTTCTTCGTTTTATGGGAGTGTTAAGCCTCAATTTGGTTTTAAGGAGAGACACATGAGGGGAGAAGGGTTACGTTTCCTTACAGCAGTGGTGGTGGATCGAAAAGGGGAGGAAATTCTCTGCACGGGTGGATGAGAAAGTGTAGAGGGGGAGCTGTAATGGCAGGGCTGGACTTGCTTTTATGGAGGTACATTTTAGTTTAGAAAGAGTGACAATTTTTCTTCTTCCTCGTGGGTGTAAATGAGAAAAAACAAGTTAAACTTATAAGGAAGATGACGAGGTGGTGGAGGAGAGGTATAAACGTGGTGGGATGGGAAAAAAATGAAGAGGAAAAAGAAGGAATGGGAAAAGGGTGGGGGAAAGAAAGGGAAGGAGAGGAGAGGAGAGGAGAGGAGAGGAAAGGAAAGGAAAGGAAAGGGAAAGAGAGAGAATTGAAGAAGATAAAAAAGTAATACAAATGGAATGGAATGGCAAAAAAAAAAAAAAGTGAAGGAAAGAAAACGGTAAGGAAAAGGAGGAAAGATAACTGTATGAAGGGAACTGAAATGACGGAAGGGAAGGGGAGGGGAGGAAAGGAAAAGGGAGAAGAGGAAAGAGAACTGAATGAAGGGAAGGAATCAAGGGAGGGAAGGGAAGGAAGGGAGGTGCGGTAAAAAAATCTAGTCAGTCCCAGGAGTGAAATTGGTGGCGTAATGGTCAATTTGAGGGACGCGACTGAACTATTTCCAAATTGATGGCTGGGCGGGGCTGGCTGAGGGCTGGGCGGGGCTGGCTGAGGGCTGGGCGGGGCTGGCTGAGGGCTGGGCGGGACTGGCTGAGGGCTGGGCCGGGCTGGTTGAGGGCTGGGCGGGCCTGGTTGAGGGCTGGGCCGGGGTGGCTGAGGGCTGGGCGGGGCTGGCTGAGGGCTGGGCCGGGCTGGCTGAGGGCTGGGCGGGGCTGGCTGAGGGCTGGGCCGGGCTGGCTGAAGGCTGGGCGGGCCTGGTTGAGGGCTGGGCCGGGCTGGCTGAGGGCTGGGCGGGCCTGGCTGAGGGCTGGGCCGGGCTGGCTGAGGGCTGGGCGGGACTGGCTGAGGGCTGGGCCGGGCTGGTTGAGGGCTGGGCTGGGCCGGGGTGGCTGAGGGCTGGGCCGGGGTGGCTGAGGGCTGGGCGGGACTGGCTGAGGGCTGGGTTGGGTGGGACTGGCTGAGGGCTGGGCGGGACTGGCTGAGGGCTGGGCGGGCCTGGCTGAAGGCTGGGCAGGGCTGGCTGAGGGCCGGGCGGGGCTGGCTGAGGGCTGGGCGGGCCTGACTGAAGGCTGGGCAGGGCTGGCTGAGGGCTGGACAGGGCCTGGCTGAGGGCTGGGCGGGCCTGGCTGAGGGCTGGGCGGGGCTGGCTGAAGGCTGGGCAGGGGTGGCTGAGGGCTGGGCGGGGCTGGCTGAAGGCTGGGCAGGACTGGCTGAGGGCTGGGTTGGGTGGGACTGGCTGAGGGCTGGGCCGGGCTGGCTGAGGGCTGGGCGGACCTGGCTGAGGGCTGGGCAGGGCCTGGCTGAGGGCTGGGCCGGGCTGGCTGAGGGCTGGGCGGGGCTGGCTGAGGGCTGGGCTGAGGGCTGGGCCGGGCTGGCTGAGGGCTAGGCGGGCCTGGCTGAGGGCTGGGCCGGGCCTGGCTGAGGGCTGGGCCGGGCTGGCTGAGGGCTGGACAGGGCCTGGCTGAGGGCTGGGCGGGCCTGGCTGAGGGCTGGGCAGGGCTGGCTGAGGGCTGGGCGGGCCTGGCTGAGGGCTGGGCCGGGCTGGCTGAGGGCTGGGCGGGGCTGGCTGAGGGCTGGGCCGGGCTGGCTGAGGGCTGGGCGGGACTGGCTGAGGGCTGGGCCGGGCTGGCTGAGGGCTGGGCCGGGCTGGCTGAGGGCTGGGCCGGGCCTGGCTGAGGGCTGGGCAGGGCTGGCTGAGGGCTGGGCGGGCCTGGCTGAGGGCTGGGCAGGGCTGGCTGAGGGCTGGGCGGGACTGGCTGAGGGCTGGGCCGGGCTGGCTGAGGGCTGGGCGGGCCTGGCTGAGGGCTGGGCCGGGGTGGCTGAGGGCTGGGCGGGACTGGCTGAGGGCTGGGCCGGGCTGGCTGAGGGCTGGGCTGGGCCGGGGTGGCTGAGGGCTGGGCGGGGCTGGCTGAGGGCTGGGCGGGACTGGCTGAGGGCTGGGTTGGGTGGGACTGGCTGAGGGCTGGGCGGGACTGGCTGAGGGCTGGGCGGGCCTGGCTGAAGGCTGGGCAGGGCTGGCTGAGGGCCGGGCGGGGCTGGCTGAGGGCTGGGCGGGCCTGACTGAAGGCTGGGCAGGGCTGGCTGAGGGCTGGACAGGGCCTGGCTGAGGGCTGGGCGGGCCTGGCTGAGGGCTGGGCGGGGCTGGCTGAAGGCTGGGCAGGGCTGGCTGAGGGCTGGGCGGGGCTGGCTGAAGGCTGGGCAGGGCTGGCTGAGGGCTGGGCCGGGCTGGCTGAGGGCTGGGCCGGGCTGGCTGAGGGCTGGGCGGACCTGGCTGAGGGCTGGGCCGGGCCTGGCTGAGGGCTGGGCGGGGCTGGCTGAGGGCTGGGCGGGGCTGGCTGAGGGCTGGGCTGAGGGCTGGGCCGGGCTGGCTGAGGGCTAGGCGGGCCTGGCTGAGGGCTGGGCCGGGCCTGGCTGAGGGCTGGGCCGGGCTGGCTGAGGGCTGGGCCGGGCTGGCTGATGGCTGGGCGGGGCTGGCTGTGGGCTGGGCGGGGCTGGCTGAAGGCTGGGCGGGGCTGGCTGAAGGATGGACGGGACTGGCTGAGGGCTGGGCGGCGGGAAGCACGTGCTGGGATCATTGACTTGGTGGTGAGCTCAGTGACTTAATGAACTCAGTAACTTAATGATGAATTCAGTGATTTAATGATAACCTCAGTGACTTCTTGATGAGATGAGTGATTTAATGGTGAGATCAGTGATTCATTGCTGGGGTCTGTGACTTATGGTGAAAACAGTGAGTTAATACTGGGCTCACTGACAAGGAGATGAGTAACTTAATATGATGTCAGGGACTGAATGGTGAGATGAGTAACTTAACGGAGAGTTCACTGGTTTATTAGTGAGCATAGAGTCTTAATGGACAGCTCAGTGACTTAATGGTGAGAGGGTGAGATCAGTGACAGGCTGAACGTGCTTTACAACTTATGCTGAACTCAGACTTTTGTTGAGCTCAGTGACTTAATACTGAGCTCAATATCTTAATGGTGAGATCATTGAGCAGATAGTGAGATCAGTGACTTAATTATCAGCTAAGCATCTAAAATTGAGCCCAGTGACTTGATGATGAGCTTAATGACTTAATAGTGAGATCAGTGACCATATGAGCTAAGTGATAATGCTGAGGCGAGTGACGTCATGCTGAGCTGTGTGTAATAATAATAATAATAATAATAATAATAATAATAATAATAATAATAATAATAATAATAATAATAATGATGATGATGATGATGATGATGATGATGATGATGATGATGATAATGACGACGACGATAATGATAATAATAATAATAATAATAATAATAATAATAATAATAATAATAATAATAATAATAATAATAATAACAATAATAAATAATAATAATAATAAGGCGCCATTATTGTAAAAAGCTCCATCATCAGCTGCCTTGATGACAAAACCAACGAATTTAGAACAAAACACACACACATACACACACACACACACACACACACACACACACACACACACACACACACACACACACACACACACACACACACACACACACACACACACCCGCAGTAAGAAAGCAGGCCACACAAGTTTCATGTCTCGAATCTGGATACAAATGCACGCTTGTCAATTCCAATTTGTAGAATCGTATGCGAATTATACTTCAGAAGGACCATTACGGAGTGGAGTGAGGGGAACAGGTGGCGCTGGTCCTGGTGGGTGGAGGGTGGAAGGCGGAAGGTTGAGGTGGAGAAAACATGAAGAAGGAAAGAAGGGAGGAAGAGAAGTATGACGAGAGGAACACAGACAGATGTGAGGAAGAGGG
>NC_087159.1:15242500-15245000 GCF_035594125.1 Scylla paramamosain
GGGAATGGGAGGAAAGGGGAGAGAAGGGAGGGAAATGGGACGGAATGAGAGAAAAGAGGAGGAACTTCAAAGATAAAACACACTTTCCCTTACCTTACTAACTCACAAACCATCCACTAACATTCATCTATATCATCCATCCCTCCACTCACCCCATCACTCTCTCTCTCTCTCTCTCTCTCTTTTCCATGCACCCCATCTCTCTGAAAGATAAGGTCACGCCCGTAACTCTTTGTTTCTATTTAGTCGCGGGAAATGAGAGAGATCGCCAGCCGCACAGACACATATATACACGCACGGTCCCAGAGCAACAGAAAACGGAAAAGGCCTCTGACTGGCTAGTGGGTGGAGGTGGACAGCGGAACAAGAGGAAGGGAGAAGGGAGCAAGTGGGAATGAGGGGAGGAAGAGAGAAGGGAGAGGGTGTGAAAGGAAGAGGGGAAGAGAGGAAGTGTGAGGGGTGAGGGTTGGAATAAAAAGAAAGGAAAAATGCAAGGTGAAGGGAAGGGAGGAGGTGTGAAAGGATAAAATAGGAAGGCAGTCATGAGGTGACAAGGGAAAGAGAAGAGAGGAAGTGTAAGGGGATGAGATAGAAAGGCAGTGTGAGGTGACAAGAAGAGTGAAAGAGGAAGTGTGAGAGAGGTGATCACTGTAAGGGAACGAAGGTAAAGAGAGAGGAGAAAGTGAGAGCCGCGGGGTGCGCTGTACACCTGTTGAAGACTCATGTCCCGGGCCAGGTAACACGAGTGCTAACGAGGGAGGACCTGAGGGTGTCTGGGGAGGTGCTGAGGAGGAACAGTAGAGGAGAGGAGGTGCTGAAGGACAGTGATGGTGAGATGTTACAAGAGGAAGTGCTAAAGAAGGACAGTAATAATGAAGTGTTACGTTTTCTTCTTTTCTTCACATCAAATCTCTAATAAATCTTTTCTCTGTCTTTGTTGGTCTGTTTCTCGGTTATATTATCAAGAAAATATAATCACTCCTTCTTTTCTTCTTTTATTCTGCACAAATCTTTTCCCCTTTCCTACCATTCACGATCTGTAAAGTACAATTACCCATAGAAGTTTCTAAATAAGTGCTACAATCATCCAAATCACAAAGTTCATCAGGGAAAGAGTCGTTTAATACTATCAGTCTCTCTCTGATGGAACAAACTAAGCAAGAACGTAGTAATTGCTGAAATTAGATAGTTTGAAGACGTAATTTAATACATAGGGATGACTGATGATAAAGTTTAAGTGCCCAGGAACTGCCGTGTGTTGGTCAACTAGACTGTTCCAATCATAACATTTTCTCATATTATGTTCTTATGTCCTCTCTTTCTTCCTCTTCCGTCTTCCGTTATTGCTTTCCCCTTTCACTTATTCCTTCTGTTTTCTTTTATCTCTCTCTCTCTCTCTCTCTCTCTCTCTCTCTCTCTCTCTCTCTCTCTCTCTCTCTCTCTCTCTCTCTCTCTCTCTCGCGGCCTTGGTCGTCACGCAAAGTCGTCAGGAACTCGTCCCAGCAGCGTGCCAAACAAGCTAGAAGTTACGTCGGTACTGGGGCTAGTCAGCAAACCAGTTGGAAACGAACACTGGCAGCGTGAGGACTTAGTGGCAACAGTATCTCTCTCTCTCTCTCTCTCTCTCTCTCTCTCTCTCTCTCTCTCTCTCTCTCTCTCTCTCTCATCTGTTTTCTATCCATCTCGTCTCGTCCTCCGCTGATTAGCTTCCTTGCCATGGTCAAGAATAATGAGTAGGCGCGCGCGCACACACGCGCACACACGCGCACGCACACAGAAACACACACACACACACACACACACACACACACACACACACACACACACACACACACACACACACACGCAGGGGCATCACAAGGAATGTTTTCAACTCCAGGGGATCACAAGGGAACCTAAGACGGGGCCGCCTGAGGGAGAGAGGGAGAGGGGAGTGGAAGGCAGTGAGGGGAGGGGAATAGAAGGGAGTAAGGGGAGAGGGGGTTGGGTGTCTCAGGGTCGTCTCCAGGGTGTGGAAAAAATAACCTCCGGTATTTTTTTGCTGTCTTTCCTCCGTCCAAACAGGATGAGGGAAATTTACATATAATTATCAGTGGGAATATTTCAGGGGAATGTATAGTGCTATTTCGTTGTGTATGCATTTAGTTATGTTTTTGCTGGCTGTATGTGTGTGTGTGTGTGTGTGTGTGTGTGTGTGTGTGTGTGTGTGTGTGTGTGTGTGTGTGTGTGTGTGTGTGTGTGTGTGTGTGTGTGTGTGTCTTTAATATGCATGTCTCTACATATTCATGAATTTGTCACGTTTCGTGGTTTTCCTTTCTATTTTATTTATATCTCTTTTCTCTGTAAATATTTTTTGTTACGTGTGTCTGTCTACCGACGTGTCTGAGTTCGCCTGCATGTCTGTGAGCCTGTTTTTTCCGTCTGTCAACTAGTCAAGCTGTTTGTCTTACGTCTCTCGGTCTCCATGGAAAATTGAAATCAAGAGAAGAGAGGTAAGGTC
>NC_087159.1:15250000-15257500 GCF_035594125.1 Scylla paramamosain
TCTCTCTCTCCCCATCCACATTTATAGATACCGTCTCTCGCCTCCTCTTTCTCTTCCACCTCCTTCACTCCTCCTCCTTCTGTTCCCTTCTTCCTCATCCATTTATTATTGTTCTTGTTGTTGCTACTAATCCCGAGTTTTACCATCATTCCTTTCCTCTCATATTTACAAACATCTCTCTCTCTCTCTCTCTCTCTCTCTCTCTCTCTCTCTCTCTCTCTCTCTCTCTCTCCGAAAAAAAAAAAAAAAAAGACAGGCGGGCGTATCAGCTGCACTATTAATGAGAGGTGCTGTATAGTCACCTGGGCGGGCGAGGCGGACGTCGCGGCGCATCTGAGCGATTGGGTTCACCTGCAGCTGCCCCTCCCACTCACCTGTGGAGTAAACAAACAAGCGGTAAGAAGGCGCGAGTAAACAGCATGAGGAGGCGAGAGAGGCTAGGAATGCTGGTGGTAGTGGTGGTGGTGCTATTACTTCTACTACTACTATTACTACTTCTCCTACTGCTACTACTACTACTACTACTACTACTACTACTACTACTACTATTATGATAGTGAATGTTTTTGTTACTGTTGGTGCTGGTGCTGCTGCTAATAATATTACTACTACTACTACTACTACTACTACTACTACTACTACTACTACTATTACTAATTCAAACAACAACAACAACAACAACAACAACAACAATAACAACAATGATGATGATAATAATAATAATAATAATAATAATAATAATAATAATAATAATAATAATAATAATAATAATAAAAATAATAATAATTCCCTGGCTGATCCGTGAAGGACTCCAACCTAATTACTCGTACTAAGCACAACTGAAATTATTTGAGCAAAGACCCTGGAGGAGGAGGAGGAGGAGGAGGAGGAGGAGGAGGAGGAGGAGGAGCATATCCATTAGTTTTCTCGTCAAGCATCCATCTGTTTCTGGTTAATTTAACTGCGTGTAGATACGGTAAACCTTTCTATGTGTGTCTGCCTGTCTGTCCGTGTGTCTGTCTGTCTGTCTCTCCGTGTGTCTGTTACTCTTTGTTCTGTTGTTGATGTTTTTTTTTTTTTAATATTGGCAGTCTTTACAAATACGCGCACTATATGTCACTTCTTTGTTTTTCTGTCACAGGCGCTCTCTCTCTCTCTCTCTCTCTCTCTCTCTCTCTCTCTCTCTCTCTCTCTCTCTCTCTCTCTCTCTTACGCTTACACATCGGCTTCCCGTCTCTTCCATCTCCTAATCTCCACCGAAAAATGTGTGTGTTTGTGCGTTTGTGTGTGTGAGCCCACGTCCCGCTCGCTCTTGACAAACACGCCGATAAATTTGAAGCGACTTTCTTTCGACGCAATAAAGTAAACTCAGAATGAAGCGTCATCACCACAACGGCCCAGAAAACTAGCTTACATCTCTCTCTCTCTCTCTCTCTCTCTCTCTCTCTCTCTCTCTCTCTCTCTCTCTCTAACTTGCTGCCGGACTCAAGGTGTCTCGTAATGAGTTAATAAGCAAAGTTAGGTCGAGCGAGATTCAGTGAAGCTAGTAACTCGCTTACAAAAAAGGTTAGTGTAGGGGGGGGGGAGAGAGAGAGAGAGAGAGAGAGAGAGAGAGAGAGAGAGAGAGAGAGAGAGAGAGAGAGAGAGAGAGAGAGAGAGAGAGAGAGAGAGAGAGAGAGACGGTTATATGGCACCCAAATTGTGTTGGAGTGACAGGAATAAATGTTGCTTCGCTTTTGGTGTGTCTGTCTGCCTGCCTGTCTGTTTGTTGTGTGTGTGTGTGTGTGTGTGTGTGTGTGTGTGTGTGTGTGTGTGTGTGTGTGTGTGTGTGTGTGTGTGTGTGTGTGTGTGTGTGTGTGTGTGTGTGTGCATTTATTTCTTTATGTATTTGTATATTTTTTTTTCAGTTAGCCCCACTCGACATAAAAAAAATAAGAGAAAATACTATTTTACGTTTCTCTTTCGCCTTTTTCATGACTATCATGTGTTTTACGTTTTTTTTTAATATTTGTGACCTATTTGTGAACCAAGGCTACTATCACTACTACTACTATTACTATTAAACTATTACCATTACCATTACTACTACTATCACTGTTACCACTATCAGTGTCACTACAACCACCACCACAACTACCACAATTACCATCACCACTATTGTCACCTCCAGCATCCTTACAACTACTACCACCACTGTTACCACCACAATCGCCATCACCATCACCTGCTCTCCCTCTGTCTCCCCCACACACCAGCCCTGCTCCTCACCTCTCCCAAGTTTTAATCGCATTACTCCGAGTAGGCACGAGATTTTTTACAAACTACTAAAATTAGATCAAAGGAAAAGAACCCAAGGCTGCACATCATTATCTTCTTTTCCTTCTTTTTATTTTTTTCTTTGACTTGTACGAAAGTTTTTTTCTTCTCGAAGGAAATTTTTTTATTCCTTCCCTTGAGTATTTCGTGAAGATGGATGGAAAAGTTATTATCTACGAGTTTTTTTTTTCGTGGTTATTATTCTTTTTTTTTTGTTATTATTGTTCTTATTTAATTATCTATGGATAAGGGTGAGTGATTATTTGAATATGTGCTTTTCTCCTCTAAATGAAATGAGTATCTCTTCCTATGTTTACCAAGAACTCCAGACTTCTCTCCTAATTAGTTTATATATATATTTCTTTAGGAAGCAAAAGTTGCCACTACTTTCCTTCTTCTTATAAGCCCCCCCCCCCCCACACACACCACGAAGTTTCTGTTTAATTAGGACGCACACAGTGTTTCATTCCGAAGTTTGTGATGCTCCACCACCACTACCACCACCACCACCACATTGCTAAGTGAGGGAGGAGAGAGGAGAGGAAATAGGATGGGGGTCCGAATGGGCAGAGGAGGGAGACAGATGTAGCGAGACAGATTGTAGTTATTATCTGTCGTCGTCGTCGTTGTTGTTGTTGTTGTTACTATTGCTTGTTGTTACTAATGTTTTTTTTTCTGTTGTTGTTGTTTGCTGATGTTTTTATTTATTTTTTTTATCTCTCCTTGTTATGATGATGGATGTTGTTTTGTTATACTAGGCTGTTGTATGTTTGTCGTTCTAGATGTTATTAATGTTATCTGTTGTTACTGTTCTGTGTCATCATTTGTATTTCAAGTGTTATTTTCGTTGGTTAATACTGTTGTAGTTGCTGTTGGCTTATTGTTATTGTGGTTGTTGTTGTTGTTGTTGTTGTTGTTATTATTATTGTCGTTGTTGCTGCTGCTTGTTTGTTGTTGTTATTGCTGTTGCTATTTGTTTGTATGCTTGCTGCTGCTGTTATTGTTGTTGTTGTTGCCGTTTATTTTGTTTGTTGTTGTTTGTTTTATTGGTTGTTGCTGTTTGTTTATCATTGTTGTAATTGTTGTTCTTGTCATTCCGGTTATTGCTACTGCTGTTAATATCACTGTTATTACTAATATTCTACAGCTTGCCGTTCCCTATTCTTGCGATCACTGCTGCGGTGGTGGTGCAAAAAAATCTCTTTAATCACCATGACAATTCCCGGGGACGCTATTGTAACTATCTCACTCTTTATCAAGTCTCCCTTGTCTCTACTGTCAAGGGTGGTAAGAGGATTCCCGTAGGATCTTGTTCATACTTCCTGCAATCGCAAAGGTTAGAGGGTGGTGGTGGTGGTGGTGGTGGCGGTGGTGAACGTGGTGGTAGTGGTGGTCGGTAGGAGTAAGGGGCGAAAGTCATGTAGTCTCTCTCTCTCTCTCTCTCTCTCTCTCTCTCTCTCTCTCTCTCTCTCTCTCTCTCTCTCTCTCGGCAACAATCCTTCCCCAAATCGTACTTCAAAACTCCATCAAGGCCGCACACACCCCACGCCTCACAAAATCTTCCCACGCTCCTTCTTGTATTCAGGTGTGTGTGTGTGTGTGTGTGTGTGTGTGTGTGTGTGTGTGTGTGTGTGTGTGTGTGTGTGTGTGTGTGTGTGTGTGTGTGTGTGTGTGTTGTTCAGTGATACGCTTGACGGATTTGGAAAGGTCACCATAAGATTATCGCACCTAATTATATCACTGCTACTACAGCAACATCAACAGCAATAGCAACAACAACAACTACCACCATTACCATCACCATTACTCCTCTTCCTCCTCCTCTTCCTCCGACTAGAATAGATGGACGCTTTCCCCTTGTCCTCGACCTCCTCCCCTCCCCATATTCCTCCTCTGCTTCTTGCTCCTGCTCCTCTACTACCTCTTCCTGCCCTTTCTCACCTCGTGGCCCTGATTCCCTGAGGCCTTTTGAGGTTGTGCGGGAGGGACAAAGGGCAAGGACTGAGAGAGTGAGTGAGAGAGAGAGAGAGAGAGAGAGAGAGAGAGAGAGAGAGAGAGAGAGAGAGAGAGAGAGAGAGAGAGAGAGAGAGAGAGAGAGAGAGAGAGAGAGAGGTTCTTACGTCTGCCCTGCTAACTACAACAACCCTGTGAGATCAAAGAGGGTGTTTGAAAACTTTAATACCCATAGAAGACGTGAAGGGAGCAGGTGTGGGCGTCTCTCTCTCTCTCTCTCTCTCTCTCTCTCTCTCTCTCTCTCTCTCTCTCTCTCTCTCTCTCTCTCTCTCTCTCTCTCTCGCTGTAGGATGGGTGAGGGTGGTGGAGGGGAAGGGTTGAGTCAGATGTAGACCTCAGTGGCGGCAAGTCCCAGTGTAGGTCTTGCTAAGTCTGGCCTACTCTATTTATGCTCATGCCAGTGCTACTAATGTTGGTCTTCGTGTTCTTTTTAATCTATTTATTTATTTCTACGTTTATTTTATCTTTTATATATTTTTTTCATTCTGGTACCGTGTTAAGGAATGGAATTGTGAGTTTGATGGGTGAAGTATTTGTCGGAATGTGTGTTGTGTTGTTTTGTAGAGAGAGAGCGAGCGAGAGAGAGAGAGAGAGAGAGAGAGAGAGAGAGAGAGAGAGAGAGAGAGAGAGAGAGAGAGAGAGAGAGAGAGAGAGAGAGAGAGAGGATGTTGCTTTAAATAGAACAATGAAGTACGAGTACAGTACGTCTTGTAATTCATATATACAAAAACCAATCTTACACACACACACACACACACACACACACACACACACACACACACACACACACACACACACACACACACACACACACACAACAAAGAGAAAAAAATATGAACTGAACACCTAAGAAGCAAAAAATAAAATAAAAACAAAACAAAACATACAAAACAAAATTCCTTCATGCCTTAAAATAAATTTCTCAAAACTTACATATACACTTTACGTCAACCACACAAAAAAAAAAAATAAAATAAAATAAATAAAAAAAAGATGAAAAAGGAGAAGAAAAATAAAGATACCCTGAAAACACGATTACTAATGGTTCTTCCGCCACAAGCCAACAAATCAACACATAACAACAAACAGGCGAGTCCTCCTCCATCACCTCCTCCATCACCTTGCTCTAAAGGGCTTACACCACCTGCCCTCCGCCACCCGCCACCGAGCAGCCCCAAACATTCCACAACCATCTCTCAGAGCTAACCCAATTCTAGTAAACTCCAATCATAATTAACCAACGAAATACAATAAACACTCTTGAATATTTCCGCCTCATCAAGCAAAGATATTCCTAACACTTAGCACTAACATTACCATTAAAAGAAGCTCTGTAGATACCAGCAAAGACGCTCCCCAAACCTTAACATTGCTGCCAAACCCTTAAAAGCCCCTTAGACACCAAAAAGCGTGTATTAAGGGGTTAGGTTTCTTAACCCCTAATACAGCCATCAAACCCTTAAAAACCCCTTAAATACCAAAAAAGGCCACCCTTCACTCTTAACACTGCCATGAAACTCATAATTAAAACCCCTTAGATATGAGCAAAGACGTTTCCTAATCCTTAACACTCTGTCAACACCTTAAGAATTCCATATACTCTGGACATTTCTTTCGGTAATAATAATGACTCTTCTGGGAGCTTTTTTTTTTTTTTTAACTATGTATGTTTACTTCAGAGCAATCTTTTTTTTCTAGCATCACAGTAAAAAAAAAGTCTTCAGAATCTTCCAGTTACAATAATCTTCATGGTATATATATACATGTATTTTTTTTTATCCACGTTTACTTTACTGCAGATTCTTCTTTTTTTCTTTTAGCACCATAGCAAAAAGTTTTCCTCCCCCCCCAAAAAAAAAAAAAAAAGAATAAAATAAATAAATGAATCTTACAGGAATTTATACACGCTATCACTTCACTATTTTTTTTTTTTTTTTTTTTTTGCGTGAAGCTTTGTCCCATTCTCTCCCTCAGTAAAGTATTCAAAACCCAGCTGCTCACTCCAGTCCCTCACACGCCACGCAGCCACGGGTGTTCAGGTGATGCATGGCACAAGTTTGCTCCCGGGGATAAGGCCACCAAGGGTAATGAACTGTTGTATTAGGAGTGAGGTGAGGAGGAGGAGGAGGAGGAGGAGGAGGAGGAGGAGGAGGAGGAGGAGGAGGAGGAGGAGGAGGAGGAGGAGGAATGACGACGACGACGACGACGACGACGACGACGACGACGACTATAACAACAACAACAACAACAACAACAACAACAACAGGAGGAGGAGGAGGAGGAGGAGGAGGAGGAAACAGAAGAGCAGGATTAAAAAACAAACTGAAGTACTTGAATTCTTGGAAAATCATGAGAGAGAGAGAGAGAGAGAGAGAGAGAGAGAGAGAGAGAGAGAGAGAGAGAGAGAGAGAGAGAGAGAGAGAGAGAGAAAATAAGTCTCCTTTACCCCTCACCCCGGCCAAGGAGCAAAGAACATAGGAGGCTGGACCAATATTTGCTCCTGGAGGACAAACCGATAAATTCCCTTTCCTTTCTCTCCACCCCCTCCCGAACCACTCCACCACTCCACCACTCCACTACTCCACCCACTCCTTTCCACTCACTGTCTACTCTGCACTTCCTATCCACTCCCTATTCTAATCCTTACTATCATTTCTCTTCCATTCTCTCACTTCCTATCCTTCTTCTGTTCTTTATTATTCCTTTCCATTTTCTCTTCATTTCTTCATTCCCATCCACTTCTTCCACTTCCACTGTACTCGATTTTACTAACCATTTCTTTTCGTCCCACACTCTGCACTTCTTATTCACCTCTTCTCTGTTCGTTACAATCAATTCCCTTCCATTTTATCTCCATTTTTTTCCTTCTTATCCACCTCTTTCACTCCCACTCCACTCGTTTCTTTCCATCCACTCCTTGCCACTCTCACTCCCCGCTTCCTTCTTGTCCATCCTTCAGTTTTCCGAGTTTGGGTTTTTTTTTGTTGCATCTTTTTTTTTTTTCTCGCTCTCTCCATTATGAAGTTTCCTAGCATTCGTTTTTCACCATTGTTTCCCTTCTTTTGCACGTATTTTGCTCTCCTTCTTTTTTCCCATTCCCTTTCAGCTTTTTCATTTCTCTTCATCATTCAGTTTCTATGTATTCATTTCCTTCTTTCCTTCACTCTTTTT
>NC_087159.1:15272500-15277500 GCF_035594125.1 Scylla paramamosain
TCAAGAACACACCGACACGTCTCAAAGTACTCATGACACACAGAGGACAAGAGGAGAAAGAGCGACGCCTATCACTGAGAGGAGTCGTGAGTGGACTCGAGCACAAGGAGTTATTGTGCCACTAACCTTAAGTTTGTGCACCTCGCGGCGGAGGCGAGTAGCCTCCTCTGTCGTCTTTTTCAGCTGACGCCTCATGTCCATCTTCTCTGCCTCCAGCACGTCGATCCGCAGGTCACGGTCACGCACCTCGGCCTTCAGCTCGGGCACCAGGCCCTTGAGGTAGTTGTAATCTTCCGGGTAGACGGGCTTAGGGGCCCCGCGCCCGTTCCCGGGGCCCGGCCCGCCCGGGAGGCCGTCCTGGTGATGGTTGTGGTGGTGGTGGTGATGGTGGTGGCCGCCAGTCTGGCCTGACGTGCCATTTCCCATGGTGGCCACCGGCATGGGTGAGGGTTGGGGGGCGGGGGCTTGGGGCGGGGCGGGGGCGGTGGGATGCTGGGACGAGAGCGGGGCGGCGGCGGCGTACACCGGCCGGTCCAAGATCTGCGACAAACTGACGGGACCGCTGGTGCTGGCGGGCCGCTCTACGTCTGCCCCGCCCCCCGCCCCGCCTCCCGCCTCGACCCCGCCCCCTGCCGCGGATGGGTCACTGCTCTTTTCCTTCTGCTGGCATTGGTGGGTGGCCGTGCCCCCGTTGAGGTCCGGCGGCTGTGTTGTGGCGGCGCGAGGCTGGCACCCGGCTGGGCTCTGTGCGGGGGACTCAGGTGGGGTTGGCGTTTCCTCGTTGAGGGCCGCCTCCTGCAGCATGCGACTCATCTCCCGCACGCTGTCCGGGTACTCCATCCTGCAGAGAAAAGAAAACAGAGTCAGTATTTGGAGAGACAAGCGTCATGTTGCACGTCTGTCTTACTGGTCTGATAACGTGTCAAGATGAATTTGTCATGTACCTCATCTGTGTAACATTCTCTATTTTGTACTTCCCTCCTCAGAACTCATTCCCTTTAGCTGCCTTTGATCAATTTACTGACACTCCACCTTCCATTTCGAAAGATTTAATACCATTCAGCCAATCATTTTCAGCTACTCCGTCTCTCTCTCTCTCCTCAAGGCCAAACCGAGGCAATCAGCACGTTATCATTTCACTTATCTTAATTCGAAACAGTTTTTCTCATCCAAGTACTAGCAGGACCGTCGCAGCAGCATTAAACAACCGCTTCACTGCGCTCAGTTCACCACTATTCAGTCTCGTCAC
This sequence comes from Scylla paramamosain, assembly GCF_035594125.1. Classification (NCBI taxonomy): domain Eukaryota; kingdom Metazoa; phylum Arthropoda; class Malacostraca; order Decapoda; family Portunidae; genus Scylla; species Scylla paramamosain. The sequence continues at coordinate 15,273,750 of NC_087159.1, forward strand.
ACCATCGCCTTCTATATAACGAACTTCACTACAACTAAACATCGTCCTCCTCGTAACGTAGTCTACCTTCACATGCAGGTGAAGAGGAAGAGGAAGTTAACTCCCCCAAGTTCCCTCCTGCTTCTAACTTTGGCCACAAGGCTGCCTCTGCGCCACCTGCTTTGGGGAGAACACTCGAGACTCCAACACGAGTCAAAAAAAGATCAAGAAAACATCAGGCACGACAAAGGTAAGGAGAAGTGGAAAGAACGCTCTGGCACACAGAGGCCGCTCACCCGACCGTAAATGAGAGAAAAAAAAAGCCAAATATCAGGAAAAATATAAGCAGTACAAGAGCGGCAGTGAGAATGGCGCCTGTACCCGCTTGACTCTTCAAGTAAAGAAAGATAGAAAAGAAGAAAGGAAGAAAAAAGTCACTCACGCTGCTCCTAATTTGCTCTTAACACAGAGGAGCGAATGAAAGTTTGATCCCAAATTACTCATTTCCAGAAACACGGCGGCTACTGGAGGACGAGCAAACACGTCACTGAAAGGGTTGTCGAGGCACACACGTGTTCATGGGACGCCGCCAAGCTGGGGGAGGGGGGGGGTTCGATGGGCCTCATCAGGGAAGCACTTCAAGGGGCCGCGATTCACTGCAGCACCGAGAGGGAGATGGAGAGAAGCGAGGATGGTAGGGAATTAAGACTCAAAGCAACGAACCTCAATTGGACACCCCGAAGCCTCTATCAAGCCAGAGGAAATGAAGAGGTGTTGGTACACTCATGAAAACGAACCCCACCATCCTCATCAAACCCTCACCCCAAACCTCACAACCACTCCATCAAACTCACCCTAAACCACTCCATCTTCATCAAACGCTCACCCCAAACCTGACCACCCTTACCAAACACTCATCCCAAATCCCATCCAACTCACAAAACCCTCACGCCTTACCTCACCACCATCAACACACCCTAACCCCGAAACTCCAATACCCTCACCTGACCGAACGAAGACGAGGATAACATGAAATTAATAAGGTTCAAGGAAGCAAGCCAGCACCTATGTTCCCCAACCACTATCCCTATCAACTGATCCCCGAAAAAAAGAAAAAAAAAAAAAAGGTAAACACAGGCTGCGGAAAGGAAAACAACGACACACACACAGGGACAGAAGCCAAAGAGAGCTAGAGCAGTACGCAAGTCTTTCCGAACCGAGGCGAAGCGGATACAATACAATTTTCAGGGCGGCGAAACACGCGCAAAGGTGCATCCTGTCCACTGTTTCAGGAGGACGGGAAAAAAAAAAAAAAAAAGGGACATGCAGGAGTATTAAAGAATGACCCCCCTCCTCCCCTTCCTCCTCCTCCTCCTCTTTCTTTCCCTATGGACGAAGGAAGAACAACAATGCTAAACCGAACTCAACCGGACTACTCATCAAGATCAAAGGAGTGAGTAAGGAAAAAATAAATAAAAAGTAAACAGAGACCAAGACAGGAAAAGAAAAAAAAAACATACGAGAAACGCTGCGATCTATTTTTGAAGAGAGAGAGAGAGAGAGAGAGAGAGAGAGAGAGAGAGAGAGAGAGAGAGAGAGAGAGAGAGAGAGAGAGAGAGAGAGAGAGAGAGAGAGAGAGAGAGAGAGAGAGAGAGAGAGAGAGAGAGAGAGAGAGAAATTAGTGTCGACATTAAAAGTTATTTGTGCCGTAATGTTGTTGGCAAGACTTTTGTATCCTTTGCCCGTCCCCAGCATTTTTTTTTTTTTTTTGAAGAAGGAAAAGGAAACAAACAAAGAAGAAGAAAGGAAAAGGTGGACGGGGAGAAGGAACTGTAGGAAAATAAAGACTAAAGAGAAAGAAAACATACGGTAAAACTGATGATAATAACACGAAAGAAAGAAGGGGATGAAGAATAGAAGGTGGACAAGACAGAGAATAGAAGAAACGCCCCAGTAGCGAAATTATTGATGCTGGAATAAAATGAAAAGGCTGAGCAGGTTACTGAAAAACAAAGACATGAAAGGAAGTGAAGGGTCAGGAATCAGCAGAAACAACAGAGAAGACGAGCCATTTTTAACCTCTGATAAAAAGGAGGGGAGTTATGTCATACAAGTCCTCACATTCTCTCTCTCTCTCTCTCTCTGACAAAACCAAACATTCTACAAACCAGATGTTTAAATAATCAAAGATGCATCCTATCTAATTTCTCCCCTTTCCCCTTTCTCCCCAGCTCTTCCTATCTCCTCTTACTCTCTCCCTTTCCCCTTCTCCCCGTAGCTGAGTCACCAGGCGCCGCGCTCAAGCCTTCACGCCAGCCTCTCTGTGTCTATAATAGGAGTAAATTGTGAATCCGCTGCCCCACACCAGCCTCTCCCACCACCGCCCCAGCTCCCGCCTCGCCGCACCAAGTGACCCGTACATTCTCCAAGGGACGTGAGAGAGGGAGGAGGCTGTGGGAGTTAAGTTAGGGTTGAGGAAGGGTTAAGGTTCAGGGGGTTTAGGATATGGATTTGGTGGGTAAGGGTGGTTGTGGATAAGGTTAGGATAGTTTTGTATGAGGTTTGTTGCTTTTAAGGACGTAAAGGATAGGATAGGATAGGATAGGGAGTGTGTGGATATTTAGGATTGAGAAAGGATTAAAGGTTTAGAGAGAGTGTGGGACATGGACAGGGTAGGTTAGGAAGAATGCTGACGGTTCGAAAAGTAAAGTTCAGTGCAGGTTATGAGTAAGATAAGGTTAGGAAGTGGGTGGTCACAAAGTAAAGGTGGATAGTCACAAAGGTTAGGACTGAGGAGGGAATGACGTACCGAGATCGTAGGATATAAATAGGACAGGTTACGAAGTGTGTAGGTGGTTACAAAGGTTAGGCCTGAAGAAGGAATGAAATCAGAGGAGGATGTGGGGAAAGTAAGGAAGTGTGAAGGACAGGATAAGTTAAGTGTTTGTGGCTGGAAAAGGAGAAAAAAAAAAAACAAAAAATGAAAGAAAAGTGTCATTAAAGGATTAACCCTTTCATTGCTTATTTTTTTCCTATCATCACCTACAATGTTTTAGACACTTTTATAATACACTTTCTTAAATAACTCTACAGCCTTAAAAAAAAAAACATCAAATCAACCTCTTGTTCTCTCTCAACTCTCAAGAATGATGAAGGACGACCATTGGAAGTTGAGAAGTGAGTGAAGGTTTATTAAAAAGAGAACATATATGGAAAAAAAAAAGGACATTACGTGCTTAGTGCGTAGATGATTTTAAAACGAGGGTAAAGTATTACTGATGGCTAAAAAGAAAGGTAGGTGTTATACAGAGTAGCAAGAAAGGTTAAAAAAAAAAAAAAAAAATCAGTACCTAGAAAGAGGAAAGGATGAAGTGGAAAGTTACATGTCTGTGGGATGGAAAGGTATTTTTTACAGATGAAGGAATTACACAAGAGAGATCGTGTGGTAAACGGAATGATGAAAGACGCGAGGAAACATGATGAAAGTGATGATAGGCGATGAGGCAAGAGTAAAATAAATAAATAAATAAATAAATAAATAAATAAATAAATAAACAAACAAAAAATAAATAAATACATAGAAGAACAACAGGGAGGATTACAGTTGTGATAAGCAAGTACGCGGTTCGTGGAATGGAAAGATAATGTTAAACAGAATCACAAATGAATAGAATAAAAAAAATCAAATTACAAAAGACAACGGTAGATGAAACAATGACAGAAGGTTAGAGGTGAGGTATGGAGGTTGTTATGGGAACGAAAAGTTAATATC
>NC_087159.1:15295000-15317500 GCF_035594125.1 Scylla paramamosain
GATTTAAATTCAAAGGTTTTTTCCAATGAACACTACTAATTTATTTGCCGTCTTTACTGTTTCTATGCCGTGTTGACTCGGCTTTAGGTCGTTTGAGGAAGAGTAGGAGGAGGAGGAGGAGGAGGAGGAGGAGGAGGAGGAGGAGGAGGAGGAGGAGGAGGAGGAGGAGGAGGAGGAGGAGGAGGAGGAGGAGGAGGAGGAGGAGGAGGAGGAGGAGGAGGAGGAGGAGGAGGAGAAGGAGGAGGAGGAGGAGGAGAAACTGAGGGAGGAAAGGAAAGGGAAGGGTAGAAGAGAGGAACTGAAGGAAAAAAAAACACAAAGGGAGAGAGAGAGAGAGAGAGAGAGAGAGAGAGAGAGAGAGAGAGAGAGAGAGAGAGAGAGAGAGAGAGAGAGAGAGAGAGAGAGAGAGAGAGAGAGAGAGAGAGAGAGAGCTAGCGTTGATATGTACTCGTGAATAAATACTGAAGCCTCGTAGAATGTATAGTTAAGATACCAGAACGGTAGGCCTAGTGGTGACGCTTAGTTAAACCACCCCCGCGCCCCCACCCCCCTCTCTCTCTCTCTCTCTGGATGACTAGAATTACGCAACAAAGCACTTTGATCACTACTGCATGAAGGAGGAGGAGGAGGAGGAGGAGGAGGAGGAGGAGGAGGAGGAGGAGGAGGAGGAGGAGGAGGAGGAGGAGGAGGAGGAGGAGGAGGAGGAGGAGGAGGAGGAGGAGGAGGAGGAGGAAACGATGAAGAAGAAGAAGAAGAAGAAGAAGAAGAAGAAGAAGAAGAAGAAGAAGAAGAAGAAGAGGAAGAAGAAACACAACAACAAAAAAACAATAACTACTATAACGCACTATTATTCACAATACAATATTCTCCTTTGTATCCCACTTCCCCTCCCACACACACACACACACACACACACACACACACACACACACACACACACACACACACAGGTATCGGGGTCACACGTAAACCTCAGCATTCAATATTTGTCCATTTCCACGACTAATGTGTTTTTGTCGCGATTCACGGCAGGGATTGATCGAGCGTGAGACAGAGAGAGAGAGAGAGAGAGAGAGAGAGAGAGAGAGAGAGAGAGAGAGAGAGAGAGAGAGAGAGAGAGAGAGAGAGAGAGAGAGAGAGAGAGAGAGAGAGAGAGAGAGAGAGAGAGAGAGAGAGAGAGAGAGAGAGAGAGAGAGAGAGAGAGAGAGAGAGAGAGAGAGAGAGAGAGAGAGAGAGAGAGAGAGAGAGAGAGAGAGAGAGAGAGAGAGAGAGAGAGAGAGAGAGAGAGTTACATTTCGGTGGCTTTTACGTGATCATTCATTAATGGGTAAATATTGTGATTTTAAATGTAAATATACACAATCTCTCTCTCTCTCTCTCTCTCTCTCTCTCTCTCTCTCTCTCTCTCTCTCTCTCTCTCTCTCTCTCTCTCTTGTTAGGACAGTCATATATTACCCAGACTTCCCTGTAATTTTATTTGATTTTTGTACTAGTATAGAATTCCATGGACAACAAAAAAAAAAAAAGAAAAAAAGTTTAATGAAGTTAATGAAGTTAGTTGATAAAGACTTCCTTCCTTTTACATTTTAGATGAGCATGGAAACCCACAAAGGCGTAGCAAGCGAGGTGGAGGAGCAAGAGAGGGAGAGTGGGACAAGTGAGGGTGAGAGGTTAGGGAGGGAGGAGAGAGCAAGGGCTTCAAATACAAACACGTGCCATGTACATATGATTTAGTATAAAAAGTCCGGGTACATGCAAACTCTCTCTCTCCCACACACACTCACACACACACACACACACACACACACACACACACACACACACACACACACACACACATGAATGAATACGAAAAGCGTAGGCGATAGTACAAAAGACTAACAGGAAGGACAGAGAGAGAGAGAGAGAGAGAGAGAGAGAGAGAGAGAGAGAGAGAGAGAGAGAGAGAGAGAGAGAGAGAGAGAGAGAGAGAGAGAGAGAGAGAGAGAGAGAGAGAGAGAGAGAGAGAGAGAAACGTACCTTAAACTCAAAATATAAGTAACCTTTCATCAAAATATTAATATCCTTGAGTAAACACACACGCACACACTCATTCAATTCACCCCTCACACAAAAGTTACCACTCTGTTAGTTAAATTTGGTAATCACACACCGTAGACTCTTCTCAGGAACTTCACTTCCACCACCATCACCACCACCACTCCAGCAGCCCAGCACGTCATCGGAAGCCTTCACTCTGCCAGGCCCTCCCGCTCAAGCCTTTATCTGACTCATTCTCCACTTCTCCTGAGGCTTTTCTTTCCCTGGTCCTCAGAAACAATGGCCCATTCCAAGCATTCCCTTCCTTGGATCAATATTCAGTCCAGCAGGTCGATACTGATTGTTGACTTGAAGCAGTACACTCGTCCCCCTTCCGTCTCTCTCTCTCTCTCTCTCTCTCTCTCTCTCTCTCTCTCTCTCTCTCTCTCTCTCTCTCTCTCTCTCTCTCTCTCTCTCTCTCTCTCTCTCTCTCTCTCCCTCTCTCTCTGCAGCGTACTCGTCTCATTCATAGAAAATGACAAGCCACACCTGCTTACCTGCCTGCCTTCTCTCTTTCCCTCTTTCTTTACCTCTGACACATCTGAGTGAAGCTCTCTTTTCACACCTGGTGTACCCACACGCCCGTTATGTAGCCTCCTTTATGACTACTACTGCTGTTGCTACTACTGCTGCTGCTGCTACTACTACTACTACTACTACTACTACTACTACTACTACTACTACTACTACTACTACTAGCATCAGGATTACTTACATTATAATTTTAGACTCTCTGATAATGCCACTCTCTCTCTCTCTCTCTCTCTCTCTCTCTCTCTCTCTCTCTCTCTCTCTCTCTCTCTCTCTCTCTCTCTCTCTCTCTCTCTCATACATATTATAAAGTCCGTATCGAGGTCAATGCTACTTTGTCACGCACCTTAACATCCCCCTTCCTCTTTACCCCATCCTACACCCTCACACCCCCTCCCCCCTCCTTTCCTCTCCTCACCCTCTCTCTCCTCACCTGCAAACACTGTCCCGGTAACCCGTTTTCTCTCTCTCCCTTCCCCTACTACTCTAGCACGCCGGTTTGTTTACACTGGTCTTGTCCTTCTTAATTGTTGTGATTAGTATCATTCATTATTATTATCATCGCCATCATAATTCGTGTTTTTATGAACTTTATTTATGATATTATTTTGATAGGACACACACACACACGCTCTCTCTCTCTCTCTCTCTCTCTCTCTCTCTCTCTCTCTCTCTATATATATATATATATATATCTCACTCTAAGAAAGGAAATTATTGAAGCAGCGCATTTAGTATAAAAGATAGGGGGAATGGAAGCAAGGGAAGAAGGGAGGAAGGGAGGGAGGGAGGGAGGGAGGGAGAGAGAGAGAGAGAGAGAGAGAGAGAGAGAGAGAGAGAGAGAGAGAGAGAGAGAGAGAGAGAGAGAGAGAGAGAGAGAGAGAGAGAGAGAGAGAGAGAGAGAGAGAGAGAGAGAGAGAGAGAGAGTTAAAATATACACAAAAATCCAACCTAAGGTAATACCGCTAATACACGATGTAGCGTGAGAGAATCCCGGTGAGGTGTTATATAAGAGAAAGCTTGAAAAGTGAGGGAGATGCGTCAAATGAACCGTGCGTGACCGCGTGTGTCCCGGCCAGGAGATTAATTTACCCCAAGACGCATGCCACCACCACCACCACCACCACCACGACCAAAAACAACAACAACAACAACAACAACAACAACAACAACAACACCGACAACAATAACAACAGCATCTCCATGATCACCATCACCAAATGTGATTTTTAGCTTACCCTTCTTACTACTACTACTACTACTACTACTACTACTACTACTACTACTACTACTACTATTACTACTACTACTACTACTACTACTACTACTACTACTACTACTACTACTACTGCTGCTACTACTTTTTTAAGTAGGAGGGACACCGGCCGCTCCCCGAATAGGGTCTAAAGCAGTAGTCAAAATTTGAAGGATAGGTGTCTTGAAACCTCTCTCTTGGAAGAATTCAAGTCATAGGAAGGTAGAAATACAGAAGCAGGCAGGGAGTTCCAGAGTTTACCAGAGAAAGGGATGAATGATTGAGAATGCTCGTTAACTCTTGCATTGGATGGGTGGACAAAATAGGTGTGAGAGAAAGAAGAAAAGTCTTGTGTAGCGAGGCCGCGGGAGGAGGGGAGGCATGCAGTTAGCAAGATCAAAAGAGCAGTTAGCATGAAAATAGCGGTAGAAGATAGCAAGAGATGCAACATTGCGACGATGAGAAAGAAGCTGAAGACAGTCAGTTAGAGGAGAAGAGTTGATGAGACGAAAGGCTTCTGATTCCACCCTGTCAGAAAGAGCGGCAAGAGTGAAAGCTCCCTCCTAGACACTTGAAGCATACTCCATACATGGACGAATAAGGTCCCTTTACAGAATTAGCAGCTGGAGGGGTGAGAAAAAACTGGCGAAGACGTCTCAGAAACCCTTCACAGAAGCTGTTTTAGCTAGAGATGTGATGTGAAGTTTCCAGTTTAGATTATAAGTGAAGGACAGACTCAGGATATTCAGTGTAGAAGAGGGGGACAGTTGAGTATCATTGAAGAAGAGGCGATAGTTGTCGGGAAGGTTGTGTCGAGTTGACAGATGGAGGACTACTACTACTAATTAATGGTAGCAAATAGGTATGCTACGGTGAGTCTTTTCAGTTTTTCACGTTTCTGATGGACTATATAATGTGTTTTCTGGACATCCTGCCTGTTTTCTGTGGTTTAATTATGGCTCTTTATGATTATTATGGAGGGATTTATGCAGTGTGTGTGTGTGTGTGTGTGTGTGTGTGTGTGTGTGTGTGTGTGTGTGTGTGTGTGTGTGTGTGTGTGTGTGTGTGTGTGTCCCTATGTTGATTACTATTTATCTGGTCTACATTAATTACTGATATTTAATGTGTGTGTGTGTGTGTGTGTGTGTGTGTGTGTGTGTGTGTGTGTGTGTGTGTGTGTGTGTGTGTGTGTGTGTCCCTATGTTGATTACTATTTATCTGGTCTACATTAATTACTGATATTTAATGTGTGTGTGTGTGTGTGTGTGTGTGTGTGTGTGTGTGTGTGTGTGTGTGTGTGTGTGTGTGTGTGTGTGTGTGTTTCTTCCTGGTTAATTACTGGGGTTTTATTATTTAGTATACAGCGTGACATTAACCTCCAAACACACACACACACACACACACACACACACACACACACACACACACACACACACACACACACACACAGTCGCCATGTGGGTCAATCCATGCAAGGCCTCGCGCTCCAAGACCAGAATCAAGACCGTCAATCATTCACGTGCGTTTTGCGATCCAACTTCGTGACCTTGTTTTGGACTCGCTGGGCGCGCTGAATGGGTGGTGGCAGAGGGAGGGAGAGGAGACAAGGGATGGGCGCGTGCTGCTTGTGTGACGCTAGTGTGATGTCTGTGATGATGTTTGTTTTCCGAGTCAGCGTGTTTGTGGTGCGTAACTCGTGAAAATATTTATACTTTGATGTGTAGAGATGTAGAGATATAAAAATTTGTTTGTTTTTGTTTGTTTATTGTTGTTGTTGTTAGTGATGATGATAATGATGATGATGATGATGATGATGATGATGATGATGATGATGATGGTAGTTTTGTTGTTCCTACTGGTATTAATGTTAGTAGTATTGTATCATCTGTCTTTTAAATATCGTTCAAGTCTTTTTGACGAAATAAAATAAACACATTAATGATTGTGTGTGTGTGTGTGTGTGTGTGTCTGTGTGTGTGTGTGTGTGTGTGTGTGTGTGTGTGTGTGTGTGTGTGTGTGTGTGTGTGTGTGTGTGTGTGTGTGTGTGTGTGTGTGTGTGTGTGTGTGTGTGTGTGTGTGTGTATTAATGCCTCTGTGTGTGGGCGTATGCTTGTACCCACGCGAAGATAACAAGCTCTTAGAAACGTTCAAGAGGTTTAATGGAACAAGCAGGAGGCGGCACAGCAGGGAAAGTCGGGAACGCCGGTCGGGAACGTGTGTCGCCTCGCCGCCTCCCCACCCCGCTACACTCGACGCGGCGGCGGGCGGGCGGACGGGGAACAGAAATAGCGCGGTGGATGATAGAGCGAACTTTGGACGCGGATTCAAGAGAGAAAAACTGGGAAAGCGGATCACACGCAGGATAAACTTATACAATTCTCTCTCTTCCTCTGCCTTGCAATTTTTGGAGCAATTACATCATTCGCGGTGGGGAGAAAGTAAATGATAAAGAATAAGAACAAGAACAAGAAGAAAATGAACATGATGAAAGAAGAAGAAGAAGAAGAAGAAGAAGAAGAAGAACAACAACAACAACAACAACAACAACAACAACAACAACAACAACAACATCACCATCACCACAACCACCACCACAACCAGAGTACAGCACACCAGATCTACTCGAGTTAATTCCCTCCCAATAATCCTGATAACGAGGTGTCACGCTGCCATCAATATTGGACAGCGTACCTCACCTAAGCTGGCCAGGCAGGAAGGCGCCGGCGAGCCATAGCAGCGAAGAAAACGGAGCTAGAAGGAGACGGGGAGACGGCGTTAAAGAAGGCAGGGAGGGCAGAGCGGAGTGAGTGAGTTGAGTGAGCAGAGCCAAGTGACACGTTTAGCCATTCAGATGCGACGGTGGATGCTCGCCAATCAAAGGGGAGCTGTGGAAACGATCCTTTGAGGTGCATCCAGTAAGGTGAGGGAAATAACATCACACATGGCTGCTCCTCCTTAGAATGATGCCTTGATTAGAGGAAGGAAGGGCTGGGTTGTGGGCGGGTGGGTGGCTGGGAAGGAGGGATGGACTGGCAGAGGAGTGAGGTGTTGGTGAGGTACAGAGGGGGAGGGATAATTGTGAGGGAGAATTCCAGCAATGTTAACAGTGCAATGCCAGGTAGTAATGTTAGACACACTCTCTCTCTCTCTCTCTCTCTCTCTCTCTCTCTCTCTCTCTCTCTCTCTCTCTCTCTCTCTCTCTCTCTCTCTCTCTCTCTCTCTCTCTCTCTCTCTCTCTCTCTCTCTCTCTCTCTGTCTGATGTCTTCCATTTATGATTAATTAACTTGTCTAATACCTATGCCATCTCGCTCTTGCCTCCCACTCTTTAGTACACGTGTCCTAAGGAAGAAGGAACACAAAGGAACACAAAGCAAGTCCAAACAACAACATACCCTGAAGTCCTTACTAGGCTGCTTTGGTAACTTTTCTACGCTATTAATGAGAGGGACAGGATAGTACAAAAGAAGGCTCCTCCCCACCCACCCATTCCTGCAACCGAAGCAGGCCGGAAAGGAGGAGGAGGAGGAGGAGGAGGAGGAGGAGGAGGAGATATGGAATACTGATGATAATAATAATAATAATAATAATAATAATAATAATAATAATAATAATAATAATAATAATAATAATAATAATAATAATAATAATAATAATAAGAAGAAGAAGAAGAAGAAGAAGAAGAAGAAGAAGAAGAAGAAATCAGAAGACCAGGAAGCTAAAGAGGAAGACATAAAGTGAACACAGCAGGGAGAGAAGAATAAAAAAGACAAGATATACCTGGAAATTATTTTAATTGAGGTGGGAAGAAAACAAAACTAAAAATATCGGTCGACAAATTAATACGTAGGAGAGAGAGAGAGAGAGAGAGAGAGAGAGAGAGAGAGAGAGAGAGAGAGAGAGAGAGAGAGAGAGAGAGAGAGAGAGAGAGAGAGAGAGAGAGAGAGAGAGAGAGAGACGCATGATGAAGGAGGAATGATCCATCAGATGGCTCCGCAGAGCTAACATTAAAAATTTCTCTATTTTTTCTCTACTCCCCCCCCTCTCTCTCTCTCTCTCTCTCTCTCTCTCTCTCTCTCTCTCTCTCTCTCTCTCTCTCTCTCTCTCTCTCAACTATGGACCATCGCACTTTCATATCTGTCTTAGAAAGTTTAAATCCTAACAATGGTGCTGCACTTTTGATCAAGCTAACAAATACACACTACGACTTGAAATGAAATTAAATATAATAGCGTTGACCGAGTAGTCAACGCTTAGACGTGGTGATCGCAGGGACCCGAGTTCAAATCTTCCTTGGATGTACTATTTTTTTTTCTCTCAAGCTATCGCAGAGGAGCAGAACACCCACATGCTTCCCATCGACCCTATCTTCGACTGTGACTGTACTGGTAACATCTGGTGCGCGGTCGAGCCTCTGCAAAGGCGTCACTCCGCAACCCTGCATGCGCCATCACAGGCAGGGCCGTCAACTGCCTCCAAAGTTGCGGCAGAATTGGCTACCACAAGTATACTCGTGGGTCAGGGAGATGGAAATTATATTCTTTTGTATGTGAGCATGTACGTAGGTTATGTATCTATGGATAGATAGACAAAGAAAGCAAATTTGTTAGGAATGATAGATAGATGGATGTAGCCATGGATAGATGAATGTATGGGCGGGTAGAAGGATAGATAAAACACAGATGGATTGCTAGATGGATGGATGGATGAAGAGATGGAAATAAGTAAAACTGTACCGACAGATAGACAGATGGATACATAAACAAAGACAGAAGATCTACAATAAGATGACAGTCATCGTTATTTAACGTAATACAATTTTCAGGGAACTTCCTCATCTCATCCATGCCTCGCCTCTCCTTCACCTTCCTGGAAGCGAGAGGAAGTCATTACAACGCACGCACTTCGACCTTTATGGGGAAAAGTAATTACAAAGAACAAGAGATGCTATAAAAATTGAAAACCAGCTAAACTCTTACATTTACCTCCTACTTATAAGAAACACAGACGACAGTATAAACATTAGTAGTATTATGATTATTTCTCTCTTACTATTTTTAGATGGTCCGCGTTTATCTTTCTGGCTGTGAAAGTTTTGATTTATGATTTCATACTAGTTTAGATTTAAGTTTGTATCTCCAGCTATACAAACACAAAAGAACCTCTTAATAGCTTATAAACATACGCCCACCATTCTCTCTCTCTCTCTCTCTCTCTCTCTCTCTCTCTCTCTCTCTCTCTCTCTCTCTCTCTCTCTCTCTCAATCTATATTTCATTTAATTTAAAGAAAATTTGCAATAGTCTTAAAGCTACAGTCATATTTTACACAGCTATTCAAAAGCTTACACACATAACACATATAAAAGGAACGAAATACATAGTACAAAAACTTATCTTACTATACTATACAAGAAATCATACACAAATGGCCACATTATATACACAGCACTAGCTAATGTGGACGTTTGTGTTTTTCGCTAACCCCTTTACCACTCTCTCTCTCTCACTCTCTCTCTCTCTGACAGCACCTCTCAGCCGGCGCCACCTCCCCAGATCGCTGCCGCCTCGCCACGCCCAAACACTCCCAGGAGGCGCTGGCTGCCGGCACTCCAACGCATTATTAGAGGAACAGCTCTTTTATGTCTGAGTTAATCGACCGACTCATTAATTACTCTCTCTCTCTCTCTCTCTCTCTCTCTCTCTCTCTCTCTCTCTCTCTCTCTCTCTCTCTCTCTCTCTCTCTCTCTCTCTGACATTCCATTCTATACACATTCTAATCAATTATTCTTTACTTACTCCCTCAGAATCGTCTTCATAATCGTCTTCATAATTACCTCCTCAACCTTCTCTTTCTCCTCCTTTTCCTCTTCTTCTTCCTCTTCCTGCCTCTTAATCTCTCTCCTCCTCCTCCTCCTCCTCCTTCTCTTCTCTCTCCCTCTCCTCCATCTCTTCGCACAAGTCATTACAACATCATATCATATACTTCTAGCTCATCAACCACAATAAAAAGTAAAATAACAATCAAGACAGAGGTAATTATAACAGAGAAGAGGTTATTGAGTCCTGACATTACAAAGCATCTACACTATATGAAGGATTGAATAAAGGGTGTTGTTTTTTTCTTCCTCTCTCCCTCCCTTTGATGGAGTGGCTCTTTGGTACAGTCGAGGTTGTAAGTCGAGTTGTGTTTTGGACTTATTTCCATTGTTTTGTGTTTTTACTTACTGTGGAGTTCTATGATTGATTTATTTTTCTATTCATGCACAAGGGAGAAGGCAGACCAGGGGCAAAACACATTCGGGAAAATTACCGTTAATTGCCTCCTCCTAAAAAGAAAGAAAGAAAAAAAAAAGTACGAAAGCAAGAAAAGGAGGAATATTAAAAGAACTGATACAGGTTTGGTGGTGCTTTTGAAACTCCTCTCTCACACAATCTGCTAAACAGTCCCTCCTCAGCTGGTAGGTCTTATGAAAAGGCTGATAGTGAACAGGACTTAAGACTGAAGGAGAAGACCAAGCACAACATAGGTGAGTGAAGAATCTTACCCGACCTCTCAACACGACGGGGCATATCTGCGCTGACGACCTGGAGGACACAAGTTCGATTCCTCCTTATGCATTTTCTTTTCTTTTTAGAGGGAGAAGTAGAGTCTCTCGTGATCCCAACCAGCGCTGTGGGGGACGCTGTTTGTGCTCCTATATGAAGGGCAACAAAAAATCACTATAGTCCCTTACATCCTTCCTATGCTGTTTGATCACACAACACTAGTTACAGCAGGAGAGGGGACAGCACACCGGGGGGATTAATGAGCCGCCATAACTGTAATGTCCCTCCTTCTCTCGCAGTCTACGCCGCTGATTAAGCCCCGTGATTGGAGGACACATGAATACGTCTTGCCACATTGATTGATAGATTAACTCCTCAATAAACAGCCTCATTTGTGGCGAAGGCAATTAGCGTTCCTCTAGCAGGCGCCAACACACCCTGAGGGGCCGAGCAGTTAGTTAAGAGTGAAGGTGTTCGCTCCGCTGGTTGCTAAAACGTGTCACGGGTCTTGATGGAGCTGATGGCCCTGATGGGGGAAATATAGCGCTAATCAGCGAGTGTAAAAATGTATAATAATCTCATCAACTCAGTGTTTGAGGATTTCATGGACCATTTCCCTTGAGACAAATTAATTTTCCGTTTTCAATTAATCTTCAGATGACGGCGTCGCGTTTTCTTTGGCCGCTATGTAATGACTCGAATTTTACTTATTTTTTTCTTTACTTAAATGCTGATTAGAAAATGTTCAAAGCGTCTGTCGTAATCGTATGGTGACTTGCGATACGTAATATTTTCTTACCGAGATGAGATTTCTTTGGTGAGAGGACATTAATAGCACTAACGCAGAAAGTAATTTCAAAACCTCTGCTGTAATTAACTACAGAGAGACTGGCAATTATTTGTTTTAACTCTTTTACGGTTGTGATGGTCTTTTGTTAACATTCACAGCACAACAAACCCTCTCTGCACGGACACACACAAATGGAGAGAACAGGAGGTGGATTTTGTTCCTCCTAGGCTATACAACTATTTCTTTTTGATGTGTCAGGGAAACAAGCCAACGGAAAAATAAAAGAAATAAAAAATACAAAACCATCACAACACGCCACTCCTCGAAAGAGTCAGTAGTGGGATAAAAACCACAGCCTGTTGTATAACTCTTGGGCTATGGAACCTAAATAACACTAGTAGAAAAATAAGGTTACACAACTATATAGGAGGCTGTAGTATATATAGAGGAGAAAAAAAAAAAAAAAAAAAAAAAACCCTCGAGACTGCAGTACAAATATGTCTACAAAAGTATCTATTAGGCTAAAAAAAATAGAAAAAGAAAACTAACAAAGCAGCACAAGATAAAACGAGCCTTGAAAATTATATCCTTGTAGTTGACGCTAAGAAAATAAAGTCTCACGGTGAAAGGGTTAAAGAGATAAGATACTTTTAATCCCACGGACAAACATTAATAAAACCAGAACACAAATACTGTCATTAAACCAGTGATGTTTCAGTGGTTTGTGTGTAACCATGGCAATAATTATGCAAAAGGTTCAGACTGAGGTAGAGAAGATCATTTAAATATAAGCGATTCCATTCCCACATCACAGAGCAAAGGAGGATCTATTAACTCTCTCTCTCTCTCTCTCTCTCTCTCTCTCTCTCTCTCTCTCTCTCTCTCTCTCTCTCTCTCTCTCTCTCTCTCTCTCCTTAGAATGTGATGAATCAGAAGTGGTCTGCCAGAGAGAGAGAGAGAGAGAGAGAGAGAGAGAGAGAGAGAGAGAGAGAGAGAGAGAGAGAGAGAGAGAGAGAGAGAGAGAGAGAGAGAGAGAGAGAGAGAGAGAGAGAGAGAGAGAGAGAGAGAGAGAGAGAGAGAGAGAGAGAGAGAGAGAAGGAACATTACAGGGTTTTTTCCCCTCGACACACACACATATCTGTCCCTGCCTCCCTTCTCCCTTATCTTCCTTTACTATATTTTCTTTATTATTGCTTTGCATCCATCATTTTTTATACAGCCTTCTCTCCCTTTCCCCTTCTTCGTCCTTCGTATTTCATGCTTCCTACTTCCTTTCCTTATTATCATCCCTTCGTTCCATTTGGTGTTGTGCCGAACTTGTGTGTGTGTGTGTGTGTGTGTGTGTGTGTGTGTGTGTGTGTGTGTGTGTGTGTGTGTGTGTGTGTGTGTGTGTGTGTGTGTGTGTGTGTGTGTGTGTGTGTGTGTGTGTGTGTGTGTGTGTGTGTGTGTGTGTGTGTGTGTGTGTCCATTCCAACCCATCCATTAGCATTACAAAGAGGCCAGAATTTAGATTAATGGGTAACATCAGACCTTTGAAAATTTTGGAGCGGGAAAAAAAGAGTAGAAAAAACAATGAAATGGAAAAAAAAGAGAAAAGTAGGAAGAGAAAGATATGGAGGAGAGAGATTCAGAAGGTAAATAAATAATGAGGGAAAGGAAGTATAAAACGAAGGGCATGAAAGATGAAGAGCGGGGAGGGAAGGAAAGATCGACAGGAAATTAAAGAGAAGGAAAGGGGGAGGAGGAAAGAGTTTTAGGCATGGAAAAGATACGATAAGAAAAGAACACGTAAGAAAAATGAAGGATGATGCGTAAGAAAGGAAAGGAAAGTAGATACACGGAATGATGAGAAAAAAAAGAACTGAAAGGGAATTAAGGTTAAGGAGAGAATTGGAGCTAACGAGAAAGAATTAAGAAAAATTTGGAAGGATAATTACCACTACCTTCACTACTGCTGCTGCTACTACTACTACTACTACTACTACTACTACTACTACTACTACTACTACTACTACTACTGCTGCTGCTGCTACTACCATTACAACCACTACCTTTCCTTAAACTTGCAATCTCCGCTAATTAACCTTTCGCTTAAATCCTTATCATTCACCCGCAACATTTAATCAACTACTATTGATTCTCTCTCTCTCTCTCTCTCTCTCTCTCTCTCTCTCTCTCTCTCTCTCTCTCTCTCTCTCTCTCTCTCTCTCTCTCTCTCTCTCTCTCTCTCATCACCTCTCCTTGTGTCAATATCAATAGGTGTCACGTCAATGCCACCTAATTTAATGGGTGTTGGCAGGTGTTTGGGCAGGAAATCACACGACTGGGAGGGTGGAACTGACGGGGCGGGGCGGGGCAACAGAGTGCAAAATCTTAATTGTGGGGAGGGGAGATAAAGGGAATAGACACAGGAGTGATAAAGTGAGGAAGTGGAGGGTGGGGGGGATGGAATATTAAATGTTTCTTTGTTTTATTTTCGTGTGTGTGTGTGTGTGTGTGTGTGTGTGTGTGTGTGTGTGTGTGTGTGTGTGTGTGTGTGTGTGTGTGTGTGTGTGTGTGTGTGTGTGTGTCATTTTGTCATTCATTTAGGTAACTATTTAAGTGATTTGCATAATAAGTGAGTGATAAAATGGATGTTTTTGTGAGTGTGTTCTTTTGTCTGTCTGTCTGTCTGTCTGTCTGTCTGTCTCTCTCTCTCTCTCTCTCTCTCTCTCTCTCTCTCTCTCTCTCTCTCTCTCTCTCTCTCTCTCTCTCTCTCTCTCTCTCAGTTTACTTATCACGATACAGAGACTAACAGATATGAGATTGCAGACAAAGGTGGTCAGATAGAGATACATCGATAGAAAGAAAAACAGACAGATAGAGAGACGGACACAGACAAACAGACATATAGAGAGACAGATACATGCATGAATAAATATATAGATATAGACAGATATGGATACATAGATAGATAGATAGATAGATAGATAGACAGATAGATAGATAGACAGATAGATAGACAAATACAGATAGGTAGATATATAGAAAGAGAAACAGATAAGCCTACACGTAATAGTTTCTGCCACGTGTAGGCCTGCTGGCTTCTTATTTTTAAGTTCTAGGCATTTTTCTGTATCATAGAGAGAGAGAGAGAGAGAGAGAGAGAGAGAGAGAGAGAGAGAGAGAGAGAGAGAGTCAATATAGAACTCACGTTGCAGTAAAACTCAATTCCAAGGTTCGTGACCCGCAAAGCTGTCTTTTCTTCTCTCCCTCCTTTTCGTTCTGCTACTTTTCCATCCGCACTACCATTATCCTCCTCCTCCTCCTCCTCCTCCTCCTCCTCTCCCTCCAACGCTTTCTTCTCTTTTTTCCTTTTTTTATTTTTTCTTACCATCCTGCGTCACTCACTTTGGATTAAACAGCGTAAGTAGTTTTATCACATACAAAAGAGCCAAGAATCTTATTTTTTTCCTTTGAGTTTCTTTATGTTGCTCTATCTTCTTCCTCATTATCAACTTTATCTTGTAATCTGAGTTTTTTTTTTCTTCTTCTTTCTCCTCCTCTTCCTCCCCATCCAGTAAGGTTGTTACGGATGCTCGGCTCTCTTTGCTAGGTTACTCAGGGCCTGATAGATACACCTGTACACTTTTTTGCCGTAGATGTGTGTGTGTGTGTGTGTGTGTGTGTGTGTGTGTGTGTGTGTGTGTGTGTGTGTGTGTGTGTGTGTGTGTGTGTGTGTGTGTGTGTGTGTGTGTGTGTGTGTGTGTTCCCAGAGGACATCCACCTCTACTCTTTCCGAAATTCCTGTCTCTATAACCTCTTCTGGCTCTCCATTCCATTCCATTCCCATTCCTCTCCCTCCTCCTCCTCCTCCTCCTTCTCTTCTTCCCGAGCAACCATAAGCCTCTCTTCCTTCTCTCCCTCATCTGCCCTCACCGTGCCCTTTCTAACACAAATAACAAAACAAACAAACCATGCAGAGTTGTTTCATAGTTCTCATCCCTTTTTATGCTTGCTGTTGTCGAGTCTTTCTTTACAACATTTATTTTCTCTTTTTCTACTTTCCTATTCGTTTTCGGTTTTCTCTCTTACTTGAATGAGTGGGGAGGGAAATAGTAAATGAATTTTGATGAGTACAGAAGGTGAAAAAAAATAAATAATGATAATAATAATAAAAACTAAAGAAAAGAAAGAGGAATGAAAATTTATCTGAATGAATGGGAGGGGAAATAATAGATTTTCCACAACTACAGAAGGTAAAAAAAAATAAATAAATAAATAAAAGTTAAAGAAAGGAAAGGGGGAATACGCATTTACTTCAGTGAGTGAAAAGGAAAATAATCATTGCCTATTGAACGAGAAGGAAAGGTTATAGAGGAAGGAAAGAAAGGGGAATGAAGATCGTTTCGTGAAGAGAAAACATGAGACAAGATGGAGAGAACTTAACTGGAGAAGAAAATTAAATGATGCATCCTCAGGACTTTGCTAAGGAGAGAACGTGGGGTCCTAAAAATGATAAGATATAAAGTTGTCTGAGTGTTTATGATTATAATTGGGTTGGCGAGAGAGAGAGAGAGAGAGAGAGAGAGAGAGAGAGAGAGAGAGAGAGAGAGAGAGAGAGAGAGAGAGAGAGAGAGAGAGAGAGAGAGAGAGAGAGAGAGAGAGAGAGAGAGAGAGAGAGAGAGAGAGAGAGAATATTAGTGGTGTTATTATCAGTATTAGTAGAACTAGTAGTAGTAAAAAGTTAAAATACAGGTATACAAAAAACAAAAAAAATAAAACAAATAAAAAAAGGGAAGAGGAAAAGAATAACTTACAAGAAAATTAAAAAGAAAGAAAAGCAAACAATCCACTGGAAAAATGGAGAGAGAGAGAGAGAGAGAGAGAGAGAGAGAGAGAGAGAGAGAGAGAGAGAGAGAGAGAGAGAGAGAGCACTGTTGGCACTAACCCAGAACTATAAACTCATTAAGTAACAGTGCCTGCCATGAGACCCAGGATACTACTCTCTCTCTCTCTCTCTCTCTCTCTCTCTCTCTCTCTCTCTCTCTCTCTCTCTCTCTCTCTCTCTCTCTCTCTCTCTCTCTCTTTCTGAACACTGAAACTTACGACTCGTTCTTCCTCGTTACTTTCCTTTTTAAATTCCAACTGTTCTCTCTCTCTCTCTCTCTCTCTCTCTCTCTCTCTCTCTCTCTCTCTCAATTTTTTCAATATAATTTTTTCGCCCTACACTGACTGGAAATAATTTCCCTATGACGTTCTGAAGGAGGAGGAGGAGGAGGAGGAGGAGGAGGAGGAGGAGGAGGAGGAGGAGGAGGAGAGGAGGGAAGGGGAGGGGGAGAAAAGAGAGAGAGAGAGAGAGAGAGAGAGAGAGAGAGAGAGAGAGAGAGAGAGAGAGAGAGAGAGAGAGAGAGAGAGAGAGAGAGAGAGAGAGAGAGAGAGAGAGAGAGAGAGAGAGAGAGAGAGTGTGTGTGTGTGTGTGTGTGTGTGTGTGTGTGTGTGTGTGTGTGTGTGTGTGTGTGTGTGTGTGTGTGTGTGTGTGTGTGTGTGTGTGTGTGTGTGTGTGTGTGTGTGTGTGTGTGTGTGTGTGTGTGGAGGACCTCTCATCTCTATCAAGGGCACGAGGAAGGACGTCTGGGATTGTCTGGTGGCGAGAGTGTACGGGTGAGTTGACCTTTTGTATATGGGACTAATAGACGCAACGCCGGAGGAGGAGGAGGAGGAGGAGGAGGAGGAGGAGGAGGAGGAGGAGGAGGAGGAGGAGGAGGAGGAGGAGGAGGAGGAGGAGGTAGGGGTGTGAGTTTACAATGAAAGGAGTCGACGGTCTAAGAAAAATGTTGCCCTCCTCCTCCTCCTCCTCCTCCTCCTCCTCCTCCTCCTCCTCCTCCTGTAGCCCCTCTCTCTCCCTCCCTCCCCTCTTCCTCAATTCCGCTACAGACAAGACCAAGCTAAACATGATATCTGAATTAACTTGTTCCCTTCTCTCTTTCGTGGCTGGCGGCAACCAGCTGTGGATATTTCAATGCGGTGCAGGTGGCGGTGGTGCGGCGATGGGGATTAGGTTAGTGGTGGGGAAGTGGGAAGGGGAGGTGGGGAAGTGGAGGCTGGGAGGGAAAATAGAAGAGATATGTAGATGGTAATGGGATAGAAGATGTGGGAACTTGTAAGGGAATAAAATAGACTGGGACTGGTAGGTAGAAATGGTAAAGAATGATAGAGGAATAGAAACTGGGGTTGGTTGGGGAACTGAAGTAGGGAGGTGGAGGCTGGTGGGGGGAACAGAAGAAGTGCGGAGAGGTGCGGTGAGGGGATGGGATAGGTTGTAACTGGTGGCTTAGAATAGGAGATGTAGGGATGATAGACAAGGAGGTTGGGGTTGGTTTGGGAATAGAGGAGAAGAGGAGATGGAATCTGGCCGGGGAAATAGAAGAGATAAGGGGTGGTAACGGGAATGGGTTAGGAATGGTAATAGCGAATAGAGTTTGGGAAGGGGACAGTTTCCACCTTGATTAATACCCGTGGAGGCGTGGAGGTGGAAGGGGAGGGAGGGTGAAAAAAAGGGAGGGAGGGAGGAGAAAGGAAGGGACATAGCGATTTAATACACTTTCATCATAAGGTAATAGAAAAAAAATGTAATTCTTTAAAAGGAGGACGCTCGCCACGCCTTCCTCTAATGGCTGCTGGGTAGGCCTACTTGGGGGTTGCCTCAGCCTTGCGTAATGCCTGGACACTGCGACACTTCCAAGGCCTATGTGAATATGTAAGATGCTGGCTACTTTCAGTCTTGTGTAATGTTAAGGCTGCGATATTTCCTAAGTCTACATATCCTCTCTCTCTCTCTCTCTCTCTCTCTCTCTCTCTCTCTCTCTCTCTCTCTCTCTCTCTCTCTCTCTCTCTCTCTCTCTCTCAGGAAGCACGGATGAGGTTACCCCGACCTCTTATTTCCCTTTTGGTATCTCCCTCCTATACATTCTTCCTCTCGCACATATTTTCCCTCCGTTCTTTCGCTCCCCCTTTACTTTTTCTTTCTTCCCTTTCTCCTACTATTTTTTTTTTCGTTTCTGTTATCCAGCCTTTGCAGTTTTACTTTATCATCTTTTCATCTCTCCCTTCCCCCTATTCCTTCGCTCTCTTCTAACTTTCCTTTCTCTTTCCTTTATTCTTTCTCCTCTTCCTATCCCTTGACATTACAGCTCCCTTCGCTTAATCATTTCTTTCTTCCCCTCTCCTCTTACTCCTTCCATTCCTTCGCTCATGCCATCCCCTTTCCCTTCTTTACTCCCTCCTCCTCCTTCCTCGCCATTTCTTAACCCCCTCTCCCTTCTTTACCCTTCTTTTACTGTCCCTACCCCGTCTTTCTTTTCTCCTCCTTGTGCTCCTTCCTTCCCTCTCCTCTCTCTCTCTATCCTTCTACTGTTAATCTTCCCTCCCTTTCCATCCTTTTCCTCCTTCAATCGATCTTCTTTGTCTCCCTTTTACTTCCTCTTTTTTTCTTCCCTCCTCCTTCATTCCTTATCCCCCAAAGTCTCCTCTACCCTTCTATTTTTACTCTCCCTTTCCCCCTTTCCCTTCTTCCCACATTCCCCATCGCGTGTCCCTGACGTGGGTGTGCGTGAGGGTGGCGTCGGCCCCTCACTCCCTCCCTCTCCTCCCTGTTTGTGTGTCCACCCCACTGGCGATACTTCTGTTTGCACTGCACACAGCCTATCTGCTCTGCTCTCTTGTCTCTGCTCCTGCTCTCCTCCTTCGTCTCTGTCTGTCTGTCTCTCTCCTCTTGCCTGCATGAAGTCGTGTCAAAAGTTTGGCAACCTTCTCTCATGTTCACTGTTTTGTGTCTTTTCTTAGTGTAAGTTTTCTGATATTGTCATAAGGCTAGATTAGGTTGGGTCAGGTTAGGTTAGGTTATACGTAAGGTTAGGTTAGGTTAGTTATGTTAGGTTAGTTTAGGTTGGGTTAGGTTAGGTTATACGTAAGGTTAGGTTAGGTTAAGTTAGGTTAGGTTATACGTAAAGTTAGGTAAGGTTAGGTTAGGTTAGGTTATACGTAAGGGGAGTTACAAGAAATAGTCAAGTTCTCTGATATATCCACAAGCTTAGGTTAGGTTATATGGGAGGTTACAAGAAGTCATCAGGCCTACACGTGACAGTCCCTGCATGATACATATTCCACCTAACATTATCATCCGTAAATTCATCTAATCTTTTACAGTTCTCTAAGGACTCAGTTTCAGGTCTTCGTGGTTTTTAATCTTTTATGTACAATCAACAGCTGTAGTGGAAGTCAGAGAGGTCTCCAAGGATGCTTTCATGATTCTAGTGATAGCGTTGCAAGAATTCTATATTATTAACAGGAAAAACATCCATGAGAACACGACTAATTACCTCTATGGCCTTTGAAAATTGCCTTGATGAGAACGTAAAGTGAATAAGAATGTGAGCGCGGGACTGCAGACAGGGGAATGTTAGACAGTGGAAGTGAGTGCAGAAGGTTACTCGACTTATGGCCTCGACTGTACGTACGACCTTTACACCTTTGCTCCTCTCTTCTCTTCTGTCTCTGTCTCTCTGTTTCTTCTCTTTCGCTTTGTGTACTCACGTGCTTTTCTGTTTGTTTCTGTTTGGAGTGGTTATTCTTCTATTTTTCTTTTGTTTAATTTTCTACATTTCGCTCTCTATTTTTCCTTCTCTCGTGTATTCAAGTTTGAATCCTCTTGATATTCTTTCCTTCGATTTATTTGTCTTACATTCTCTTGGCTGTATTGCGTCCCTCTCTACTAATTATCTATCTATTTAATTATTCTTTTGTGTGCGTTTCATTTTCTACTTATCTCCATCTGTCGTCCCTTTATCAAGTTTAAAACCCCTACCGGTCTCTCTCTCTCTCTCTCTCTCTCTCTCTCTCTCTCTCTCTCTCTCTCTCTCTCTCTCTCTCTCCTTCACCGCATTACATTCTCGCTTGCTACGCCCGACAAATCCAGACACTGGCCCTAATCTCCTCGCAAACCGCAGCGTCAATTTTCCGCCGTGGACTCCGCTATTTGGAGACCACACTGCGCTGTACTGCCAACACACCCCGCACTCTGCCGGGCCTCGCTGTGCTGGCTGGGATATCTTGGTGCAGTTACCGTCATAATAAAAAAAAAAGGTAAAGTAAATGAATAAAGTAAAATAAATAGACTTAAAAAAAAATAAGATGAATAAATATAAAAATAAAATGAAAAAGAAGAAGAAGAAGAAGAAGAAGAAGAAGAAGAAGAAGAAGAAGAAGAAGAAGAAGAAGAAGAAGAAGAAGAAGAAGAAGAAGAAGAAGAAGAAGAAGAAGAAGAAGAAGAAGAAGAAGAAGAAGAAGAAGAAGAAGAAGAAGAAGAAGAAGAAGAAGAAGTAGTAGTAGTAGTAGTAGTAGTAGTAGTAGTAGTAGTAGTAGTAGTAGTAGTAGTAGTAGTAGTAGTAGTAGTAGTAGTAGTAGTAGAAAAAAGAAAAGAAGAAGAAGAAGAAGAAGAAGAAGAAGAAGAAGAAGAAGAAGAAGAAGAAGAAGAAGAAGACGAAGAAGAGTTGGAACCCTGAGGAGAGTGGCGGATTTCAAAAGATGATTGATAGGATTAATAAAAACCAAACTGAATGATTAACTGGCTGATTGATTGGCGGACTGACTGGTCTATTAACTGTATAACTCGACCGGAGAAGGCAGGTGTTAGAAAAGAATCGGCAATATAATGGAAAACTAAAATATATAAATAAATAAACTCAAAAGTATATATAGAATAAAAAAAAAAAAAAAAGTATCTAATTTCAACAGGTTAGGACGCGTACTAAATAAAGGACTCTGTATACCGTTACACCAATAGGAAGCATGCTAGTAAAGGAACATGTTAGGTCACGAAGGAGGTAATGCTGATATGTGACAGTCTATTAGTCTTCTTCTTGCGTCTGGTGTTCTGCAAGATTCTTAAAATGTTGCCCTTAAAATATATAAGTTTACCTTCTTAGGGGCCGTGTAGAGGGATACTGTATGCTGCAGGTGTCTTTTTTTTTTTTTTTAACGTATCGTCATATTTTCTTGATTTAATCTAATTTTCATTTCAACTATTTGTTTTCCTTTTTATATCACTCTTTATCCGTTTTTGTTACTAGGTATTATTTCAATTTATTTATCTATTTTTGTCATAAGTTCAATAAAGAAAAAGAAAAAGCGAAAAAGAAAACATGTACCTTTATTTGGCATCATCACAGTGGGCACTCTTTTTATTTACCTTTCTGCTTTCTTTCTCTTTCCCTTCCTCTCTCTCTCTCTCTCTCTCTCTCTTTCTTTCTTTCTCTCTGCGGGACATCAATCTTCATCGCTTTACATTCATGTCACTGATACGCACGTTCCTTTGAGGCCAGTGTAGCAAGTGTGGCGGCTGGGTGTGACGGTGCAGATGTGACGCTGATGGCAATACACTAGTACATGTGGGGACGCAGCTGAGATCAGGTGACGTGGACCAGATAACGAGACATGATGTAGTAAATAGAATGAGGTTAGGCTTAGCGAGTGAGTTAAAAGATGAATACGTCTATAGAGACCCGCGTGTGAGGAAGAGTGTGAGGCGTTGCGTGCGGGAGTCTTATCGATGTATGGTGAGGGGCTAGAGATGTGTGAGGCGTGGTATGTAGCGTGTAGTGCTCCTGTAGGTATTGTAGGGAAGTATGTGGTGTGGTGTAGTGTGGTGTGGTGTTAGTTGTGAGGTCTGGCGTGGATTGGTGCGGTGTGGTGTTAGGTCGGAGGTGTGGCGTCGATTGGTGTGTGGTGTGGTGTGGTGTGGTGTGGTGTAGTGTAGACAGTTTATATAAGTGTTTTTTTTTTCTTTTTTTTTCTTTTCTCTGGCCAAAGGCAACACAAAGGCGGAAAAAAAAAAAATAGGGTCATTCCACTGAAGATGCCGGTTCCCAAAGAGAACTGTCCAGAAACAATACCCGTCTGGTCTTGTTTTGTGTCTGTGTGGCGTGTGGCGTGGTGAAAGATCCGCCGTACATCATAGTGTGTAGCGTACAGTGTGTGTGTTGTATGGTGAAGAGAGGCGTGGCTGGCATTAAGTGTATGGCGAATAGCAATGATTCACAACACTTATAAAGCAACGCGTGTAATCTTCATAAACATCTACAAGAAAGAAGATGAAAAAAAGAACATATTTTACATTTTCTAGCCAATACAATGTTTAGAGTGGCTGTGGAACAATAAAAGATGTCTCAGAGTGGTTGATAATTAAGGAAAGATGGTTCAAATAGCAGTGAAAGGGTTAAGGCATGGCGTTACTGGTGTAATGTGTGGTGTGGCTTAGCGTTT
>NC_087159.1:15322500-15335000 GCF_035594125.1 Scylla paramamosain
GGACTTACTAACTTAATATAACTATCTGGGACATCACGGTATATATGAGTTTGCAGGACAAGGAGTAATGGAGCGCGTGATATTAAAAAAATATTATCATCAGCATTACGTTCATAAATTTATACTGTGAAGACTTAAAAGGCGAAATTCGATACGTATCTGAACTAGGCAGCACCGTCATCATCACCATCATCATCATCGTTCAATACAACATATGAAAGTAAGGGAAACTGCAAGAAGCCAGCAGACCTACACGTGGCAGTTCCTGTGTAAAGAAAAGCACACATACCTATATCCATAAATCTATCTGTTCTTTTAAAACTTTCTATTGGTTCTTTATTAACAACCTGTCAATTCCAGTCATCCGCCATCCATCTGTGAACTAATTTCTCTCTCTCTCTCTCTCTCTCTCTCTCTCTCTCTCTCTCTCTCTCTCTCTCTCTCTCTCTCTCTCTCTCTCTCTCTCTCTCTCTCTCTCTCTCATCTTCCTTCCCTCCCTCTGTAATCTATTTTCTATTGCCTTAACCTTTTTATTTTATTTTCCTTTCTTCCTTCCTAATGATGTTTATCTTATGTTGTATTCCTCTTCTTCCTCACCAACATCATCATTATCATCATCATCAACAGCATTAGCATCATCAGCACCATCAGTTCAGCCAAACATCAACTCTCACTTTCTCAGGACATCGGGACTCGAGCGAGACTCCTCCATGGGCCAGCACACTCCTGAGCCTCCCGTTCCCAGGCTGCCAGCGCGCCGCCAGGCACCGAGGTACTGCACCGCGCGAGGCACAAGGACGAGCGGCAAAGAATGACAATTGGCCAACTTCTCTCAACTCTCTGTGACTCTTCGGATGCGGCAGAGTGAGGGATTTTTCTTAAGTTTCCATCTTTTTTTGCTCCTGGTCAGTTTCCTAGATGCGTAAGATAGTAATAATGACAACAGAATATAAATGAAAGCTCTCTATTTGCAGACTAACTTCTTTCTATTGTTTTTGTGACTTTTCGGATGCGGCAGGCTGAGTGGGATCATTTTTTTCTTAAATCTTTTTTTTCTGTTCTTGATCACTTTCCTTGATACTACTACTACTACTACTACTACTACTACTACTACTACTACTACTACTAATAATAATAATAATAATAATAATAATCAATAAAATACAATTAAAGCATTTCTCTATTTGCAGACCGAGCGGCAAATTGTTTTTTTGTTTTTTCAGTTCTTCATCTTTGTTCTTCCCTAGTTCCTTGACACGTAAAATATCAATATTAACAAAATACGATGAAAACAACTCTCTATTCACAAACCGAAGCCAAGAGCAAGACAGTCGTGTGTGTTGTTCAGCGAGGCACGGTCATGAGGCGTGCACAGACCAGACTCCAAGGGCCGACGTTCAGTGGTTTATTAGTGAGGGAGCGTCCGCCACACAGCCATAACGGACGGGTGGGCGAGGCTGAGACTGTGTGTGCTCGGCTTGTGATGCACGCCAGCCTCCCACACCCCTCTCACCCGCGCCCCGCTAATACCGTCCCCGCCTCAGGATACTATTACACTCAACGCTTCTACAGTCCTGCACTTCAGGGAGCTCATTTACCATAATAAGATATAATGTACAAAATAATACAAAATATAAAAACACAAATACAAAATAATAATCTTTAAATATGACCGTAATTCTTTTCTTCCGTTTAGTTCTTGTTCATAGAGTTGAGGCGCCGTGTGACTCTGTTTATGCGAGAGATTAAATGGACAAAATCACTCAATCTTTTACTGTGATGTGCGAGAATTCACAACATTGAAGGCACTGCACAAAACGTACACAAGCATCCACAAGGGAGAAAAATAAAATAAATAAATAAATAAATAAATAAATAAAAATAATAAGGCTAGAATACTCAGTGCTTATCTAGAGTGATGTTTAAGGACAGCTGGAGAACAAAAATAAATGTCGCAGCGTGGTTTGTGACTAAATAACCATGCGGAAAAGAGCTGCGAAAGGGTTAAAGGTAGAAAGGTAAGAAGTACAGAATATGAACAGCAAACTATAGTTCTCCACAGCACCTGAGTCTGTGGTGCCGCGCTGCTGAGGTGTGGTGGTGGTGGTGGTGGTGGTGGTGGTGGTGTGATGTTGTCATACACCGCTTCATTCATTACCCAAGCTCACTCGCAGAATATAACAAAATTAGTGTTTTTCTCTCTGTCCTTGGCCTGTCTCCCTTGTGCATAAATCATACAATAATAATGTACAAATCACGTTATTTTGATTAAACTGGCTTCATGTATCCCGTCATAATTAAATCTTGCTAACACTATTTACACCACCGAGCTCTTGACACAATTACCTACATGCAAGTATTTTCCTTGATTATGTTCATCCCACCCACTCCAGAACAGCGTCCCAGAAATGCACGAGCTGGTGAGGGGGCGCCATGGTTACGTCCCCAGCGCAGGTAATGTGACTGTGCACGATGGGAAAGGGCCTCTCAGAACCACCCTTGATGCCTCATGCAGAGAGGCGACCAAAGTTTACCCTCCAATCTCATTCTCTCACAAGACGAAGCATAATGGCCATCGCCCTGCAAGCTTCTCCCGCTGTTGTGTATCGATAAGACTTGTATACTTATTCCCAAACCTTCTATTTATATATGTTAAGATGCCGGAAACCTGAGTCCTTGTGAGAGAAGAACAAATGCGTGGGTTAATAATAGGAAGCCGCGAGTATAGGTAAGTCGCTTCATCGCCTTCGTTATTACAATTACACGCGCTGGGGTAATGAAGATTTAATTACCAGGAAGTATTTAGACTCTTCTCTTTTTCATTGAAGTTAAACGTACCAGCGCCGGGAAGAACATGAATTAACAAGAGGTATTTAGATTCTTTCCTTGTTCTTGGGGAAAGCTAAACGCAGCAATGTGAGGAAAAGAAATTAATTATCAGCATGTACTTAGATTCGTCCCTTGTTATTAGGGAAGTTAGAAATACCGTCATCAGGGAAAAATAATTAACAACAGGTATTTAAACTCGTCCCTTATTATTACGGAAATTAAACGTGCCTACGCGAGAGAAATTTTACTACCAGCAAAAACTTAAACCAAAAACTTAAACTCCATCTCAGTCATTATCCTCTCATCGGATCTCCTTCACTAACAGGGCAGTGTAATTAAATATCCCGCAAAGGCCACGAGGATCTGTTGCTCTTTACCATTTTTAATTCCTTTGTCATAACGGAAACTAAAGCATACATAAAAAAAATAACAATAATTATGTGCAGGTGTTTACACTCCCTACCTGTCCCTCACAACACGCCACGTAGAAGTAAAGCTGACTGGAGGAGCTCAGGTGTGCTTCCCTTCTATAACCTCCACCTTCATTTACCTGTGAAGAGAAAGAGAGACACGTGAAAGAGTGATCAGCTGTGTGGAGATGCGACAGTCATGTATTAGAAAAAAAAAAAAATGTTACCTATTTCTTTTATGCTAAAGATACGAATAAAATGTTGAATAAGGCAAATAGAATAAATAAAAAAATAAACAAATAAATAAAAGAAAGAAAGAAAGAAAAAGAAATATATTTATAGAATAGATAAACACGAACACGAAAATGCTTTAATGTTTTGTTCCTTATTCAGCTCTGCAATCGAGAATGAAAGGAAATACATAAGATGGTATGTTATTATATTACTGTCTATGATTGATTGCGTATTATCTCTCTCTCTCTCTCTCTCTCTCTCTCTCTCTCTCTCTCTCTCTCTCTCTCTCTCTCTCTCTCTCTCTCTCTCTCTCTCTCTCTATGATAAGGAAAGAAAGTTACTATTATTACTCAAAGTGATTAGGAAGCGGAGATAGAGGAAAGAAAATATTAGTAGGGAAGTAAAGGTCGGGACAGCGAGGAAGAAGTAGGCGGATGAGAACCGGCGCGTGAGTGGATGGGTGGGGAGAGAGGGAGAGGGAGAGGGAGAGAGAGAGAGAGAAAGGGAGGGGATGTGTAGTGAGAGATGAGAGAACAGGGGCAAGGATATAAAATTCATGCAAGATCCAGATTCACTGAGAAAACTAACCACTATTCTTCTTCCTCCTCCTCCTTCTCCTCCACTCCTCCCCCACCTCCATAACCTCCCTTTCCACCCCCACTGTCACCTAATTCCCCTCCCACAGACAATACGACCTTCCCAGTTCCCACCCCCTAACACGAGCGCTCCCCTCCCCTCCCTACTCTCCATTCCCCCTTCCCCAGCCCATCACTCGCACAGTAACCACCCCAAAAAGTAGGGCTCACTTGAAGACCTTCCACTGATATCATATGACTGTAACCCCTGCCATTCTACGCCCCCCTCCACCATCCTATCCCTCCCACGCCCCTCTTCCTTCCTTCCCTCCCTCCCCCACCTCCTGTCCTGTCCTGGTTTGTCAGAGGGGAGGGGAAGGCAAGGGAAGGCAGGATGTTCATGACCTACATTCCCTCATGCCTAAAATATAATCATCCTCGCTGACACAAGGAATGACAAGTGGTTATGTTGATGGTGTGATGAAAGAAAACGGAGATGCTTGACTGACGAGCTTTGAGTGTTTGATGGGAGACTTCGACATGTTTGATTAAGAGGTAAACACAAGGTACTAATGGGTATTGCGGTATAGAGAGAGGGTGATTTACGTTCAGGAGTGCTGGAAAATATATATAAGCGTAGTGAGTAACAGGATTTGACACAGTAATTGGCCGACGTAAGCCATAAGAGTATTAGGAAAAGATATATATATAACTGGACATCAGGACAAACATATATTGAGGTACAAGAAAACATTTAGAGAAGAGTAGCGAGTAACAGGATTTGACACAGTAATTGGCCGACGCAAACCATAAGAGTATTAGGTAAAGGTATATAATTGAACAACAGGACAAACATACACTCAGGAGCAAGAAAACATTTAGAGGAGGATCTGGTATCAAGATTTCAACACACTGATTGACCGACTCAGACTATAAGTGTATTAAATGAAGGTAAATACATCGGAGCATAAAGACAAACAGACATTCAGGCGCGCAGGAAAACAGTTAAAAGGGGATCGAGTATCATGACCCCGGCACTTTTGATGCAGTGATGCGTGGAACACTTCACTCATTCAGTACTACACACAGGATCAGAACCTCAAGGGGTCATCAGCTGTCTGTCAAAATAAAGAAATTATTTGTAAATGAAGATAAAATTGAAGACAATAAACTGGTCTCTTTTTCATTCTCATATTTTTTTTTCTTTCACCCGTTGGTTTAACTCACTTGCGCAAAAAAAGGGGAAAGAAGGAAAAGAAAAATAAAGGAAGAGCGAAGAAAAAAAGAAAAAAGGTAACTCAATAAAAATTTTAACTCTTCCATTCAAATAAAAAACTAAAATAATAAAAAAAGAGAAAAAAAAAAACATCGTGAGTTTCCGTATCATCTTCATGAAAAATCCAGAATAATATTAATTACCAGAATAAAGTTTGTCATTTTACTCAGAGGCGTTAATAGTATTGCACAGAGAGGGAGACAAAAACAAACATGAACGCGCGTGCCTATATAACACAACACACACACACACACACACACACACACACACACACACACACACACACACACACACACACACACACACACCAGGGGGAGAGTGAAGACAAGCAAACAAACAAGCAAACAAACAAGAACAAGCGCGGAGAGGCTCAAGTATCACAGCCCAAAATTAACACACACTCACACATCGCCCATGAACTCCTTTCCTCTTACTCAGGTTTCCTCGAGGCACCGTCAACAAATATAACTCATTAGCAGGCTTATATTCAACAGCTGATCCTCCGCCGCTGCCGCCGCCGCCTCCCTCTCCTCTGCGTGTAGACACCAGTGCGAGCATTAAACATTTATGTACAGACTGAGATGCGCGGCTACAAACACTGGCAGGTTTTAGGGGCGAGTTTCGCACGAGGAGGAGGAGGAGGAGGAGGAGAAGGAGGAGGAGGAGGAGGAGGAGGAGGAGGAGGAGGAGGAGGAGGAGGAGGAGAAAAAGAAGAAATGCAACAACAACAAAACAGAAGGAGAAAAAGAAGAAATGCAACAACAACAAAACAAGAACAACAACAGCAATAAGCTTAATAATAATAATAATAATAATAATAATAATAATAATAATAATAATAATAATAATAATAATAATAGCAATAACAGAAACAACAATAATAATAATGATAATAATAATAGCAATAACAACATCATCAACAACAAGAACAATA
Organism: Scylla paramamosain; assembly: GCF_035594125.1. Lineage (NCBI taxonomy): Eukaryota > Metazoa > Arthropoda > Malacostraca > Decapoda > Portunidae > Scylla > Scylla paramamosain. The sequence goes on from NC_087159.1 coordinate 15,328,759, forward strand.
ATAATAATAATAATAATAATAATAATAATAATAATAATAATAATAAGAAGAAGAAGAAGAAGAAGAAGAAGAAGAAGAAGGAGAAGGAGAGAGAGAGAGAGAGAGAGAGAGAGAGAGAGAGAGAGAGAGAGAGAGAGAGAGAGAGAGAGAGAGAGAGAGAGAGAGAGAGAGAGGAGGAGGAGGAGGAGGAGGAGGAGGAGGAGGAGGAGGAGGAGGAGGAGGAGGAGGAGGAGGAGGAGGAGGAGGAGGAGGAGGAGGAGGAGGAGGAGGAGGAGGAGGAGGAGGAGGAGGAGGAGGAGGAAAACCACACCGAGTAAGGAAGGAAGGAAGACAGGAGGGAGACAGACACATTTCTTGCCTCCCTCCTCCCCTTCCTTCCCTCCCTCACACGTCCTCCTCCTCTTGCTTTCCTTAACAAATCTTTTTTCTCCCCAAACTTCTCCCCTCTCCTTCTGCTATCACTCAGAACAGACACTCCTCTCATTCCCCTTCCCTTCCCTTCATCTATCTTTCCTTCACCATATGCAGTTTTTCCTTAACTCCTTCCCCTGCCCTGCCTTCAATCCTTCTTCCATTTACCTCTCCGTAAGAAAATTTAATCAATATTTTCCAAAGTTCAGTTTGCGCTTAAAAAGTTCAGTAATAATTTGTTGAGTTGAACTTTGAACTTGGGAAAAAATGAAGGAAAGGGGGAGGAAAGTAATTGGAGTAGCCTTGATTTACAAAGGATGTCTAACACACACACACACACACACGTACAGACACTGCCTACCTCAAACAATCTCTCTCTCTCTCCCTCTACACACACACACACACACACACACACACACATCCGTTCCCCTTTATATGATTTCCCTTTATTTCCTCTCGTAACTTCTACACGTTTGCTCTCTCTTGCTCCTTCCTTCCTTCCTTCCTTCCTTTCTTCCTTCCTTTAACTTTCCTTTACTGCTCCGATCTCCTTCCTTCACTCTCACGAACATAACCACACACAAACACACGCCTTCCTTCCTTCCTTTACTCAATATTCCTTTATTTCCTTCAATAACTTACAAACACACACACACACACACACACACACACACACACACACACACACACACACACACACACACACACTCAAACACACACACGTAACCTTACTCTCTTCCTTACTTCCTTCAATAACACAGGATTCTAACAGTTGGCAGTTGAGAGGATGAGGGAAGAGGGAGAGAGAAGGAGAGAGAGAGGGAGAGAGAGAGAGAGAGAGAAAATAATAAGAGGAGGAACGCACCATGAAGGAAAAACGTGTTCTTACTGACGAGGGTGAGTGAAGAGAGAACACAAGTCAGCGGGATGAGTTATGAAGGAGGGAGAGGAGGGAGGGAGGGAAGGAGAGGAAGGAGGGATGGGGGTGACGCTTAGGAGGTGATGGTGTGACAGGAGTGCGATGAAAAAAGGAACCTGGTGAAGGAATATATGGGAGAAGGCAATACAGGAGAGAGAGAGAGAGAGAGAGAGAGAGAGAGAGAGAGAGAGAGAGAGAGAGAGAGAGAGAGAGAGAGAGAGAGAGAGAGAGAGAGAGAGAGAGAGAGAGAAGAAACAGTAAAACGAATGCATTAACGTACATACAAGTATCTATGCGAGAAGGGGAGAGAGAGAAGAGAGAAGATAAGAGAAGAAGAAGAAGAGGAGGGGGAGAAGGGCGTGAAGTAGAGCGTGAGGGGCTGAGGCGGGAGGAAGTAGGTGGCTAACACAGGACACCAGGACGCCCTCAGGCAGACAAAGCGGCGACGGTGACGAATATACTGAAGGAGGGAGAGACGGGAGGAGGGAGGGAGGGGGATAGGGAGAGAGAGGAATGGCAAGTAGGGATACAAAAGGAGGTTAGGAAGAGGAGAGACGCGTGGGTGGAGCGTAAACTAAGGTGGATGGGATAACAAGGGGCTGAGGTACGGTGGATAGATGTAAGGAGAGAGGAGTGGATGGGTATACGGTTGATGAGTGACAGTAAGGTTCGTATTCTGAAACGCTTTGTTCTCTCTCTCTCTCTCTCTCTCTCTCTCTCTCTCTCTCTCTCTCTCTCAACACGGCTATTTTCAAAAGCCACAAAGATGATTAGCCTGGTTCTTAAAACTGTTTCTCCTGCCAATAATGCATAAATCTCGTTGATCTGTGACTATAACCATAAAAAAGTCCTTAAAGCCCTCGTAACTACAACTATGTACGTAGAGCCTTTGGAATACAGTGGAGGTGCAGCGCAGAAGTGTTTCAGAGTACGGTACTGAGAGGTGAGCTACGTGACATTGTAGAAATAAAGAAAGATGTTTTGCAAGGGCGTGGATCGATGATGCTGGAGATAATAATAGTTCCGGGCCAGGCAATAAGGGGGAAGATGCGCAGGTATGATGCAGGATTAGGCGGTACAGGTGAGATAATGAGAGTGAAGGGGACACGTAACTCAGGTGTGTGGTGTGGGGGGAGGGTGTGCAAGGAAGTGTGCCACGGATGTCACACTCGAGGTGGCTAACTTCTGAAGTTCTGCTGAGGAGGAGGAGGAGGAGGAGGAGGAGGAGGAGGAGGAGGAGGAGGAGGAGGAGGAGGAGGAGGAGGAGGTGGATGAGGAGGAGGAGGAGGAGGAGGAGGAGGAGGAGGAGGAGGAGGAGGAGGAGGAGGAGGAGGAGGAGGAGGAGGAGGAGGAGGAGAACGACAACAACAACAAGACGAAGAAGACGACGACGACGAACAACAACAACAACAACAACAACAACAACAACAACAACAACAACAACAACAAACAGAACAACATCAACAACAGCAACAACAACAAAAACAACAGGAGAAGGACAACAGGACGGAAAGACATGTTGACGAGGATCTTACAATAAAGCAGAGAGAGAGGAAAAAGGGGAATAAATCTCAAAGAAAAGGAAGTAGGGAGGATGGGGAAGAGTTAAAGAGAAGAAAAGCAAAAGGAAGGGAAGGAAAAGGAAGGAGAAAGGGAGCAATAACTTCTTCGGAAAAAAAAATTAGTCCCTGGTTTCCGACACAATATGAAAATTAAGCAGTTGAAGAGGGAGGGAGGGTCTCTCTCTCTCTCTCTCTCTCTCTCTCTCTCTCTCTCTCTCTCTCTCTCTCTCTCTCTCTCTCTCTCTCTCTCTCTCTCTCTCTCTCTCTCTCTCTCTCTCTCTCTCTCTCTCGTCTTGTCTTCCTCTTATCCTCATTTCTTTTTGCAAACTTTCTTTTATGAATTTCTTCACAGAGAGAGAGAGAGAGAGAGAGAGAGAGAGAGAGAGAGAGAGAGAGAGAGAGAGAGAGAGAGAGAGAGAGAGAGAGAGAGAGAGAGAGAGAGAGAGGTTAGTGGCCAGCTAGCTACCGCCCCCTACTAACATACACACACACATTGTTGGCACCCACATTACTAATCTTATTCTCAACCTTCACGACATGTGCACGAGACAAGGAGGAAGAGGAGGAGGAGGAGGAGGAGGAGGAGGAGGAGGAGGAGGAGGAGGAGGAGGAGGAGGAGGAGGAGGAGGAGGAGGAGGAGGAGGAGAAGAAGAAGAAGAAGAAGAAGAAGAAGAAGAAGAAGAAGAAGAAGAAGAAGAAGAAGAAGAAGAAGTACAACAACAACAACAACAACAACAACAACAACAACAACAACAACAATGGAAAAGGAATTTAAGGGGAGGAGGAGGAGGAGGAGGAGGTGAAGAAGAAGAAGAAAAGGAACAACAACAACAACAATGAGAAAAATTTAAAAGCAGGAAAAGGAGGAGGAGGAAGAGGAGAAGGAGGAGAAAGAGAAGGACAACAACAACAACAACAACAACAACAACAACAACAATAACAACACTGGAAAAGGAATTTAAGAGGAGAACAAGAAGGAAGGAGGAACATAAAGGAAGAACAAAGAATATATACATCGAATAAAGCGAAAGACGTGACATAATGAAGAAAAAGAAAACAACAACAATCGAGAGAGAGAGAGAGAGAGAGAGAGAGAGAGAGAGAGAGAGAGAGAGAGAGAGAGAGAGAGAGAGAGAGAGAGAGAGAGAGAGAGAGAGAGAGAGAGAGAGAGAGAGAGAGAGAGAGCGAGCGAGAGAGAGAGAGAGAGAGAGAGAGAGAGAGAGAGAGAGAGAGAGAGAGAGAGAGAGAGAGAGAGAGAGAGAGAGAGAGAGAGAGAGAGAGAGAGAGTAATCATTCGAATGCAGAAAAGAAAAATGAGGGAGAAAGGAGGAAAGAGAAAACAAGCAAGAGAAAAAAAGAAGCATGAGAAACGGATGATAAAAAGATGGTAAAGGAAGGAAGTGATGATGGATGGAGAGGAAATGGAGGAGATAAACCTAATAGAAAATGAGAAAGAAAGAAAAAAAAAATGGACCACACACACACACACATACAAACACACACCTGCAAACTGTAACTCAAACTAACAAAAAGCAATAAAATAAGACAAATGAGGGAGACAAGGAAAACAGAAGAAGCCAGAGACTTAAATATAATTAGGACACAAAGAGATTTATATTTATAGGGAGATGTGTCATGTTCTCTCTCTCTCTCTCTCTCTCTCTCTCTCTCTCTCTCTCTCTCTCTCTCTCTCTCTCTCTCTCTCTCTCTCTCTCTCTCTCTCTCTCATAATGTTTCAGTAAGATTATTATTCATGTTAATCATCTTAATTACGTATCACTGAACCACATTATTATTATTATTGTTATTATTATTATTATTATTATTATTATTATTATTATTATTATTATTATTATTATTATTATTATTATTATCATTATCATTATTACCACTATTATTTCCACTACCGTTCTTTTTATCAACTCCACAATTGCACGTGATTCCATCCACTCCACCTCCTCCTCCACCTTCTCCACCTTATTATTTCCGCCACCCCTCGATTCATCTCCACACCAGCATCACCACCACAATGTAATCACCCATCCTCCACCACTACCACCACAACCACCACTAAAACTAAAACCACCACTAAAAAAACAACCATTGCATACATTTTCTCCATCCTCATTCCACCATCACCACCACCACCACCACCACCACCACTACCATCACCTCGTCATTCTCTCAACACCACTTCTTTACCACTGCTATAACCGTCACCACCACGCCTGCTATAAGGGAAGTGCGTATAGGATCTGAGGAGGAGGAGGAGGAGGAGGAGGAGGAGGAGGAGGAGGAGGAGGAGGAGGAGGAGGAGGAGGAGGAGGAGGAGGAGTGATGGATGGCTCTCTGCAACAACAACAGTTCTTCCTTTTTCACTCTTTTCTCTGGTTTGGATGGTGGTGATGGTGGTGGTGGTGGAGGTGGTGGTGATGGTGGTGGTGGAGGTGGTGGTGGTGGAGGTGGTGGAGGTGGTGGTGGTGATAGATTTCGGTTCTCCACTTCTTGCATTTTCTTTTCCTTCTTGTTCTTTTATTCAAGTCACACACACTTGCTATTCTCTCTCTCTCTTTCTCTCTCTCTCTCTCTCTCTCTCTCTCTCTCTCTCTCTCTCTCTCTCTCTCTCTCTCTCTCTCTCTGACTTTGCCCCTCCACTCAATTGTCATCCGTTTCTGTCCCCCACCGTATCCAGACTGTTATTCATCTTCTCTTCCTTCCCTTTCTTTTACCCTTTTCTATCCATCCCCTTCCTTTCCTTTCCTTTCCTTCATTCTCTTCTCGTTCCTTTCTTACCCATCCAGTTCTTTTCCTTCCCTTACCTTCCATTCATTTTTCCTACTCTTATATTTCTTTCTATTTCTCTTCATTTTGTTTCCTTAGTTTTCCTTCCCATCCCTTTCCTTTCTATAATCTACCTCTCGTTTCTCTTTCCTTACCGTCTCTTATCTTTCTTCCTATCCACTTGTCTTTCCTCTTTCCCACTCTTTTCCTTCCCTTTCTTTCTACATCTTCCGTCTTCTTCTTTTCCTTCCCTTCTCTTCTCTCTACCATCCATCCTCTTCTTTCCCTAACCCTCCCATCCTCTTCCCTTCTCTACCCTAACACATTACAACACCACAAGCACACTGCAACGCGCCTCGCCGCACCTCACTACTTAAAATGGTGCAGACAGGCTGGTTTGTTCAGGCTGCGTGGGGCATGACAGGGACTACCAATACTCACACTTAAGCCAGCCAGCCCCCTGCATCGGTACCCTCCTCACTCGTGTACTGTTAGTCTCTCTGTTATGGGCCTCTGAGTGAGTATTGCAGCTATTAGTGTTAAGCATGTGTGTTTGGTCAATCGTGGGT
>NC_087159.1:15340000-15347500 GCF_035594125.1 Scylla paramamosain
CAATTTCCGTACTCTCTCTCTCTCTCTCTCTCTCTCTCTCTCTCTCTCTCTCTCTCTCTCTCTCTCTCTCTCTCTCTCTATGGACCATAAACGCCTTCCCACACTCTCTTAATTTCCCTTTCTTACCCATCTCGCAGTCAAGCCTCTCTCTCTCTCTCTCTCTCTCTCTCTCTCTCTCTCTCTCTCTCTCTCTCTCTCTCTCTCTCTCTCTCTCTCTCTCTCTCTTCGTCCCCTGCAAATCCCTTAAAAATAATTCCCCCTCCTTCAAAGACCAGGACAGTCAAGCTCATTTCGCACAAAGTCTTGAGAAAATAAACAGAAAAGTTGAAAATATTCCGAGCTATCAAAGTCCCCCCAGAAGAAAAGAGAGAAGAAAAAGCGGCAGGAATTGAGACTTTCCTTCCGTTTTCTAAGTTGGTGTAAAGATGCTTGCCTTCCACGAGAGAGAGAGAGAGAGAGAGAGAGAGAGAGAGAGAGAGAGAGAGAGAGAGAGAGAGAGAGAGAGAGAGAGATTAAAGTATGCATTATCAAACCTAATCTGCTTTATATTATTTAACTACTTTTCATCAACTATTTATTTGTTTTCTATATCCGTGGCATGCACTACTGACAGGTTTCGTACTAATTATTCATGAACTTCTCAAACAGACTTTTAGATAACTATTGATACTCTCTCTCTCTCTCTCTCTCTCTCTCTCTCTCTCTCTCTCTCTCTCTCTCTCTCTCGTCTTTCAAAGGTAAAAAGATTAAAAAGAATAGCATTTGTAGGTATAAATCGAACAAATAGAGGAAAGTGAAAGAGGCACAAGAAAGAAAGAAAAAGAAAAAAGAAAGAAGTAAGGAAGGAAGGAAGGAAGGAAGGAAGGAAGGAAGGAAGAAAAAAAAGATTAAGCAAAGTATACAAAGAGCTAAAGGGGGAGGAAATAACATTATTGAAAAAAAAAAAAAAACGCATGATAGAATGGGGAAGAAAAAGGGAAAGAAAACGAAAGCTGAGGAACAAAAGTGAAAGAAGTAAAGAAAGAAAACAGGAAGTAAGAAAAAGATGAGAGAAAAACGGGATCAGAAATAATAATAACTACGCTACGACAAGTGGAAACAGAGAGAGAGAGAGAGAGAGAGAGAGAGAGAGAGAGAGAGAGAGAGAGAGAGAGAGAGAGAGAGAGAGAGAGAGAGAGAGAGAGAAAATCATATGACACCTACACCACGAGGAAGGCTAAAAGTGGTGACAAAAATCTGGCCTACCTGTCTCACTTACACCTTTCCCCTTCACCTGGCCGCCTCACCTGTCACCCCTCACGCCATTAAGACATCCTACCTTTACCTAATTACCTGCACTTCCTAATTAACGTCGCTTTTGACTCACCTGGTTACCTTGCAAGCACTTTGAGGTGAATTTAATTTTAGAGTTTATTTGTATATTCTCTCTCTCTCTCTCTCTCTCTCTCTCTCTCTCTCTCTCTCTCTCTCTCTCTCTCTCTCTCTCTCTCTCTCTCTCTCTCTCTCTCTCTCTCTTCCACTGATTGGCTCGTTGTGGGAAGACTGTTTATTTTGCGTGACTGTCTGTTTAAAATTATTTAAGTGATTTTTCATTTACATTTTCGATTTCTCGTTTTCTTTCCCTTCTCTCTCTCTCTCTCTCTCTCTCTCTCTCTCTCTCTCTCTCTCTCTCTCTCTCTCTCTCTCTCTCTCTTACCTTCTTTCTTCTTTCTCTCTTTCCCTATCTTTATTCCTCACTTTCTCTCGCTCCTTTCCCTTCCTTCATTTTTTTACACCTTACCTTTCCCCATTCAATATTTTCTCCATCCTTTTCACCTTTCGTTTCTCTTCCTTCATCCCTTTCTCTGTCTACCCTTCCTACCTCCTTTTCACTTCCTTCCCTTTTCCTACTTTTTTCTTTTTCCAAATTTCACCCTCCTCGCCTCTATTTTTCATTCATGCCTCCCTCCACCCTTTCAATCTCCCCTCCTCTTTCCATCCCTAAGTCTATCTGCTTAACTGCCTCTCTCTCTCTCTCTCCTGAAGGCTGAGAGGACACCCATTCTATCTCTATTGAGGATAGATCCATTTCTCTTCTGCAATATTCATGAAGTAAAGTAATATGTGATTGTTTAAGTGACAGAGCTGAAGGAAGGGACGGAGGGAGAGGGAGGGAAAAGAGGAGGGAAGGGAGGGAGGGAGGGACGGAAGAGATTGGTTGCGTAAGTGACAGAAGTCAAAGAGGAAAGACGAAAGGGAAGGAGGGATTGATAAGAGGATAGAGGAGAAAAAAGGGAAGGAAAGAAAAGGAAAATGAGGTATATATGGTGAAAGGGAAGTGGGGGAAGGGGGAATATGAAAAGAGAGGAGGAAAGGAAGGGATAAGTAATGAGAGGACATAGGAGAAACAGAGGAAGAGGAAGAAAGGAAAATGAAGTGAGGTACAGGACAATAGCTCAAAGAAGAAATGGGGGAAAAAAAGAAGAGGAGAAGAGGGGAAGAATGAGAGGAGTGGAGATAAAGGAAGGAAAGGAAAAAGGGAGAGAAAGGAGGAAAATAAGGAATAAAAAAATGGAATATCGGATAAAGAAGGAAGAAAGAAAACAAATTAAGGGAAGAGAAGGAAGAAAGAGAAAACATGGGAGGAAAAGGAGGAAGATGAAGGGAGAAAAAAGAAGGAAAACAAAACAAAGAAAAGGAAGAGAGGAAGAGATAAGAGAGAGGACATAGGAGAAAGACAGAGGGAAGAAAGGGGGAGTCAAGGAGAAGTGAAGGGGAAAAAGGAAAAAAAAAGAAAAAAAATAAGGGGAGCAATAAAGGCAAGTCTATGGAAGAAATTTTGTTGGAATTTTCTCATTTGTGACTTGCGCGTAAAAATATGATAAGGAAGAAAGGTGGAGAGACAAGAGGAATAAAGTAGGGAATAGAAGGAGAAGAGAGAGAGAGAGAGAGAGAGAGAGAGAGAGAGAGAGAGAGAGAGAGAGAGAGAGAGAGAGAGAGAGAGAGAGAGAGAGAGAGAGAGAGAGAGAGAGAGAGAGAGAGAGAGAGAGAATGAAAGGAAACACACATGCACCTCAGCTAAATATAAACAGTGTCACGTTGCCTTAAAAATGAGTCACGGCATCTAGAATACTAATTAGACGCACGCACGCACGCACGCACGCACGCACGCACGCACACACACACACACACACACACACACACACACACACACACACACACACACACACACACACACACACACACACACACACACACACACACTCCAATTAGGATCATGCAAATAGCAACAAAACTCTCTTCTGCACTTCATTTCTATAGAAGTTAGTATTAAATCTAACCAAATTTTTACCTCCTACAAACTGTATTTTTACTTCGCATGTCTTAGGTGTTTCTTTCGTATGGAAAAATTATTGTTGATTATACTACTACTACTACTACTACTACTACTACTACTACTACTACTACTACTACTACTACTAGTACTACTACTGGAAAAATACTTACTTAGGATTAATGTGTAGTTAATACAGTAAAATCCCTCTCATCCGGCATTCGAGTATCCGGCAGCTTCAAGTATTTGGCACATTTTTCCCCGAGCCTTAAAATCAATAAAAAATCAATGTGTACTCATAAAATCGATTAAAATTCCCGCGCGAGGCATACTTTGTCCCCTCGCCACCAGAGCGCACTGCTTCGCGCCACCCGCGGCCCACTGCACTGTGTTTACTCAGTGACTCAGTCCCGCGTGTGCACTGTTTATCGCCTGACGCCTTCATCATGCCTAAAGTTGTAGAAAAGAGGAAGCGTGTTGTGCTTACATTTAAACAGCTGATCAGATCAGCTGCTGATTAAGATCAGATGATCTTTGTTATGGTAAGATGCGTGAGTGTAGGGTGGTGATTGTGGACATAATTTAACTTCTATTCAAGTATCGGGCAATATTCAAGTATCCGGCATGTCGGCGGTCCCGTTGATGCCGGATAAGAGGGATTTTACTGTATGTAAGTTAATATGTGATATGTAGATTTTCAGCCGACACGACTGCCAAAGTAAACAGACCGTAAATTATTATTATTATTATTATTATCAATCTTGCTTCACAGAAGAATATAACGAAGAGAAGAAAAGAAACAGGTACAGAAATAGCATCTCTCTCTCTCTCTCTCTCTCTCTCTCTCTCTCTCTCTCTCTCTCTCTCTCTCTCTCTCTCTCTCTCTCTCATCCACACCCACACCTTCACCACCCTGTTGACATCTTACGACCACCACTCAACACAGCGATAAGCATCAACAGCACCAGCGCCTTGCCACAGCACAGCGCCGCCCCTGCCTCGTCTGGGACGCTCACGTAAGCACTAAGAAGGCCTGGGGCTGCTGCTGTACTGGGAAGGGGCAATCAGTGCGGCGTTACGTGCGGCTCGTTACTTTCCAGTGTCTCATTAGGCTGATGCTTCTGTACTGGCTGTTGTGTTTGTTTGTTCCTTTAGGGTTGGTGGTGGTGGTGGTGGTGGTGGTGGTGGTGGTGGTGGTGGTGGGCTGGTGAAATGTCTGGTGTTGAGGATCAGTGGGATGTGTCACTTAGTTCCTTTAGGATAAAAAATAAATGATAATAAAAAGATAACTATAAAATCAAATGAATAAGTGAATGAATAAAATAATAAAAAAAAAACAGCAACAAGTAAATAAACACAAATAGATAGATAAGACAAATAAATAGATAAACAGATAGATAAGCAAATAAACCAGTGAATAAAATAACAAAAAAAAAATTGCAAAAAGTAAATAAACACATAAATAGACAGATAAGATAAATAATTAGATGAACAGATGGATAAGTAAACAAACAAATGAATTAATAAATAATAAAAACTTAACAAAAAAGTAGATGAACACATAAACAGACAGATAAGATAGATAAATCAATAAACACATAGATAAGCAAATAGATAAATGAATGAAAGAAAAATTAAAATAAAAAAATCAACAAGAGTAAATAAACATAAATATAGATAAATAAAACAAAATAATAATAAATAAATAAATAAATAATCAAAGGTCTGTACGAACACGGAAAAAGTTATTAATAATTCACCATGTGTCTATTCCAGGCTAGACATGTTTAGGAAGACTGCAGAACAACAACCCATGTCTAAAAAAGCTGTAGCTGATTACATGGAGAAAAAAAAAAAAAAAAAAGTAGCGGTGGAAAATTATTAAATATTGACAAGAATAAAAAAATAATAAAATAAATAAATAAAAAAAAAAAACAGTGCGAGTGTTCACGTGGAGATAATGAGTTCAGTATATCAGTATATTAACTAACCTAACTTTTACCAAACCTATTAAGAGGATGAACGACAGACGGGAGAGATAAGAAGCAATATCGTAAGCCGGGCAATGATAAGAGTGATACAGCCAGCCATCCAGTCCCTAGCTGCAAGGAAGTATTGATTGACTGACTGACTGACTGGCTGACTGACTGATTGATTGATTGATTGACAAGCTCACCCCAGCGCGGGACGTCCAGTTTATCAAATGAACGCTTTTAAGAGATAAGGTAAAATAAGATAACGTAAAAGCAACTTAGTGTTAAAAATGAAATTACGTTCAAAATTAAGTTATTTTTCATGCATTCTGTTTGATATTTATATTCTTTGTTACTCCTTTTTTTTTTTTCATTTATCATTTATAGTGTTGGGTTTCTCTCTCTCTCTCTCTCTCTCTCTCTCTCTCTCTCTCTCTCTCTCTCTCTCTCTCTCTCTCTCTCTCTCTCTCTCTCTCTCTCTCTCTCTCTCTCTCTCTCTCTCTCTCTCTCTCTCTCTCTCTCTCTCTCTCTCTCTCTCTCTCTCTCTCTCTCTCATCACATTCTAATAATCTTTCACTTATTTTAGTATCTCATTTATATTCTCATCCTCACATTCTCTCACTTTCTTACATTTATTTTCATGCCATTCTCTCACCCTTTCTTATATTTTCACACTCACATTTCTTCACTTTTCTCTTATGTACCTCACCCCTCCTCTCCTATTCACTCACTTCCTTAGATACTTTCTTATATACCCTCACAATTTCTCTCCTATTCACTCATCTTCCCTCCTCTCATAATCAAATGCTCACTATTTCCTACATTCGTAACCTCACATTCTCTTACTCTTCTCTTCTCTTCCCTTATCCTTACTCCTCTTCTATTCAATTTCTCTCATAATTACATTCTCACTCTTTCATCCTCCTCCCAGTATTCATCGCCTTGCTCCATTTCCCTTCCCGTCCCCCAAAGGCTTCCAATCTACCGCCCATCTGCCTGATCCCTGCCAATCTCTGCCCGGCCAGGATGAAGCGGCCCGGGCTTGTAATAACGCCGGCCAGCCAAAAACACCCCGCGGGGCACCCTGATTGACTTCTTAGGAGGACAAAGTGAGGGTCAGGAGAGCGCTGTGCTGGTGGTGGTGGTGGTGGTGGTTATGGTGATGGTGATGATGCTGGTGATGGTCAAGGTGGTGGTGATGGTGGTGGTGGTGGTCATGGTGATGGTGGTGGTGGTGGTGTAAGGGGAACTCAGGCCAAGGCAGAAAAAAAGGGAGTTGGGGAGGAGGGAGGGTCACTGAATGTGCGAGTCCCTAAGGATGATGATGATGATATATTTATTTTTTCATATATCTGATTTTCTATCCAATAAATAAGGCGAAAGAAAAGACAGGCTATTAAGAAATTTGATAGTAACCATAACAATAATAACAATAGTAATAGTAACAGTAGCAGTAAAAAATAAATAAATAATAATAATAATAATAATAATAATAATAATAATAATAATAATAATAATAATAATAATGATGAATTATTATAGTAATAATCATTAAAATTTTCTTCTCTTGACACTAAATCCATGAAAGAAAAGGATAAGAAAATTATAAAATAAGTTAATAAAAACGATAGTCGCACTGACTGACACACACACACACACACACACACACACACACACACACACACACACACGTAGGTTCATCTACGCACGCACACGCAAGCATCGACAATCAATCATATCATTAGAGACCCATCTAAGCCTACTCCTCAAGCACTCCTGCGCACACACACACACACACACACACACACACACACACACACACACACACACACACACACACTACCACTACCACAACAACAACAACCTCATTAAACTCCACAAATTTATCAATCACCACGTAAGTACCCTCCCCCTGTCACCCCCCTCCTCCACCCACAGCCCAGGGGAGTCGGTGGAGTCTGGTGCAGGGGCAGGGGCAGGGGAAGGGGGAGGGGAGGGGCAGGGAGAGTGGCGGGGGTCTTTGGCTCTAATAAGGGCAAAAACTAGTGGCCACTATCACCGTTTATCGTGAAAGTTGCTCATGCCTGCTGGGGCGCTACTGCTGGGGGTGGGGGAAGGGGGGGCGAAAGGGGCGGGAGGGTGAGGAGGGAGGTGGGAGGGTTGGGAGATGGGAGGTGGGAGGGCGGGAGGGGTAACAGGTGAGGGAGGGCAGTG
>NC_087159.1:15352500-15362500 GCF_035594125.1 Scylla paramamosain
GTATACTTTATATGACCCAGGCTAATTATAGAGGTGGGAGGTGAAAGAACTGACCCCTCTCTCTCTCTCTCTCTCTCTCTCTCTCTCTCTCTCTCTCTCTCTCTCTGTGTGTGTGTGTGTGTGTGTGTGTGTGTGTGTGTGTGTGTGTGTGTGTGTGTGTGTGTGTGTGTGTGTGTGTGTGTGTGTGTGATGTTTTGTGATGGCAACGGTGCGTGCTTATTTTAATGGTAAGAGAGAGAGAGAGAGAGAGAGAGAGAGAGAGAGAGAGAGAGAGAGAGAGAGAGAGAGAGAGAGAGAGAGAGAGAGAGAGAGAGAGAGAGAGAGAGAGAGAGAGGTTAATTTTTAAGAAACCTACTAGCCCTCACAACAAAATTTAGTATAATCGCATCTACCTCCATATTTTCTCCTTCTTAAACCCTTCTTCTTCTCCTCCTCCTCCTCCTCCTACTTTGTGCTATCCCGTGTCTCCCATTTATAGAGTAAAATCGTTACCCAAACAGCCTAGTAAGGACCTCAGGGTATGTTGATGTTTGGACTTCCTTTGTATTCCTCCTCCTCCTCCTCTCTCTAGCTTCTCCTGTTATATCCTTGCCTCCTGTAAAGTAAATAGCTTATTATAGATGTGGTATAGTGAACGAGTGAACACGTCATAGGTTGCAAGGCCTCCTGTCACTCGTCTTTTATATGTATTCCTATGTATTCTTCCTCCTCCTCCTTCCTCCTCCTCCTCCTCCTTCCTCTTCCTCTTCCCCCACCCTCCTCCTCCTCCTCCTCCATCATCTTTCCTTCAGCATCCTAAGATTCCAGGTAATTTAATTAGGAGTGAGAAAAGTTGATCGGTTTTTGGAAGGATAAAATTAACCGAGAGAGAGAGAGAGAGAGAGAGAGAGAGAGAGAGAGAGAGAGAGAGAGAGAGAGAGAGAGAGAGAGAGAGAGAGAGAGAGAGAGAGAGAGAGAGAGAGAGAGAGAGAGAGAGAGAGAGTAAATCAAGTTTTTTTCTCTCTCGCCTCTTATTCTGCGATCTTATAATTTTCTTTGATATCCTACCAAAGTTGCTTCAAGTAATAGGTGCACGATGCAATCTGGCCAATATTGGTGAACCTTTGCAATTAGCATTATTATTATCATTATGAACATTGGTGGTGCTGGTGGTGGTTGAGGTATAAGTAGTACTAGTAATAGTAGTATCATTAAGAACAGTGGTAGTCCTGGTGGTGGTGGTGGTGGTGGTAGTAGTAGTAGTAGTAGTAGTAGTAACAGTAATGTAGTAGTAGTAGTAGTAGTAGTAGTAGTAGTAGTAGTAGTAGTAGTAGTAGTAGTAGTAGTAGTAATGTAGTACTAGTAGTAGTAGTAGTAGTAGTAGTAGTAGTAGTAGTAGTAGTAGTAGTAGTAGTAGTAGTAGTAGTAGTAGTAGTAGTTGTTGTTGTTGTTGTTGTTGTTGTTGTTGTAGTAGTAGTAGTAGTAGTAGTAGTAGTAGTAGTAGTAGTAGTAGTAGTAGTAGTAGTAGTAGTAGTAGTAGTAGTAGTAGTAGTAGTTGTAGTAGTAGTAGTAGTAGTAGTACACTCTATTTCTAGCTAGCAGCTGGAGCCTCACCCAGTCTTGTAAAGTCGTTGCAAGGTAGAAACAGACACAGCATAGTATCAATAGTTGACACAATGCAGCCTCGTAGTTTACCAGGTACTCTCGTCCCCTCTTAACCTTCCCTCGCTCTGTTTCTCCCCACTCCGCACCACGCAAACCCCAAGACGGCTGTGGCAGCGTAATTTTTTCCGTGCCGTCTGGTGTGAGCGCACTGCGGCTCTGCTGAACCTACTATTGGCGGGAGGAGCTGTTATTTACTTTTTTGCCTCCGCTGCTACCACGTCTGCATTTTCATCGCGTTACGGGTCCCAAGGTGCCCGCAAGGTTACGAGGCGCGGCGGAGGCGGTGCGCGGGGCAGGGGGTTAGTTACTCGCTGGGTGACTTGGGCAGTGATGAGGGAAGGAGTGGGCTGATACCAAAGCGGTCATGACCACCACCACCACCACCACTCCTACTTCTGCTGCTGGTGCGTCTACTACTGCTACTATTTCTGCGATGACTACTGCTGCTGCTGCTGCGACTACTACTGTTACTACTCCTGTTCCTGTTGCTGCTTACAGTATATTAGTGTAAATGGTGGTGTTGCTGTAATTATGAGTATGAATGGTGTTGCTACTATTGTTATAAATGTTGTTGCTGCTGCTTTTATCCCTACTGCTGCCCTTATTACTTCTGCTACTATTACTAATTATGATATTATTATTGCTGCTGCTAAAGCTATTACGATTTCTGCTGCTGTGTTGTTACTACTACTACTACTACTACTACTACTACTACTACTACTACTACTACTACTGCTATTACTGCTACTACTGCCACCATCATCACCACTACCACCAACACTATTCCTACATCAAAACTTCTATAATTAGCCTTTACTGCTTCTAACTTCCGCCATACTCAAAAATACCCAAACAAACGTAATCCGACAGGTCTACCCCGCCAACCCTCCTATCCTAAACCCTCAAGCCAAGGCCAACACAGCCCAGCCCAACCCATCCAATCCCATCCCAGCCTAGCCTAGCCCAACCTATCCAATCCCAGGGCAGCCCAGCCCAACCCAGCACAGCTCATCCAATCCCACCCAAGCCCTGACCACCCCTGTCCAGCTTACATCATCCCATCCCAACCCAACACATCCCAGCCCATCCCAGCCTAGCCCGGCCCATCCCAGCCCAGCGCAGCCCAGTCCAGCTTACATCATCCCATCCCAGCTCAACCCATCCCAGCTCAACCCCATCCCAACGCAATCCGGCCCAGCGCAGCGCAGAGCAGCCAAGCTCAACTCAACCTAATCCACACCATCCCATCCCTGCCAAGCCCAGCTCCTTCCATCCCATCCCAGCCCAGCCCAGCCCAGATTGAGGCACGGAGAGCGCTCGGCAACGCGGCGACGGGGTGGCAGCAGCAAGGGCGGGAGAAACTGCGTCCTCACTCAAGGTCTGAACCCGACCCGCCGTGACCCCGGGGCCAAGAACCTGCCCGAGTCACAGTCTGGGTCACCGGGGCGCACCTGGACCAACAGAGGTGGACCGGGTCACCTGCAGGTCAACACGGCAGGTCACAGGTAAGCAAGGGAGGTCTGTTGGTGTTGGTCACTGGTTACTGGTCACCTTCCTTCTATTCTCCGCCGATTTAATGTTGCTTCTTGGTCGGGTACTCTTGTCTTCTCTCCTTCTCTCTTTCTCTCCCGCCATCTCTCCTCCAGTTCTCTCCTTTTTCTGTCTCTTCCTCTCCGCCCACACTAGCCTCTTCCTCTGCTTCTCTTTCTTTCTCTTCCTCCCAACATGTCTCCTCCAGTTCTCTCTCTCTCTCTCTCTCTCTGAAGGTGGTGGTTACCCTCTCTCTACGCCTACTGTAGCTCCTCCACCGCCTACACCAGCCTCCTTCTCTCCTTCTCCCCCTCCTTCCATCTCTCCACCAGTTCTCTCCCTTCTCCATTTCTCTCTAGTTACTCTCCTCCTCTCCGCCCAATGTAGCTTCTCCACCGCCTACACTTCTCTTCTCTTCTCTCTTTCTCTCTCTCCAACCATCTCTCCTCCAGTTCTCTTCCTTCTCTATCTCTCTCTCTCTCTCCCATCACAAGTGCGCGGCTCGCTGTGATGCGGGAGAAAGAAAACGGATTACTGCTAATGGACGGAAAGCAGGACTGGCCGGGAAAAAAACACAAAAAAAGGGAGGAAAAATGTTAAAAGTTAAGGAAGAAAAAAGGGAGAAGACAGAGGGTAAATAATACTTAAATAGACGTATAAATAGACAGATAAGATGTAGTGCTTAAGTAGGCTGACATGGTGAAACAGACTAGGGTGATACAGTTGGCAGTAATTATTCAAGACGGAACTCTCTCTCTCTCTCTCTCTCTCTCTCTCTCTCTCTCTCTCTCTCTCTCTCTCTCTCTCTCTCTCTCTCTCTCTCTCGTGTTCTACCAGCCACCGTGCACCGCTATCTGATTACAGGTGTGCGTTCGAAGAGTAATTACAAGCACAGGTGTTGATTAGCCACAGGTACAAGCTTTGCATTATTATAGGTGTTCAGGGGCTCAATTGCAGGTACACGTGTCTCAGGTGTAAGTGTTGACTAAGAGGTTAGATTTTTCCTCAGTTCCTCCTCCGTTTTTTTTTTTTTTTTTTTATCCCCGTCTACCTCTCTCCTCCACTTGTCCCGGTCTGATCACTCCCTCCCCCTCCAGTTTTCTCTTCATCTCCATACTCTGCCTCCTCACTGTGCATGTCTATGTATCTCTCTGTATCTCCTCCTCTTCCCTCCTCCCTTCCCTCTCCTCCACGCTTTCATCTCTATACTACAAGTCCTCCTCCTCCTCCTCCATTTCTTCTTGTTTCATCTTTTTCTTCTCCTCGTCGGACGATTGTAACTCATTTTCCTTCTCCACTTTCTCCTCCTCCTTCATCTTTTTTCTCCTCCTCGTCCTACGATTACATCTCCTCCTCCTCCTCCTCCTCCTCCTCCTCCTCCTCCTCCTCCTCCTCCTCCTCTTCTTCCCAGTACTACTACTACTACTACTACTATGCTGTTACATCCTTCCTTCAACACATTTTAACTTTGTAAGCGAGGAATGAGAAATAACATTACGAGAGATGAAAAGAAGCGTCTCTCTCTCTCTCTCTCTCTCTCTCTCTCTCTCTCTCTCTCTCTGCGTGTAATTTGTCACTCTCTTTTTTCTAAGCTGGAGTAGTCTTTTTTAATTGGGGAACACATGTGTCTACTTAGTACTGATGAAACAAAGGACAGGAGGAGGAGGAGGAGGAGGAGGAGGAGGAATACAAAGGAAATAACAGACAGCAACAGCCCTACTGGGCCTAACGAGGCTGTTTGTGTGACTATGCTACCACTACAGATTCTATGAGTTAAAGACAAAAGGACAAGGTTCATGGAGAAGGAAGAGGAGGAGGAGGAGGAACAGGAGACGAAGAAAAGGAGGAAAAGAAGTTTGAAGTAAGTAGGAGTAAAGGTGAGATGTGATAACTTGGTATGGAAAGGAGACGGGGAGGAGGAGGAGGAGGAGGAGGAGGAGGAGGAGGAGGAGGAGGAGGAGGAGGAGGAGGAGGAGGAGGAGGAGGAGGAGGAGGAGGAGGAGAAGGAGGAGGAGGAGGAGACTTGAGTATTGTTACCTTATATGAACTGAGACTTACACTTCTCCCCCTCCCTTTCTCTCCTCCCCCTCCTGCTCCTCTAGTTCCTTCTCTCTTCTCCCTTCTCTTCTCTTTTCTTCTCTCTCTTTTCACAGACCACAATGTTCATCTTTCCGCCCCTTCCTTATTCCCCTCACCTCATCTCCATCCTCACCAATTTTTCTCCTCTCCTCCTCCACCTCCATCACCTCCTTCTCCTCCTTTTCCTCTTCCTCCTTCTCCTCCTTGCCTTCTTCATCCTCCTTTTCACTTTACCTGTCCTTCCTCTTTTCAACCCCTCACCTCCATTTACCACCTCCTCCTCCTCCTCCAACCTGTCTTCCTCTTCCTCCGCGATTCTTGACAGCTTTGCCCCTCGTCTTCCTCCTCCTCCTCCTCCTTTCATGAACTCACCCTCTAAAAATAACTTATCTTTTTTTCCTTCTTTTACTCAAACATCTTCAAGAGGAAATTTTAATCTTGAAATATCGAGAGAGAGAGAGAGAGAGAGAGAGAGAGAGAGAGAGAGAGAGAGAGAGAGAGAGAGAGAGAGAGAGAGAGAGAGAGAGAGAGAGAGAGAGAAGGGTATTAGGAAAAATCAGTGAACAAAGAAATTATGTTAGGAAGGAAGGAAGGGAGGAAGGAAGGAAGGAGGGAGAAAAAAAAGGAAGGGTAGCAAGGTATATAAAGGGAAAGAGAGAAAGGAGGGAAGGAGGGACAAAGAGAGAGGGAGTGAGGGAAACAGGAGGAAGAGAAGGAAGAAAGGAGGTAAAGAAGTAAGCTAAGTCTTACGCAAGGAGACAAAAGAACAGGAGATAAATGAATGAAGCTAAGAGGATGAGAGAGAGAGAGAGAGAGAGAGAGAGAGAGAGAGAGAGAGAGAGAGAGAGAGAGAGAGAGAGAGAGAGAGAGAGAGAGAGAGAGAGAGAGAGAGAGAGAGAGAGAGACCTAACAACAAAACAGGAAAATAAGAGATACAGTTAGTCAAATGAAATATAAAAATACTTATTAGAAATATTAAGATATTAAAAACGAACGGTATGGAAAATGTCGGATAGGAATAACATGATAGAGGAGGAGGAGGAGGAGGAGGAGGAGGAGGAGGAGGAGGAGGAGGAGGAGGAGGAGTACATGTTTACGTCTCTCCTTTTCCTCCTCTTCCTTCTCCTCCTCTGCCCTCCACTGTTTAGGATGAAGGGGAGGAAGTATGTTAAGAATAAATGGATGAAGGAAGCCAAGAAAAAAAAAGGAAGGGAAAGAAAAAAAGAAAAAAAAAAGAAAATAACAAGATACGGGAAAAAAAGACGAAGGAAAAATATTTACACATACCCACACACATACACACACACACACACACACACACACACACAAAGGAACACGGTGCACTTACGTATCAACACTACGAAGTAAACCAAGACAAATATTTATCTGAACGAACTCGCCTCTCTCTCCCTCCCTTGTTCACTTCCCCTCCCCCTTCTTCCTTCGTTCTTCCACTCCCACACACTCTCCTGTTTTGTTTTTCTTTCCTCCTTGTCCTCTACGTTCTTTTTTTTTTGTCACATATTATTTTCTCTACTTTTTTTTTCTTTTTTTTTCTCTCTTCCTTCACGTCTCTCACTTCCTCTCACCTCTTCTTTTGTCTCTTACTTATTATGTTCCTCTATCACTTCTATTCTTACTTCTTTACTTCTTCCCTTCTTCCTTCAATTCCCAGTCCCCTCTCTCTCTCTCTCTCTCTCTCTCTCTCTCTCTCCCAGCAGTCGTTCGGTCAACAGGCATTTAATTCATGAGGGCGAATGACAAAGAGGAGGCGAGGCTGTCTTGAAGGGCACAGCGGAGGAACACGAGAGGAGAGATGGAGGGAAGGGAAGGGAAGGGTACGGGAAGCGGGGGAAAGGGAGGGAAGGAAAGAAGGAAGGAGGGAAGGAGGGAGGGATAAGAAGGGAACCAAGGAAAGCAAGACTACAATAGAACAAAAGCATGAACAGCAGCAGATTTGTTGTCCTTTACGAGGCTGTGATAAAGTGGCGTATTTAATTTAGTACGTAGGATTGTAAAGGAGGAAGGAGGGAAGGCAGGGAGGGAGAGAGGGAGGGATGAAGGGTGGAAGGGGGTAACTGGAGGATGAAGAGGAGAAAAAGGGAAATAAGGATAGGTGAATGGAGGGATGGGGGGAAGAAAGGAAGGAGGTGTGGATAGGAGATGGGAGAATGAAAGAATGAAAGGTGGGAAGAAGGAAGGAAGAAGGGAAGAGGAAGGAAAAAGAGAGAAGAATGGAAAGATACAATAGAATGAAGAGATACAAGAGAGGGAAGGGGGCAAAGAAAAAATAAAGAAAGGCTGCTTGAAAAGAGAGAGAGAGAGAGAGAGAGAGAGAGAGAGAGAGAGAGAGAGAGAGAGAGAGAGAGAGAGAGAGAGAGAGAGAGAGAGAGAGAGAGAGAGAGAGAGAGAGAGAGCAATCTGCATATTTTCCAATCGGCAAATCCTTGTCAATCACACTGCTCTTCTTTCAACCCAACGCTGCGATTTTTTTATAGTTCACTTGCGTCATCGTGAATTTATGTGTCTATGTATGTGTATATTTGTATGTACCTATCTATCTATCTATCTATCTACACACACACACACACACACACACAGAGTTTTGAGGCGGAAAAAAAAATATGTTCTCGTATATCTATGTAGAACGCTTCAGGATTCCTTCTGTCCATCAGCACTTTGTATTTCATGTTTCAGAAAAGCGTGTGTGACAGACTGCCCCAGTGTTTCTCTTTTCAAAACAGCAAATGCCATTTCTGCCTCTCCTCCTCCTCCTCCTCGTTTTCTTATTCCTATCCCCCCTCCTTTTCCTCCTTCTACTACTACTACTACTAAAATTTATGACATGTAAGTCGTTCCTCAAGAAAATAAAAGGTACACCCCACAATAATATAGGTAATAATTTTCCCTCAAAACTGCCACTCTGACCAGTCCCTCACAACCCTTCCTGAGGCCACTACCTCATACCTGTCTGGCCGCCCTGCACGCCGCGCCACGCCAGCCCACACTGCCCAGCCACGTGTTACCTCTCCTCCTGTTCACTCCCCTCGCTTCATCTCCCTTCTCCCTTCTTTCACTTATTTTTGTATATTTGTGTACATTTATCTCCTCTTTTTTTCTCTCATATTTATTTCATATTCTGTATTTCCTTCCCTTTCTGTCATCCTTTTCCCCTTCTCTTCCCTATTTTTCTCTGTCCACTTCACTTCCTTCATGTCCCTCTTCTCTTCATTCACTACTTCCTGTGTGTTCGTGCTCTTTACTCCCTTCTTTCTTTTTATTTGTGTGTGTTTTAATTTTTATTATATCTTCCCTTCGTTAATTTTTTTCCATTAATTACTCTTTATTCTCTACTTTTTCTCTTTGCCTTTTTTTTTTTATCGTGTTCATTTTCTATTCTGTATTCCTTTCCCTTCTTTCCCTGTCTGTTTTTCTCTTCATTATTCTCTTCATTATTTTCTCTTAATTATTTCCGTCCAATATTCTAAGATTTTTCCACTTTTTTTCCCCGTTCCGCTTATTTTCCTATCAGTACTTTTCTTTGTATCTCCCTTTGCCCTCCTTTCATCCTCATTCCTTTCCTCACATATCTATCGTATTCCTCATATTTTCAATTTCCTCCTTTTTCATTTTCCTTTATACCTATTCCTGATTTGTTTTTTTTTCTTTTTATCATTACAGTACTATTTATATCTTCTCTCTCTCTCTCTCTCTCTCTCTCTCTCTCTCTCTCTCTCTCTCTCTCTCTCTCTCTCTCTCTCTCTCTCTCTCTCTCTCTCTCTCTCTCTCGTTCATTCCCTACTGACATTTCCTTCTCTTAGTGTTATTAGAACTCTTCTCTTAATCCTTTACCTAGCTACATCCTTCAGTTTAACATTACATACATAAAAACAACAACCATCTATATATCCCTGCTAGAAAATACGTAGTAATATTTCAGTCCTCAAGGAAAAAAGAAAGGAAAAAAATACAGCTTGTGGAAATAAACATAGAGCTACTTTATTATCATCCTCTTCCTCTCTTCCTCTCTTCCCAGCTGTCCACTTTTGACCTTTATCCTCCCTTCCATCCTCCCTTCCTTTTATCTCCTCTTCTTCCACTTCCCTTCCCTTCCCAGTGGCGGGAACTCGTCGTCTAAGTAGGACATACCCGTTCCTCACAATGCCATAATTCATGTTTATTGAGAGTGGGGAGAGGAAGGGGAGATAGAGGGGAGGAGTTTTAGAATGAAGGGAAGGGAGGGGGGAGGTGGATCAGAGAGGACAGAGAAGAGGTGGGTGGAGGGGAAGGGGTGGAGGGACGTGATAGCCGATGAGAATTAAGGAGATGAGGAGAATAAAGAGTAGGAGGTGAGAGTGGGAGGATGGGAGAGTAAGAGTGACGGGGAGAGTTTGGTGTGGGTGAGACGGATGGTATGGTCTGTGTATAAGCCTCATCATCATCCCTCTTATCCCTTTCATCCTCTTCGTTCTTTAGTTTATTAATTTGTCTTTTTTTTCCTCCTCCTGTTTTTTTTTCCTTATTATAATCGTTACTTCCCCTACTTGTTATCTCTTCTTGATCTCCCCTCTTTCTCTTATCATTTGCTTTCTTTTCTTCAGTTTTCTCCTTTCAATTATAATCTTTTTCTGTTACTAATTGTTCCTTCTCATTTCTTTCTCCTCTTATTTTGTTCTCTCTCCTAACTCTCCTCTTTCTAATTATAACTTTCGTTCGACTATATGTTTCTTCTCCTTCAATCCACCAA
>NC_087159.1:15370000-15375000 GCF_035594125.1 Scylla paramamosain
GAGAGAGAGAGAGAGAGAGAGAGAGAGTCAAGACGCAAGACATTCCTAGCATAACAGAATCCCTCTCTATTAAAAAAAAAAAAAAGTCAACATCGGTCGCTGTCTTACAAAATTTTCGTAACATTTCCCGACCATCGCTACGCCGCCCCGCTCCATCTTGCCCCGCCCAGCCCCGCCGAGCCCTTCACACACAAAATGTCATTAAGGAGAAGAATAAATAGGCGACCCTCTCATTTCTCGGACACAAAGGCGAGTCGCTTCTTTAATTTCCCTGACATAGTATATAAAGGCTTTCATTAATTAAATTTTACTTGGATACAAAAAATAAGTTTATTTATTTATTTTTTTTTATATAGATATCATGCATAAAATTGAATTGTGAAGTTGTGAGGCGTTTCTGTAATTTCAGTTTCATAATCATATGTAAAAAAAAAGCTCAATATTTTCCTCTGTCATATTAATTACGTAAATTGAAATTCCTCTTTTTACGTTATCATAATAAAACGAGTATAACATTTTCTTCCCCACATCACACGCACCCATTTAAAAACATTCATCTCCTCCACATCAAAAACATTATAATTGCAGTACATATTATACATCAAAGACATTTAAATACATAAAAAAAAAAAAAAAATCAAACTATACTGTAAAGATATTTGAACCCTTTCACATATGAATGAAATCCAAATTATAAATAATTCAAATAATATACTTGTACATTCCTTTCCGCCCTGAACAACAAATAGCCTGCAATACTTCCCCCTCTTTCACTGCCACATATCGCACTGAGTTCTCTAAGGGTATCTTTTCCTCATACAAAAGAATTTAATGATCAAAAAATAGTAATACGAAAGTGGATTCAGTGTTTCCTGGAACGTGTATAGTTTGCTAATACGATTTACGAACCAAAGGGGACGTTTAGTGAGGCAGTGTGGTGGTGGTGGTGGTGGTGGTGGTGGTGGTGGTGGTGGTGGCGGCGGCGGTGGAAAGGGTTGGGTTACGGCCGCATGTGTGAGATGGAAGAAGAAGGTTATGATGACTATGGTAATTAAGGGCGGAGAGAGAGAGAGAGAGAGAGAGAGAGAGAGAGAGAGAGAGAGAGAGAGAGAGAGAGAGAGAGAGAGAGAGAGAGAGAGAGAGAGAGAGAGAGAGAGAGAGAGAGAGAGAGAGAATTGCTGTATTTTCCTGTTTATGCTTTATTTTTACATTATTACTATGATTGCTACTGTTATTTTTATTGCTATAACTACCACTACTACCACCACCACCACCACCATCACAACCATCGCTACCACTCCTATTATTACTACTACTATTATCACAACTGCCACCACCACCACCACCACCACCAACCAAAATACTAAAACTGCTCTCTCTCTCTCTCTCTCTCTCTCTCTCTCTCTCTCTCTCTCTCTCTCTCTCTCTCTCTTAAAACCTCTTCCCTGCCCTCCCTTCTTCCTAACGTAGTGTTCTGTAATAGTCTTCCTCCTCCTCCTCCTCCTCCTCCTCCTCCGTTCTATTTTTTCCCTTCCATCCTTTCCACTTGCTTCAATCTTCTCTTCCTTTTCCTTTCCTATTCCTCATGTCCTTTTGCTCTTCTGTCTTCTCTCCCTTCTCTTTTTTCTTTTCTTTTCTTTCCTTCCTCCTTTCTACTTATGTCCTCTTCTCTCCCTCCTTCCATTGCACTCTTTTTCTTTTCCTCTCTTCCTTTCAACTTATCTGCTATTCATGTTATCTTCCTTCCATATAACCTCCTCCCTTCCCCTTCCTCTCCCTGCCCTACACGTCTCTATCCCATTCCAACATGCCTTCTCTTCCCATTACTCTTCCCCCTTCCATTCCCTGCCTATCATCCCTCCCTTCATTCCCTGGCCCTTCCCTCCTTCCCTCCCTCCCTCCCTCCCTCGCTCGCCCCTTTCCTTCTCTACTTACATCATTTCTCTCCCTCTCTCTCCTTCTCTCCCTCTCTCAGCTCAAGTAATGGGAGTCATAAGTGAGCAGCGCAGCGCTATATAGTGACAAATCCCAAGACTGCGCAGAAAACATCATATCTTAAGATGGACCACTAGAGGCCTGCTGTTTGTTGATGTGCTGCTGTAGGAGGAGGAGGAGGAGGAGGAGGAGGAGGAGGAGGAGGGGGAGGAGGAGGAGGAGGGATGGGAAAAAAATGGAGATAGGACGAAAAAAGAATGTAAATAAATTGCTAAAAATAAGAGGAATAATAAGAAAAAAAGTGATAAAAAAAATAAGGCAAGAAAGATCAAGAGTTTAAAAATCTATAAGGATGACGAAAAGTAATGAAAGGCAATTCCACCAAAGGCAGCAGTGTAAGGAAACAAGAATAATGATGAAAGAAAGGACGCAGAAAGAGAATAAGGGGAAGAAGGAGAGGGGAA
Source organism: Scylla paramamosain (assembly GCF_035594125.1). Taxonomy (NCBI): domain Eukaryota; kingdom Metazoa; phylum Arthropoda; class Malacostraca; order Decapoda; family Portunidae; genus Scylla; species Scylla paramamosain. The sequence goes on from NC_087159.1 coordinate 15,372,400, forward strand.
ACATAACAAGACATTAAGAGAAAATAAAAAAAATAAAAAAACAAGAAAAGAAAGTGTTGATTACTAATTACGTACAAGTTCGCTTCACACACACACACACACACACACACACACACACACACACACACACACACACACACTGCACTACACCACTTCCACAAGCAGTTAGGAAATTAAGAGGCAAAACAAAACCAACAAAAGAAAACCACCTGCAGTTGAAGTGATAGAAACTCACTCGATTTAATTCAGCGAGATGAGAAAGAACTGAAATCCCTCCTGTCTTCCCCTTCCCTTCCTAAAGTCCGCAAGCTTCTCTTCCACTTTCCCCCAACTTTCCCCCTCCCCCTTCCCTCTCTTTCTCTCTCCCCTTCCAAACAGCCGCCAAACAGCCCAAAGCGGAACGTGTGACCAAACTTTTCCAATTTCAGCATTTTGTCGTGTCAAAAATTATCGTCTGAGTGGCTTTGTAACTCTTCGTGTGCTGGACTGAGACTAGTGGGGGAGTGATAGATGGAAGGAGGGAGTGAGGGAGGGAGGGAGGGAGGGAGGGAGGGAGGGAAGGAGGGAGGGAGGGACAAGAGGAAAGACAAGACACATCAATATGAGTGGACGACAGGAAAAAAGGAGAGGGAGGACAGAGAGTAGAAGAGCAGGAAGATGAGTGGACGGGAGAAGAAAGAGGAGAGGAAAGAAAGTAAATGAGAGGAAAAAGAGGAATAGGAATATGGGTAGAGGAAAGAAAAGGTGAACAAAAGGACAGGGAAGAACACCCAGAAGAAAAGAGAGGACAAGGGGAGGAAAAGAATGGACAGTATATCGAAGGAAAAAAGGTAGGAGGACACCAACGAAATTAAAAGGACGAAAGGGAAGAAAAGAGTAAAAGGGAATAAAATGAAAGGCAAGGATAGTGAGAAGTCACCGTGGGAGGAAAGAGAAGGAGAAAAAAAAAAAAAGGAAAGGGACGAGGATTGAAGTGAACATAAGAAAAGGAAGAGAAGAGAGAAGAGAGGAGAAAAGAGAAGAGAAGGACGGAAAACGAACGCTGAATATATGTCATGGTATGAGAACTTAAAAGAAAAAGAGAAAATGAGAGGGAAGAGGAGAGTATACGAAAAAAAATATATATATATGAGAAGAGGAGAGAAAGGGTAAGGAAAGATAAGAAACGAAGAACAGAAAGAGAGGAGAGTGAAAAGAAAGTTATAGGAATTAAAGAAACGGAGAGAAAGGTGAACCAAAAGAAGGAAAAGAGAAAAGAGAGTTTGAAGAGGAAAAGATTGGATGAGTGAAGAAAAAACTAGATTTGCTGAGAGAGAGAGAGAGAGAGACATGATACAATATGAGACTTGGGAACAAATGTGAGAGAGAGAGAGAGAGAGAGAGAGAGAGAGAGAGAGAGAGAGAGAGAGAGAGAGAGAGAGAGAGAGAGAGAGAGAGAGAGAGAGAGAGAAAGGGGGAGCGTAGCAGGAGCCGGAAATGAGCCGCCAAAAGAGCGAAAAAATATTAAAATGAGAGAAAGAAGTGACGGAAGCGAAGTGAGATGAGAAAAAACGGTAACTTCTGAGGAAAATGAAACAAAAGGCGAATGTGCAACTGTTTCGAGTTATTTTTAGTTTCGAGTCTCGTTAAGTGACGTGAATAGTGTTCTTGTGGCTGTCTGTCCGTCTGTCTGTGTGTCTTAGCCTTTCAGTACGGGTTTCTGTCTTCTTGTCTGTCTGTCTGTCTGTCTGTCTGTCTGGTTGGCTGGCTGTCTTTCTGGGTGGTGGTTATGTGTGTGGTATTGTCTCTGTTCGTTTTGTACCTCTGTGTGTGTGTGTGTGTGTGTGTGTGTGTGTGTGTATGTGTGTGTGTGTGTATCTCTAGTGCACGTCATTTTGTCTCATTCACACACACACACACACACACACACACACACACACACACACACACACACACACACACACACACACACACACACAATCAATATGAGTCAGTGTATGTACGAATCAAGTGTACACACCATGACTGAGGGACGGACAAATTGTGGCGTGTAGGTGTAGGAGTGTGTACAAGACACACACACACACACACACACACACACACACACACACACACACACACACACCAAAAAACCGTAACAGGCAAACACGATAAGGAAAATGAAATCACACACACAGACAGACACACACACACACACACACACACACACACACACACACACACACACACACACACACACACACTAGCGCACGCCACATTCCGGCGCGTCTGGCCTCGCGGGTGTGGAGGGCACGGGGCCACTGCTACTGTCTGCAACTATCCACCGGAAATGACAGAGAGGGAGAAGGAGACAGTACCCGAATAACACCTGAGCCTGGCTGCCACCGTGCCTCACCTGGACACAGCAACGCGACATTACCTTAATTACATTCGCGTCATTAAAGGATTTCATTAAGTCACGCTACTTTTCAATATCAAGGAGTAATTAATTGTCCAGTTACTCATCCAACTCATTTCTGTCTCGTTTACTCTTTCATGACTGACTAACGGGATTTGGTGAGGTTTGTAAGCTGCCTCTACTACTGAATGAGTTAACTGGTTGTCTGTCTTATCTCGCCTGTA
>NC_087159.1:15392500-15425000 GCF_035594125.1 Scylla paramamosain
ATTAACTGACTGATTAAACTGCCCTTCTATCAAATTACTGAGCATATGTACCTCTCTCTCTCTCTCTCTCTCTCTCTCTCTCTCTCTCTCTCTCTCTCTCTCTCTCTCTCTCTCTCTCTCTCTCTCTCTCTCTTTCTCTGGGCAAAACCCGTTGAATCTTTTATATATTCAGGTCGAGACAGAGACTCCACAAACGGATACACAAGTAAATAAATAAACAGTCAGTAAAAGGAGAGATAAATAAACAAAATAGAGCAAGAAAAAAAAAGCCTTCCTAAATAACTTAGTAATTATAATCTCTCTCTCTCTCTCTCTCTCTCTCTCTCTCTCTCTCTCTCTCTCTCTCTCTCTCTCTCTCTCTCTCTCTCTCTTTCATGGACCACCACTATAGCATCCTGTATCACACCGCATTAGCCCATCAAAATAAACATCGGAGAGATACGAACACACACACACACACACACACACACACACACACACACACACACTGACCGCTCATCCATCACACGCACTTCTGACAGTCTTCGCTCAACTCAACTTTCACGACGGCTGAGAGAGAGAGAGAGAGAGAGAGAGAGAGAGAGAGAGAGAGAGAGAGAGAGAGAGAGAGAGAGAGAGAGAGAGAAAGACTGATATACTGTATTCTATCTGCACAATTTTCACGTTTCTTTCATAATGACATTGATGTTATTGTGACTCTGATCATTAAGCTTAATTAGACTAACTAAAAACGGATGATTTCCAGGTGAATAAATTTGTCTGTATGAATATTTGGTATTGATTTCGGTGTATTTTCTTTGTTTTTATGAATTTTATTTATTTATTTATTTATTTATTTTTTTTTTACCTAATGTGGATTTTTTTTTTTTTTTTTGCGGGAAAGGCAGGGAGAGGGATATGTGAAAAATGCATTGTCTGTTTGCTTATCATTTTAATATTTTCACTTTTGTGGAAATATTTTGTGTGGATATTATTCTAATGAAGGAGTCTCTCTCTCTCTCTCTCTCTCTCTCTCTCTCTCTCTCTCTCTCTCTCAGTGAAAAACAGGATAATATAAGTAAACTCGACCTTAAATTTTAACCACAACCCAGTACTTTCCTTTTCACCACCACACCGCAGCACACCACGTCACTGCAGCCCCACTGTACACCTACCACACCACCACACCACACCACGTCATTCCAGCCCACTATACACCTATCACACACCACCACCACACTAAACCACACTATACACCTATCACCAACACACCACACTTCCACCACACCATCTCATCGCAGCGGCACCATACATTCAGCACCACACCACTAATCCTGACACCACAAAACCTCAACACCGCTATACCACTACTGTACCCCCTCTCCCAATAGTCCCTCTCTAAGATCCCCGCCGCAGCCCCTCCCTCCCATCCCCCCTTCACCCCTAAGCTATCACATAACCTATCCAGTCCTGCCTGACCCATGTTAAAACATTGTGCCGCCGCAAGCCACCGCCGCCGTCTGTGTGTGTGTGTGTGTGTGTGTGTGTGTGTGTGTGTGTGTGTGTGTGTGTGTGTGTGTGTGTGTGTGTGTGTGTGTGTGTGTGTGTGTGTGTGTGTGTGTGTGTGTGTGTGTGTGTGTGTGTGTGTGTGTGTGTGTGTGTGTTATGATTACGTGTCTCTATTTCTAGCTGGTTTTCTTATCGTTTCTTTTTAAACAGTTGACTTGTTCAGTTCCAACCTTTGCTTTCTTTTCTTCTGCTCCCCTCTCTCTCTCTCTCTCTCTCTCTCTCTCTGTCTACAATTTTTTTCTCTTTTCGTTATCCTTTTCATCTCATTTCTCACCTTCCTCTTCTTCATTTTTTATCTAATTTATTATTCATCCTCCTCCTCTTCCATAATTCTTCTCTCTCCTTTCTTTTATTTCTTTTCGTCCTCCTTTTTATCTTATTTCTCCTCTTCCTTCTCATTATTTTGTAATTTCTTCTTTATTCTCCTCCTCCTACTAATACTAAAAGAACAATAAATACCACATCAATAACAATCACAACAACAACAACAACAGTAATAATAATAATAATAATAATAATAATAATAATAATAATAATAATAATAATAATAATGAGGGCAACACGGGAGGCTCCAAAACAATACATCCATCACGGCAAACCTGTTCCCTCGCTCCCAGCTGGACAGGTACAGGAGAGGGAAACCACAGCCTGCCTGGGACTGTGCTGGTCGTGGTGGTGGTGGTGGTGGTGGTGGTGGTGGTAGTAGTAGTAACAGTAGTAGTAGTAGTAGTAGTAGTAGTAGTAGTAGTAGTAGTAGTAGTAGTAGTAGTGTAGTAAATATAATAATAAAAATTATAACAATAATAATAATAATAATAATAATAATAATAATAATAATAAAACAGTAGTAGTATTATTAGTAGTGGCAGTTATATATGTAAAGATAACAATATTAGTAATAAAATTTAAATAATATCGTAAAAAGCAATATTTATTTTAATCACACTTCAGGAGGAGGAGGAGGAGGAGGAGGAGGAGGAGGAGGAGGAGGTAAAAGAAATGGAGAGAAAATGAATCATGAGAAAATGAATAATAAACAGGAGGACAGAAAGCTAATTAACGATGTTTTGTTTGCATCCTGAATTATCATCATTGTTGTTTTATAATTAGAAAAATAAGAGCGAGAACCATTTATTATCATTATTATATACCACCAACACCACCACCACCACCACATTCAATACACAAAAGCAGAAGCCAATATTCTTTTCCTGGTCCACTTACTAATACCTCTCGCCGGTTGATCGTTATCTCCTCTCTGCCTGCCTTTGATCTGCCCAACACTGCCTGCTCCACTTCACTCCACCGCGATACCCAGGCGTTGTGTCAGGTGTGTGGCTGGGATGCTGAGAAACAGGTGTATATCGCTACTGTCTAAAGAAGTGTGTGCGTGCGTGCGTTGTAAGATAACAGGTGTAGTTTGCTTCTGATTTCATTTGATTAGTTCAGTGTTTGTTGTGTGGAAGGGACAGATGTGGCGGAGGCGTAGAAGAGCAGGTGTGTCGTGCAACAGGTGTGTGTGTGTGTGTGTGTGTGTGTGTGTGTGTGTGTGTGTGTGTGTGTGTGTGTGTGTGTGTGTGTGTGTGTGTGTGGGGTTTGAGAGGAGGGCAAGGAAGGGAAGGGAAGGTGTATGGTAACAAGCGGTCAGTTATATGGGACCAAGAGTGGATGTGAGGGGATAGATGTGTGTGTGTGTGTGTGTGTGTGTGTGTGTGTGTGTTACTGTGTAGGGTCAGTCACTCCGCCAGTCACATATATGCATTCAGTAGTGCGAACACATGTGACATACGTGATGACAGGTGTGGCTACCAAAAAAAAATAAAATAAAAATAAATAAATAAAATAAATAAAAAACAGGTATATACACAACAACTCCATTAACCACACCTATATTCGGACAGGTGTGAAACGAACAGGCGTGGCAAGAAGTCAGGTATGCATGGATAATCCCAAAACACCTGTAATAGCTAAACAACCAACTAATTACCTTATAGACAGGTGTGTGTGGCCTCCCCTGGGAATGGCACGTGTGTATGGCCAAGATGGGGGACAGGTGAGCTAGACAGGTGAGGTGGACAAGTGAGGAGGGCGACAAGGAGTACTGTTGGGTGAGTAACGCTTTATCGGTCTGCAGGTCATGGATTATTAACGCGCGGACGAGGCGGCGGCACCACGTCTTTCCCTCAGCTATCGTGACGTGACAACTTGTTATTTCTGTCCCAACACGCGAGAAACAACCTTAAAAAAACCTCCCTTCACAACATCCAGAGAGCCTCTTGAGCCCTCGCACTGCACACTTCAACACTTGCGCTAAACTTTCTCGACTCGCGCAGGAAACCAAAGTTACGGAGGGAGAGTGCGAATGGGAGAGGAAAAGCGTGCACCCAGACTCTTCCCTGTTGCCGGCACGAGGTCCAGCAGCACACTGAGTCGCCTTCCCGCTTCTCGCACCCCCTCATGTCACCTCAGTTGGCTGCTACCATTTACCCGTTAATATTTACACCTCTTTTGTCGCTTTGTACTGCAAACACGTGTTATCTGGCGGCGAGAGACGTGCTGTGAGGGCGGGTTAGGGTGGGAGTTTGGCTGGGTGAGGCGCGGCAGGGGCTGGAGGAGGTGGGAGGAGTGGGAGAGGTGCGTGAAGTAATTAGTAAGTGGTAACGGCTTGAGTTCCTCGGTTGTCATAGCAACGAGTGTAAACTGGGACCGCATGGATGGACGTTGGCTTGTTTACTACCACCACCACCACCACCACCACGAGACTCCTCTCACACACACACACACACACACATAGCTACATCACTGCCACCTCTTCACACCTGTCACTGTCACCTGTCCACCCAATTAGCCATTACTGTCTCCTGCTACACCTTCCGCTTCCCCGTCAGTCAGTCAGCCTCCCCTCTCCCCCTCTCCCCGTCACTCATCAACGCCTCATCCACCTCACTTGATTTATCTGATTGGCTGCTTATTTCACCTGCTGGGCTCGGTTTAATTATCTTTTAAAGGTCTCTCTCTCTCTCTCTCTCTCTCTCTCTCTCTCTCTCTCTCTCTCTCTCTCTCTCTCTCTCTCTCTCTCTCTAATTTTACTTCAGAATTAAGTCTTTATCTCCACTTTCTATATTTACTGTCCCTCTATCCACTGTCCACCATCTCTGCATCCACTCCTGTCTCTACTCCACCTTTCTATCGTTTCCCGTCCACTTCCATCCATCTATCCATAATCCATCCACTGCATACCATCTCTTCTACCCATTTCTATCCGTCCACTCACTATCTATACCAGTGTTTCTCAACCTGTGCGCCGCGGCGCACTTGTGCGCCGCGGGGATCACATAGGTACGCCGCGAGTACTCGGACACGTCCTGTACCCGTCCATCAGAGCTGCAGTCAGCTGGCATTCCTGAGTTGCCATATCACTTGTCTTATTTTACTTATTTACACGTTCATGTGAAAAATTTTAGATGTGTGTACAAACTGAGCATATGCATACCAGTTGGTTGTATACAAGATGGAATATATGATGTGATTTGCGTGAACCTTTAGTAACAATTAATATGGCAACATATAACGAGAACATTGGGTAGGCAGCTCCAGGGCCAGGACCAAGGGGTCTCAGTGCTACAGTTGACTCCCCGTAACGCGTAGTGCCGTACTGCATTCGTTGCTCAACGAGGCTTAAAAATGGAGAAATACCTCATAAAAAAGCGTAAATGTGCTGAAGAAAAAGAAGAAGTTGCAGAGGACATTATTAAGTCAAAGCGTACATGTGTCGAAGGCACTGATGGTGACGTAACAGTAAAACCTGGTGAAAGTGAGACGTCTCGTCCTGGCCATATCGTGGAAAGTGAAGAAAATGAAGTGAGAGTTGAAAGTGAGTACAGCTGTGCGGGTCCGAGCAGAAAAAGTGATATGACGGGCTTGAGATCAGTTAAAACAATGACAGGTACCAGCAAAAGTAGCCGCAGCAAGTCATTTCGCATGTATAACGACAGTTACCTTGGACTTGGATTCACTTGCTGTGATAGCGAAAATGGCCCTAAACCAAAATGTGTTGTTTGTGGCTTGGAGTTATCAAATGAATCTATGACTCCACAGAAAATGAAGAGACATTTATCAACTAAGCATCGTCACCTGACACAGAAACCTATAGATTACTTTAAGAGACTCTTGAAAGAAAACAAACAACAAAGTCTTGGGTTTGAGAAAAAAGTGAAGGTAGCAGAAAAGGCACAGAAAGCAAGCTATTTAGTAGCAGAACAAACAGTAAAACAAATGAAACCCCATTCAATTGCAGAATCCTATTTTCTTCCAGCTTGCTGCTCTGTAGTGAAAACTTTGTTTGGGGATGAGGCTGAAAAAGAAGTGAAAAAAATTCTTCTCTCAAACGATACGATTGGCAGACGAATCAAGGATATGTCATCTGACATTGACAAAAGTGTGTGTGAACTGGTGAAAGATAAAATGTTTGCCTTACAAGCGGACGAATCAACAGATATTGGAGGGAAACCTCAGTTACTTGTGTTCATCCGTTTCATTGATGATAAGAAAATAACCGAGCAATTCTTGTGCTGCAAAGAACTAAGTCAAACAACAGGACAGGAAATATTTTCTACAGTGACAGAATATTTGGTAGAAATGGACTTAACATGGAAATTATGTGTAGGAATTTGCACAGATGGTTGTCCATCAATGGTGGGGTCAGTAAAAGGTTTTGTGTCTTTAGTGAAGAAGGAAAATTCATTTCTGATTACCACACATTGTTTCTTGCACCGTGAAGCTCTTGTTGCTAAAACACTTGGACAAGATTTAAAATTTGTTCTTGATAATGTCGTGAAAATGGTGAACTTTATTAAAAGTAGACCAAAGCAGTCAAGATTATTTTCCAGTCTTTGTGAAGAAATGGGATCTGCCCACGAAGGTCTTCTCCTCCACACGGAAGTTCGGTGGTTGTCAAGAGGCAGAGTGTTATCCCGTGTGCATGAACTAAGAGAGGAAATTCTTCTTTTCTTTGCTCTTGAAGAGAAAACAGAATTCTGCGAATTACTGGCTGACGAAATTTGGAATGCAAAATTATGTTATTTGGCAGATATATTTGAGCATTTGAACAAGGTGAATGTAAGTATGCAAGGGAGAAATGAAAATATGTTAACATGCACTGATAAAATGCAGTCAATGAAAGAAAAAATCAAGGTTTGGAAAGACAGGTCAAGTGAAGGTAATATTGACATGTTTCAAAAGACTGCTGCAGCAAACAACACAGACATTGTTCCACTCATTACAGACCACCTTACAAGCCTAGAAAGGAGCATTGAAAAATACTTCCCAAATATATCTACTGAAAGTTATGATTGGCTGAGAAATCCATTCGTGCTCGATCCCTTACACAAGCCTCAACTTAGCACTCATGAAGAAGAGGAACTAATTGATATCCGAAATGACCGCACATTAAGACTGCAATATATGGAAATGTCATTAGAAAGCTTTTGGATTGAAATGGAAAAACAATACCCACATATTTCAAAAAAGGCCCAGAAAATACTCTTGCAGTTTTCGACCTCATATTTGTGTGAACTGGGATTTTCAGCACTAACAAATATAAAAACTAAGAAAAGATGTAACTTGCTCTCTGTTGAAGAGGAAATGAGAGTGTGTCTGTCAGCTGTCCCTCCCAACATAGAGAGGATATGTAAATCCAGGCAGGCACAGGTGTCTCATTGATAAGGTATGTATTTTTTTTAGTAATAGTTTATTTACAGTACACACTGTTTCCTGCTGTTTATTTGCACCTATTATTTCATCAATAATATTGTGTAACTGAGATATTATGGTTAACACACCGTCCGTGAAAGAGTAAAAGGTTAATTAATTATGAAATTAAAGAGATGGTGGGTCGCCAAATTAAAAACATGTCTTTAGTGCGCCGCCAACCAACAAAGGTTGAGAAACACTGATCTATACTGTCTCCCTATCCACTGTATCCCTCCACCATCTGTCTACCGTCCTTCCATCTACTCCTATCCCTCCTCTTGCTGCCAATATTCTCCCTATCCACTCCTTATAGCATCTCCACCTACACCTATTCCACCCATCTGCTGCCTACAGTCCACCCACCACCGACCACAACTCACTGCCTACCATCTCCCCTACCCCCATGTTTGTCACCGTGCCTACACAAACCTCCGGACGTGACACCTGCTGCCTAGGCTCTCATTGAGATAAGAAGGTTGGAGTGGCCTTGAGGCGTCCTGGGTGAAGCCACCCAACTGTCAGGCGGCCATATTGTCGTAGGATAGGCAGCAACTGCAGGGCAGAGATGAAACACGTCATGGAAGTATTTCGCTATGTTGGAATGTATGTATGGGTGACCCCTCTTTTATGTTGGGGTTGGGATGAGGTCCCATAGTTACTAAGGAGAGTCAGGTCCGTATGGGTTGGGCTATGATGAGTCAGGTTAGCTCGAGTTAAGCCTGTGTCAGGGTGCTTATTAAGTAAGGAGTGTCAGGTCTTGACCCAAGTCGACCTACATATACTCTCTCAGTCAATAATTCAGTAGAGCTCTCGTATAGAGAGAGTAAAGACAGGAGTGTTGCTCCGTGCGTGGTGTGAAATGCCGACTACCTGTGTTGCATTTGGGTGCAATGAACAAGCGAACAAAAAATCTGATCCATCCATTACATTTCACCAGTAAGTTATTTATATATTAATTTATATATATATATATATATATATATATATATGATGTTCTAGGAAGTGTGCATGATTTTCATAATGAAGACTGACGCACAGGAAATAGGCGCTTTGATTATTTGATCGCAGTGTTAGGAACATGTTTACAGGCTACCAAAGGACCCGAGCAGAAGAAAGGAATGGCTTGCAGCTATACGAAGAGACAACTACACCCCAGGCAAACAGGCACGGCTCTGCTCCAAGCACTTTAGACCTGATGATTTCGACAGGACGTCCTTGTGTTACGTGAGGCTGCGAGATGGTGTTGTTCCCAGCATATTTGAGGCTTTCCCTTCACACTTACAGAAAAAAACAAGCAAAAGGAAACCTCCCAAATCTCGCCCTCTCTGTGATCCTGCCCCACAAGAAGCGCAAGATAGTGGACATTCTACTTTAGCTGTGCCGGAAAATCCTGTGCAAACAAACTCAGGTGAGTCACCAACCAAAGCCCAGCTAAAGAGGAAGCTGGGAGAAACGGGTGTAGGACGATTTGGCCACGGATGATTTGCCCACGGACAATTTGGCCACGGGATGTCACCGTAGGACGTTTTGGCCACGGGAACTTCCCAAGGTGGACGTTTTGGCCATGAAACATATTTACTGTAATATATATTATATTTTGTATTATTTACATATTTTCACAATTATTATTAATATTCGTATTTATTATATTTTCACAATTATTATTAATATTCGTATTTATTATATTTTCTAAGTGAGACAGAAGTGAAGCTTCAATTTACAGGCGTTCATAATGTGTTATGGGATTGAGATTAAAAGAGTGAAGCTTCAGTTTACCTAACCTAACCTAACCTAACCTAACCTAACCTAACCTAAAAAATTATCAAGAATTGCAGACACGACTCCACAATCTTGTACTCGACCTGAACGAAGGCAAGAAGACCATTGGAGAATTCCTTCGTGGCATAAGTCATAACCTTAGAGGTGGTCAGCCAAATGTGTAGCCCTTTTAAATACATTCATGAATATTTTGTTCTTATTTTTAATTTAAAATAATTTTAGTACATTTTTAATAACAGAACAGATTAGAGAACTTTTTTGGATAATAAAACAGACTAAAGATTTTTTCCTTTACTTAATAAGCAAGCTACTAAGTGCAATAGATTCCTAGTATTTTCTCCCGTGGCCAAAATGTCCTACCCACCGTGGCCAAAACGTCCTAGGGTGACATCCCGTGGCCAAATCGTCCGTGGCCAAATCGTCCGTGGCCAAATTGTCCGGATTCCGGGAGAAACAGAAACACAACTCGTGAAGTCTAGAAAAAAAATTAAACTGTTGCATCAGAAAACAAGACGACTCAAGAAAAAAAAATGCCGAATTGTGTTCTGTGATCAGTGCATTGAAACAAAAAAACCTAGTAAGTGAAAATAGTTTGACAGTTTTAGAGTCATGTGCTGGTGGAGTGAGTGACCTTGTGAAAAGACAGGTTGCTAAGAATAGCGGTGAACCCTTGCTTGCTTGCAGGTCAGGTACAGATATGCAGCCAGACAGTTTACTGCAAGACTGATTTCCCGTAAAGGGGTCAAAAGTAGAACCACGATGAACAAATTAGTATTATTAAAGTGGAATGTGATTATGTATATAATCTATAATATCTAGTTATAAGGACATGTTGGCATACAATATATGGGTAGCAGTAACACAGTAGTTTCATTTGACACGGCAGCATATTATAAATGAGTGTAAACAGTGTAAATAGGGGTACAAGAAAAATGCTTGGTAAGTGACAGCTCCCACATCAATATGGCGGACGGGGGAGAGCGGTGGCTTCCTCCTGCCAGTACTGCCCGCGCGGCTCAGGGCCACTCCAACCTTCCTATCTCAATGTAGGCTCTCCCCTCCCTGCCCTTACTCCTTATCAATCACCCAGTCACCGGTCAATGTCCCTTCGCCTCCTACACTTCATTTTTCTCAGGCAGGGAGGAAGGTTAGTGTGGGAGCGATACTAGGAAGTGTAGATAGGGGGAAAGGGAAACAGGTGATGTATGGTCGTGTGTGTGGTGTGTTATGGTAATGCTGGTGTGTTTTTAGTGTTTTGTTCGTGTGTTTGTGCCTTCAAGCGTGTGGGTGTTAATGTATTGTGCTTCTTGTCTTCTTACGTGTCAAAGGCTATGAGTAAAAAAAAGGATGGGAGTGAAGAAAGCAGTTCCATTTTTCGGTCTAAAAGGTTAAAAGATAATAAAATAGTTGGTGAGTTTAGTTTAACAGATGTCTTGATACTCGCGGCAAAACTGGTCAAGTCGCAGGGAGAAGGAAAACAGAAATAGGCAGGGAGTTCCAGAGATTATCCGGATGTTATTAACTTCCCTTCCGGCGGCGAGCCCTGCGTCACCCGCCCACACACACACACACACACACACGCACCGGCTGCCCGTGACCGAGGCGCGGGGGCAGGACAGACCGTATTGACGCGGCGTAACCTACATTTACAGTACTAATGAAATTGCTCGAACTGACGCAGTGTCGACTTCCTCTCTGGCCGGAAGGGAGAGGAGGAAGAGTGTCCGGGAGGGTGGCGAGGGACGGAGGGCTTCTTATCTGGACTACTTTTAACAGCCTCTAGTGGAAGTAATTGGAGGATGTTTTTTATTTAGTGATAGTTTAGCAAGGATTCTGCACCATCAGTGGGGAAACTACCGTGAGAACTCCACTAATCATCACAATGGCCTTTAAAAACAGACATTACGCGAGAACAAAACCTTTAATACGCGGCACTGAGCGAGGAGGAGCAGGAGAGTGAAGAAAACAACGTACGGATAAAAAACCTTTGTAAACAGTGCTTGATGTCCAGCGGGTGACCGAGATAGCAGTGTGGAGCAGCCGTGCCAGGTGCTGTGCGGAGCGGCAGGTGAGGGTGTGAGGGCGTGAGGGGGTGAGGGAGTACCGCCTAGGGCTGAAAGGAAACAAGACGCTGCTTTCACTCAGCAATAAGACTCACACGTGCAGCAAAAACTCGCCTCACGAAGGAAGCCGCGGAGGTAAACAGAGGCGGCGCGGTGTGCGTGAGGCTCCCGCTCCCTGTTGGCATGCAGTGACGTGACGTGACGTGACTTTTTCCCTCCTCGTTGTTTTGCTCCCAGCCACGCCACGCTCACCGTGACTGACTGACTGATTTGGCAACACGCAGGTATAAATATCCGTACCAGAATAACACAAATGAACGTATGCCAAAAATACTAGAAAATCCATACGACACATTTATTTTTAGCACGAGTCTCTTAATACAGTTAGCAACTCTGGGAATGTAACTGCGAAAATGGCGTTTATTATATAATTGGGTTAAGCGTATTATTACAAAGTTTACAGCTCCAATTAGCTGAGTCCGGGGGGAGGGGGAACGAATGCAACTGTCAAGAAATAAAGTCTTGCCCCAGGGTGGCCACAAGTCACCGCGAAGCCTCACTCCCGCAGCCCCTGTACTATTAGCTTCGTATTCAGAAACGTACTGCTCTCTCGCCACAACTATTTTCAAAGTCCACAAAGATGATTACCCGGATTCTCAAGACTGTTTCTCCTGTTGATAATATGGAAATCTCGTTAATTTGTCACTAGAACCGTTAAAACATCCTTTAAAACTAGTGCAGGTTCGACTACAGTCTTTTGAAAACAGTTGAGATGCGGCGCAGAAGTGTTTCAGAATGTGGTCCTTCTATACAGCGCCTCGCCCCCGTACGTGCCAGAATCCGGTACTTTCAAACGCTTAGGAATACCTTTAAAAACTATTTTTAGGAGTAACTGAGATGATTGGTCGAGTTCTCATGAATGACGATAAGCTGCATTTAGGAGATTAACGAACAGGACAGTGTATTGAGAGTTCGGGGAAGGAGTTTATAAATGTTTCCTCGACATTTTCGTTGGAATGCTAAACACTAAACACGGACATTGTATTCAGCGATCGATGATACTGTTCGCTTCTTGAACAAACAATACAAACCAAAAAGAATTCCTTGATCTATCTGTTAGTTTATCTATCTATCTGTCTAACTATCTATCTTTTCATTTAACTTTCTATCTATCCATCCATCCATCTATTTATCTATTTATCTATCTACATATGTATATATCTACCTATTAGTCAATCAATCAGTTATTTGTCTACCTAAATACTTGGACTATCTTGCGTAAGAAATGAGGTGTACCAAATCAGAGCAGAATCGTTATATCTCTCATTAAAAGAGAGAGAGAGAGAGAGAGAGAGAGAGAGAGAGAGAGAGAGAGAGAGAGAGAGAGAGAGAGAGAGAGAGAGAGAGAGAGAGAGAGAGAGAGAGAACCCAAGCAACAACCATCAGTCTCAAAAGCAGTGACGACAAAAAACGCCGAAAGGTTTGAATATGATCTACACAGTCTCTCCTCGCCTCGCTTTTCCTGCACTCTCCTTCCACGCCTCCCGCCAACCCACACACTTGTCTCATGGCCACTGTGCGAACCCCGCGGCGCCATACAACCCTTTCCTCCCCTGCAGTCTTGCCTCGGGGGCGTTATGGTGACGCGCACCTTCCCAGCAGCCGCCCACACAACGCCTATCTCTTTATTACCGCCATTATCTCTTTTCTATCTTTTATTGCTGCTATTGTGATAACTGCGAGGGCGCTTTATGATCTTGTTGTGGCGATACAAATAGATGAATAAATACATAAGTAATGAAAATAAATAAATAAGGTGCTTTATGAATTTTATTAGGCGCTGAAAATAAATATATACATGACAATAATAAATAAATAAGTCAGTCTTTCAGAACCACGGAATCGATTTAATTACATTCCATAGATATTGATTGCGATTTTTATCAAGTAAGGGATGATAGCCCAGTTCTCCTTATCAACAGGTTGTAGATCATCTAGTCCCACATCCAATGTATTTTATCTTATCTACTTCATTTTAACTAATAAATATGGCACTGCATCAACTTTGGAAGCCGTCTGTATAGTAGTGTTTGAGTTAAGGTGCCCTCAATATTTACCTAACACTATTGGGTTCATTAAATTCATAGAGACTCACAAGAAGCAACACCACTTTGGAATGCACTCATGAAAGCTGTCACAGTGTTAGAGGTGACTCAGACTGGCATCGCCCCCCCCAACCCCGGGCGGCGTGACACCCTCTGGTACCGCCCCTCGCAGCATGGCAGGTGTGTGTGTGTGTGTGTGTGTGTGTGTGTGTGTGTGTGTGTGTGTGTGTGTGTGTGTGTGTGTGTGTGTGTGTGTGTGTGTGTGTGTGTGTGTGTCCAGGATTGCCTGCTGAATGAATGCTGACCGTATTTTTTTTTTTTTTTCCTGCGGCTTGTCTTCGCCTCCACAAGCACCACTCACAGGAATGCCAACACCTGACGTGACCTTTCTGGTGATTAGATGTTGAATGATAGTGATTATGTAATATTCGTGCTAATAACACGTGGAATGCTAACAACCGACGTAACTTTCCGATAACTAGACACGGATTCCTAAAAAAAAAAGTTATATAACATTCCTGCTAACGAGACCTGGAATGCTAACAACTGACCTAACTCTTTTGGTAATTAGACGCATATTCCTAACAAGCGACGTGAAATTCCTACTAATTTGATGCAGAGTCTTAACGATTTGCAGAATATTGATGATAACTGTACATGTAATACTGAAAATTGGCGTAATAATCTCGTAATAATCCGACGTGTAATGGTGAAAACTGACGTAACATTCCTGATAATCTGACGAGTAATGGTGAAAACTGACGTAGCATTCCTGATAATTTGTCGTATGATACTAAAAACTAATAATATTCCGAATAATTCCACGTAAAATCCCAATAACGCACGCATAATTCCTAACACCTAGAATCCTAATAATTCATGCAATAATCCTGATATTGAGACAAAATCCTAACAACCTGTGCAACACCATGGATAATTAGACGAGGAATCCTAAGCACTTACACCTTCCTGATTACCACTTACAGAAATTTACGAGTCTTCTCCTCGGCAACTGCATCTCATTAACCTGAGGCGCCGCGACAAGCCATTCAAGGTGTTCTGATAAAATATATACCTGCCTTCGTAACATAATGCAAATACAAACCTCATCTACATATTCCTTATCATTCATATTAGCTTCCTTACATATTAGGCCGCAAAAGTCATCAATATTCCATTAAACGAGAGTAAACTTAATGATATGAAGCCACTAACAGTCTGTCCCTAATTACTCTTTTTTTTTTTTTGCCAACTTTCCACTTTTTTTTTTTTTCTCTCAATCTTCCACCACCTTAAGAATCTTTCAAGCACGGAGAGAGTATCGGGTCGCGCCAGGATCTTAATTGGCTTCTTTCTGCTGCCTCAGGATTTACTGTGTCTCTGAAGTTGAAAAGTGTGCGACGGGTTTGACTCGTTTCCTTCAGATCCTTTTAAGTTCGTGGGGTAGTGGTCTGTTTTGTCTGTTTTTATATTTCGGTTTGCCTGCCTGTCTATCGTTTCTGGAATTGTGAAGTATGTAAAGAACTTAACTTTTTTTTTTTTCCGTTTCTTATTTAGTTTGTGGAATATTGGTTTTTCTATTTCTCTTTGTCCATTTGTCTATCTATCTATAGTTTCTGGAGTCAAAATGTTGTTGTTGTTGTTCCTCCTCTTCTTCTTCGTTGTTGTTCCTCTTCTTCTTAAGCGTGTTAACGAACTTTACTTGATTTTCTTTAACTTGTTTTAGTTTGTGCAATATATGTCCGCTTATATTTACATTTTTCTATCTCTAAATGTAAGTAACCGTCTTTTTATCTGTGTATCTATTTGTCCATCTATCAGCATAACTATCTATCTGTCAAAATAAAGAGATGGGGGAAACATATCTACCTACCTGCTTACCTGTCCATCTGTCTATTAGTGTACCTGTTTCTCTTTCTATTCTTCTATCTATATATCAAAGTACATGACTGTCCAATCAGTGGATCTATCTCTACCACGAAAAAAAAAATAAATAAATAAATAAATAAACAAATAAAAATAAATAAATAAAAATAAAAATAAATAAATAAATAAATAAAATTAAATTAAAAATAAAACCTAATAAAAAATGTACATATAATAAAATACGAAACTCATTACCATGACACCAATTCTCATGATCTTAAAAACAAGGACAAGAAAAAAAATAACCTCGTAAGTCACCTTTGTGTGTGTAGCGAGCCCCACCCAACCCCAACCTCCCCAACCAGTCCCCATCCTTCCTCCTTAACCAGCCCCACCCCCTTTCCCCCTAACCAGCCCCACTCCCCTCCACCCAATTCAGCCCCCACACCTCTCCACCCTACTCAGCCACCACATCTCTCCACCCCAACCAGCCTCACATCCCTCCACTCTAACGAGCCCCACTCCCCTCCACCCTACTCAGCTCTTACACCCTTCCACTTTACTCAGCCAGATTCATCCCGTCCGACCTCCCACTGCCGCCCACCACCACCACCATCACCACCACCCACCACCACCACCACCACGACCCGCCCGGAATGCAGTGCCGCCGGTTCTCAGGTGACTGCTGATGTGAGAATACGAGAGGATATACTTGATTGGCCAGGTATACCTTGATTTCCAGGTGAGTTCCTTAGTCGCTGGGTGCACGTGTTGCTTATAATGAAGTAATTATGGGTCTTCGCTCCTCCGTGTTTTAAAATATCAAAAGAATAACGTGTTTTAAAGTAGACAGGTGAGATTCAGGTGAAGGACTTGGTTGATTGATGGGTGTGTATATCAAGTTTTCCGAAAGTGAGTTAAGCATCGGGTAGTTATAATGATGGAGTAATTGCCGAGCTTCACCTGTTCTAAAAATCTCAAAATGACAAGTTTTAAATTATACCCACTTGCAGCATCCAGGTGAAGGACTTGATTAATTGCTATGAATATAATTTCTTGGAGGTATAAGTTAAGCAGACCAAAGCTGATGTATCCCTTTCTCTCAGCAGTTCAAGGCCGAGGCAGTGTGAAGTAGGAACAATCACGATGCAGCGACAATAGGAAAGTAGCAACACTAGTGAGGCAGCAAGTCTTGGAGCAGCAACAACAGTGAAGTAGCAACAGCCTGGAAATAACAACAACCCTTGGATTCACAACAACTTTTGAATAACAGCAAACTTTGGATTAGCAACAAACTCTGATTACCAACAATGTTTCGAATAATAGCAACCTTTAAAGCAGCAACAATGACCGCACCACAACAATCTCGAAATACCAACAACCTTGAAAGTAATAACAATCCTGCAGCACCAACGGTTTCGGGAATGAAATCCGGCCCTTTCATCCTTTCAGTAATACAGTATAACAATAGTTTAATCTTATTCAGGACACCATTATATGATTATACTAAATTTAACATGGTGTAGTGAAGGTGTTGAACATAATAACCTCTAGTTACATACCCAATACTATATTATCTCCATTTACTTTTTTTTTTTTTTTTCTAGATAATAACTGGTAATTTTATGAAGTTTGAATTTATACCTGGCATTATGAGGGTCAAGATTCTGGCCATGTCATTTAAAGTTATCTGCAGTTACTCATTCACCAATATAATATCTCCATTTACTCTTTTTCTCTACTAAAAAATAACTGGTAACTTTATGGAATTTAAATTTATCTCTAGTACTGCGAATCAAGATCGTTTAAAAGTATCTGTACTTAACTCATTCACCAATATAATATCTCTATTTACTCTTTCCTTTCAACTAATAACTGATGATCTTATGAAGCTTGAATTTATCTCTAGTATTATGATAGCCAATATTCTGTCCAGTCCCAATCAATCTCTCGCCCAAGTCAGTCGCGGTGTGGCGGGGTTCACGAGGCCACCACCAGCGAGGACAGACCAGAAAATCATAATAGCCAGTGAAGTGGGAGCGAGATGTCCAAGTGATAATACTTCGTGTTGAGTTCATAAAGACACCTGTTGAAGATTGATGAGTGGTGATCGAGCAGCGGAGCACCAGGTGAATATTAAGTAGTGGTGACTCGGGGACAGGTGAAGGTAGCAGTGTCTTGGTGATGTGTTACAATATTATTATTATTACTTTTTTTATTTTTTATCTGTGTCCAGTTGTTTATTGATGCAATGTCTTGGCTATATGTTATATTATTATTATTGTTTTTTATCTTGAGGTCCACTTATCTCTTTTCTTGCTGATAAGTTACATTATCATTATTATTTTTCTTTTTTTTTTATCTCAGTCCAATTGTTTATTAATGGTAGTATGATGAAGGGTAATAAAAAATATAGTGTTGCAAATTCTCTGTAAAAACGTCTCATGATGCAAATTGCCAAAGTGAATGATAGCGTGGGATGGATAAGTTATACACTAGAGGCTCAATAAGAAGATCGTTGTATTGGGAGTTCCGAGAGTGAGTTTATACATGATTTGTCTGACAGTATCGTAAGAATTCTAAACATTAAGCGAAGATATTATAGTCAACGATCGATGATATTGTACATTTCTTGGGTAGACAATATACACGATAAAAATGTTTTTACCATCTATCTATCTATTTATCTGTCCCTTTAGTATATATTAAAAAGGGGGTCGTAGCATAAAACCTTAAGTGCACAGTAATTTAAGTCAATACGTTATACCATGCTGAACTGAAATTCTCTGTATTAAAAAGGAAAGAAAAAAAAATAGTTTGTTCAGGTTTCGACAGTGCAAGATGATTGTTGTTGTTGTTGTTCATGATGTTATTGTTCTTGTTAATTATCATCATCATCATCATCATCATCACTGTTGCGATTATCATTGTCAGTATTGTTCATACTGCTGCTATTGATATCACACATTCGAAATCATCAGACTTTTTCCTTTCCCATCTCATCACCGTACTTAAACATCACGAACTTAATTGCCGCGTGATAATACCTATTCAGTGTGGGCTACGCATATTTTTTTTTTTCCCCTGAGTAATGTAAGGCGCATGACGTGGAGGCCAGGCAGCAAGGCAATGAGTGGCGCGGTGAGGTGAGTGTCCCTGATGAGTGGTGACCAGGCGCTGCGTGGCTGGCGTGGATTGGCCCCATCATGACTCAGTGCAGGGGCAGCATCACATATTCCCCGTCAGCCCTCGCCTGCCGCACTAAGCAACCCTTCCTATTCAGGCCAGATGCGTCATGTGCGGGGATGTCTTGAGGTGCGTTCCGCGTGCTGCCGAAGACCTCACTTCTTCCGCGCCCACACATGATGGGTATTACTGATCACAATCTTCACCGCCATTTGTGAAGTTTTTCCTATATCTTCATATCCCTATACGAGTGTGGCACGGTGGTCCACGTGACTATTCCTGTTTTCCGTGGACGACGGGCATAAGAGTGTGAATGATGTGTGTGCGTGTGTGGTGCTTTGTCAGGGCCGCTGCGTATGGGACTGCTGGCCTGGTATATACAATGCAATACCTGTTATTTCCTGCATCTTTGTAAGGTTTCTGAAATATCTAACTTACTCGTATATTTTCCTTAATTTTCAGATCTTTTCTTAATTATTTATATATATACTGACATCCTTGCTTAACTAATAAAATTTTCATTAACGCGCGAATAAAAAAAAAAAAAAAAACGCTAAATAAACAGAGACGCATATGGCTTTTTTTTTTTTTTAAATCTTTACTTGAATTTTCCCGTACTCTTTATAATTTCCCTCGAAACTTTACGAGCGGAACTAATTAAATTCTCATTAAGGTGTCTAAAAATATATTATTATTACAGCTCATTTATCACAGACGTCGGGAGAGCAACGCTGCCCATCATCATTACTAGCCCATTCACTGGTAGACGATTCTTCCACAGTCATCTACGAATTTTAAGATACTTTTTTTCACAACTCGTTTAAATAGTTCTGCAGCCCAAAAAGAAACATTATCCTCTTATTCTCTTTCTCCTAATGCGTCCCTATAAACTATTATGTAAGGTACTCTATAAGTTAAAAAAAAGGAAAACTAGAGACGTCCACTGCAGGTTAATGTGATCGTGGGCAGCCGCGGTTCATTCATCATAATCAGGCACGAGGCACGTCACTCACAGGAACACTATCTTACACTCATTTGAACACTATCGTACATTCACTAAAGACTATTGCACACTCACATGAACACTATCGCACACTCACAGAATCATCATCGTACACTCACAGAATTGCAGAGTCACATTAACACTTAAGTACAATAACATTATCGTATATACTCAAGTAAGAGCGAATTCCATTTCAAAAGTTAACCCACCCTCTACTTCCAACCAATGTGAAATTTCATGTAAAAGCTGATCCGGCAATTATTTTCGGCCATACAATCTGGTTTGTCTCACATATCGCGAGCACAAATCCACTGAAATGATCCTGTTTTGTTGTATGTTGTTGTGCTGCGCCGCGTCATGACCACTGGTGCTGCTAGGGTAGATCACTCTTTTATAAATACCTTCGTCTATTTATTTTTGTATATATATCCATTTTCTTTTTTATTTTTCTAGTTTAATAAGTTGTCTCTACCTCGGGACGAAAACTATACTACTACTACTATTACTACTACTGCTACTACTACTACTACTACTACGACTACCACCAATACTGCTACTATTGCTATAACAACAACAACAACAACAACAACAACAACAACAACAACTACTACTACTACTACTACTACTACTACTACTACTACAACAACTACTACTACTACTACTACTACTACTACTACTACTATTACTACTACTACCACCACCACCACTTCTGCTACTACTGCTACTACTACTACTATGATCAGAAGCAGAAGTATCCGTGTTGATACCGTTGTTGTTCTTAGTGTAGACGTTATCACCATTACTGTAACCCTGAACATCTGAGGGCTATTATATTTTATCTATTAAAAGGAGTATCCATAGCAAAACCAAGGCCCATGAAGGCATCCTATGCACTATTGACTCTTACCGAACCGAAAAAAACCAACCACATAACACCAGACAAAACTTGAATTCCTTACTTTCACCAGCAAGTGTGTCCCTGTCATAACAACGAAAGGCTTACGTCACTGCTATTATGACAAGAGCCCATTATTTAGTTAGTCAACAGCCGTGTGAGTTAAGCTTCTGTACTTCGTCACTTCACTACAGTTACTGTATCCTTGACGAGGCACGTAATCGACTTACTTATGCCATAACACGCAGCCCACCCTCGCCACCCAAGCGTCGCGAAGTGTCAACACGGTGCAAGGCGACGCTTGGCGACATCAGGGCTGCCCGCACACACATTACACAACACTAGTACACTGCTTTTCAACTTTGTATATGTGTATTTACCTGTATAACATACATTTTTAAAATCTTATCATTTATTTATTTATTATATTATTATTATTATTTTTCTTCTATGTAGGAAAGGCACCGGCCAAGGAACAAAAGAAAATAAAAATAAAAAAAAAAGAGTGCGGGGGATAACTATGCTCCACTTAGCAGAGTCAAAAGCGGTCATAAAAAAATTCAAGGATAAGTGTCTTGAAATCTCCCTCATAAAAGAGCTCAAGTCATAGGAAGAAGGAAATACAGATGCAGGCAGGGAGTTCCAGAATTTACCAGAGAGAGGGATGAATGATTGAGAATAATGAATAACTCTTTCATTAGAGAGGTGGACAGAATGATCTATTCACTGTATAGCGGCACACACTCACTAAGCAACGCTAGAGCATTATTGTTTAATGTATGTATGTACAATACATTTAGTCTATGTATGTATGCGAAAGGTAAATTTCTATTTTACTTTTTATTACTATTATTATTATTAGTGTTATTACTATTATTATTACTATTATTATTATTATCATTTTATCTATTCGGATATGTAAGTATGTATGTAGTGGACTATCTCCTCCATTTGCCAGCTATCCCTTTCTTTATGCTCTCTCTCTCTCTCTCTCTCTCTCTCTCTCTCTCTCTCTCTCTCTCTCTCTCTCTCTCTCTCTCTCTCTCTCTCTCTGATTCAGGATCCGTATTATTTTTACAGGCTGTTGTGTAAGTTATCAGTATTTTCAAGCGTGTGTTCATCATTATAGTCACAGAATAACAAGGACTCCGCGTCATCAGAGGAGCAAACACCCGTGAGGAGCGGAGTAACAATGTCTGTCGCCTTTGGAAACAGTTTGGATGAGGGAACAAAGCGTTTTTAAATAAGGGAATAAAGACGCTGCATCACCCTAACTAATTGCTTCCCTTGCATATCTTTCCACCTTGATTTTGCCTTCCCTCTCCTCCTTCCCTCTTCCACCTCTGTATTTACTGTTCTACAAACGCACAATGTTATCATATGGAATTATTTAATTTTCTCCTTTGAAGGAGACAGTCAAATGTTTTTTTTTTTTTTCCTACCTTAATTTGTTTTTCTCCGTGGTCTGCTTTCCTCGCGCATAAAAAAATAACAGATAATTAAAATAAATAGATAAAGAAATAAATATTATGAAATATAACAAAACTTGATGCCCTGTATTTTCAAGCATTTCAGTCTCTCATAGGGACTGTTTTTCAAAGGTTAGAGATAATTATACAAGTTCTCATGGGAGTGTTTCCTACTGACGGTGTGAAATCCTTGTTGAACTAACATTAGAACTATGCACCTGAATACTTCACTAACGTGCACCATAGCGTGCTGGTATGTCATGATGAATCGCTGAAGTTATTAAGAATACGAAGTAAGGAATGCGTAACGCATAATATATAATAATGTAAGATTACAATTGCAAAATGCGTAACAATCGATGAAATATATTGACGGATGAATATTGATTTTTCTTTATACAAGACTAGATAAAGGTAAGTACTGCAGCACTTACATTCATTTCAATGATTAAAAAAGTAGTGTTCACATGCGAAATAAATCTGGAAGGCAAATGATATTTTACTATAGTTGCCGGTAAAATATTTTCGTTTTCTATGCTTGAGCTTTAAGAAAACGAAAAATATAATGACTAACTGAATAAAAATCTGAATATATTGTTTGCAAACACAAACACACACACACACACACACACACACACACACACACACACACACACACACACACACACACACACACACACACACACACACACACACACACTCTCTCTCTCTCTCTCTCTCTCTCTCTCTGATAACCGGAAAAGCACAGAAAACAAGCAAACAAATACAAGACAACGGCAAAGTAACCAAGAGATCTTATATTACAATTTACAACCAGGTTAACAGAGGTAGGTAAACACGCTTAGCTATCTGATACAAAGACTACTAAGTGATTTCATGAAGCATTCTAATACACACCTCGGTCAGCTGTTCCATGGTGCTCCCTTCCTCTCTCTTCCTGCGTGCGTCTGGAAAGATAGGAAAGGAAACATTAGCTATTATGATATATGGGGCTTGCTTGTTTCATTATTCTTATTCCTTTCTATCGTATTTACCACAGAGAGAGAGAGAGAGAGAGAGAGAGAGAGAGAGAGAGAGAGAGAGAGAGAGAGAGAGAGAGAGAGAGAGAGAGAGAGAGAGAGAGAGATTCAAATAAACAAAAGGTGGAGAGGAGGATGTAAAAAAACAAAAGAAAAGAAAGAGTCAAAAATAAATGATGGAGACGAATAGGTTAAAAAGATAAAATAAAAAGAAAGAGGACGGAGTGGAGGAAAAAGGGAAGAGAAGAGAGAAAGAAGAAAAAATTCAGAAGACCTTTAGAGGTACAAATGATGTAAGGGACAGGAAAAGGACGAGGAAAGAATGACATACAAAGAAAAGAAGAAAGATACGAAGTAAGGAGAAATAAGAATAACATCAGAGAGAGAGAGAGAGAGAGAGAGAGAGAGAGAGAGAGAGAGAGAGAGAGAGAGAGAGAGAGAGAGAGAGAAGAATACACAGCGAAGAGAAAAGAAAAAATTATAAAACGAAAATGAGGCAGAAAAAAAAAAAGACGAGATTCTAATAACAAAAAAATAAATAAAATAAACAAGAAAGGAAGAGAGAGAAAAAAAAACAAAGAAAATAAAAGAAAAAAATGAGAGAGAGAGAGAGAGAGAGAGAGAGAGAGAGAGAGAGAGAGAGAGAGAGAGAGAGAGAGAGAGAGAGAGAAACACATTAACAGACGGACACGCAGAAGGACGTAAACAAAAATAGGACAGGGAGAAGACAGAAGCAGGATGTGGGCGTCAGTATTGATCTCTTTCTTGACCCTTAGGCGGCTCGGTGACCTTAACGAGGCGGCGACATTTCAAGGGGAGGGGAGGGAACGTGGATAGATAGGTGGAGGGAAAGATAGGAGGGTTGAGGGTAGGTGGGTTGACAGTGGAGAGATGGGGGAGGGAAAGGAAGGTTAGGAGGCAGCCAGGTTGGGGAAGGGTAGGTGGGAAGGGCTGTAGAGATGAAGGGAAGGGGGAGGAAGGGGAGGAGTGTGGGGAGATGAAGGGAACAATAGGGTAGGCTGGCGATAAAATAAGGGATTAGCATTATTATTATCTAAAATGGTAAAGATGGAAATAATAGTGAAATGAAGAAAGATATGTTCAAGAGAGAGAGAGAGAGAGAGAGAGAGAGAGAGAGAGAGAGAGAGAGAGAGAGGAGAGAGAGAGAGAGAGCAAACTTGAGGCTGGTAAGTGAAGTGGATGAAGAGAAGAAATTTACTTTTCCAGCTAAGAGTGGCAGCAAGGACGGCTAGGAGTGGAAGGAATGCTGGCGGGACGAGAGAGAGACGTGAAAGCTTTACACACTCTGGAGGAGGAGGAGGAGGAGGAGGAGGAGGAGGAGGAGGAGGAGGAGGAGGAACACAAAATACAAAGGAAGAGCAAGCAGTAAACGTGTTGGTCCTTACGAGGTTGTTTGTGGTGACTGGAAATAAAATATGACAGGAGGAGAGAGAGAGAGAGAGAGAGAGAGAGAGAGAGAGAGAGAGAGAGAGAGAGAGAGAGAGAGAGAGAGAGAGAGAGAGAGAGAGAGAATATGATAATAATAATGAGCCACAACTCCCGTCCGAGCCCTTCAAGCCCTGTCATCAGAAACAGACGAATGGAGGCATTAAAACACACACACACACACACACACACACACACACACACACACACACACACACACACACCACACTAACAACAGTATACTGCAACTGGCGTATGAGGGCAGCGGCTGTGGCTGTTAGTGGCTGGTGGGGGTAAGACGTGGCGTCAGTGACAGATGTAACTTAAGGTGGACGAAGGACAAGTAGAGGGAATAGGATAAAGGAAAAAAAAAAAAAGAACATTAAGGCTTCTTCTGAGGGAGAGAGAGAGGTGAGGGGGAAATAATAATAGGGAGAAGATGGAAAATAAGGTTGGCTATGGGCGGTGATGGCAAAGGACGACTAGACTGACCGAAGGGAGGCGAAGGATAAGTAAAGGCAGTAGGATAAAGGAACGTAAGATTAGGACTCCTTCTGAGGATTTCCTAGTCGGGGGAGTGGACGAGAGGAAATATTAATAAACGGGAAAAAAAATGAGAAATAAAAAGGCGCATCCACCCATTGTGTGTGTTCCCCGCGTCGCCTGTTAATTAGTCTGTTTGTCGGACTGTCTGAAAGCACCCGGCGTCCTTCCAACTTCCAGGACTCTCAACAAGACGTCCCGCAGAGGAGTGTTGGCGGAGACCCAGACAAAAGGGAACACAGAAGATCCAAGAGGCTGAAGTGTGTGTGTGTGTGTGTGTGTGTGTGTGTGTGTGTGTGTGTGTGTGTGTGTGTGTGTGTGTGTGTGTGTGTGTGTGTGTGTGTGTGTGTGTGTGTGTGTGTGTGTGTGTGTGTAGTGGTGTCTTTGTCGTGTCTGTATGGCTGTATCGGTCTTTTTGTTTTCCTTACTTTTTTTTTTGTTTTGTTTTTGGTATTATAAGTTTGTGTCTCAGGTCTCAGTAAACTCGTCTCGTCTTGTCTTGTCATCTATGGTCTTGTGCATGTTACTTTTGAACTGTGCATCCTTACGTTTTCTTCTTCATCTTTCCTCCTCTTCTTGTTCTTGTTCTTATCATCGTGACGTACTTCGCCTCACACCTTACAATAAACAACACCAAGATGTACAACAAACCTCACCTTTCAAATAACAAATGAAAAATCAAGTAAAACCACACCTTTCCAATGACAAATATCTGAGAGAGAAATCCCACAAAGGAAACATTTCAAAGGTCAGGTTAGGTTAGGTCAGTCATGTATAAGGCAACTTACCCACAACAACAACAACACACACAACACACACACACACACACACACACACACACACACACACACACACACACACACACACACACACACGAGAAAGAAAAAAGCAGGTAGCCAAGATTTTCTACTCCAAACGTTTTTAGAGAGAGAGAGAGAGAGAGAGAGAGAGGAAGAGAGAGAGAGAGAGAGAGAGAGAGAGAGAGAGAGAGAGAGAGAGAGAGAGAGAGAGAGAGAGAGAGAGAGAGAGAGAGAGAGATTATTATGCCAAAAAATGTTGAAATGAAGCAGTGAAACAAAAAAAAAAAAAAATCAGTGAAAAAGGAATATAATACTGTAATTTATCTCAGGAGGAGGAGTGATGGGTCGGGTCGATGGCGCTGTTGGTGGAGGTGACGGGGGGAAGGTTTGGGGAGAGGTGGGGGAGTGAGGGAGAGTTGGAGGAGAGGGAAAGGGAGAGTGAACGAGAAAATCTAATAAAAACGTCTCTTGTCTCCTCACACGTCATGTAAAATGAGGAGGCCATCCATAAAAGGGCAGAGAGAGAGAGAGAGAGAGAGAGAGAGAGAGAGAGAGAGAGAGAGAGAGAGAGAGAGAGAGAGAGAGAGAGAGAGAGAGAGAGAGAGAGAGAGAGAGAGAGAGAGAGAGACAAACCCAGTAGTCAGTCACTAACAAACACACGGACGAACAAGAGCCAGCAGATGGAAACACAAACAGACAAACAAATCGGAAAGGACAATAAACAAACTACCAGAGAGAGAGAGAGAGAGAGAGAGAGAGAGAGAGAGAGAGAGAGAGAGAGAGAGAGAGAGAGAGAGAGAGAGAGAGAGCTACTGATAACTAAACAGGTACACGTATAAGGTAAGAGACAAGACAGGTACATATAGACAGGTGTGATGTATGGAGGAGGAGGAGGAGGAGGAGGAGGAGGAGGAGGAGGAGGAGGAGGAGGAGGAGGAGGAGGAGGAGGAGGAGGAGGAGGAGGAGGAGCAATTTAAACAAAACAGTGGATGTGTGAGAGGTTAAGAAAGGAAGAGAAAGAGAAAGAGAAAGAGAATGCAAAGAAACGAGTGTGCGTAGGTTACAGAAAGGGAGATACTGAGAAAGAAGAGTAAATAAAAGGAGAAAAATGTTTAGATGATGAGAGGGTGAGACTGAGAGAGAAGAGAGAAATAGAAGAAAACAGGAAAAAAGTGAGTATCAGAAAGGGAGATCATGGCAAGAAGAAAGGGAGGAGAGAGAGAGAGAGAGAGAGAGAGAGAGAGAGAGAGAGAGAGAGAGAGAGAGAGAGAGAGAGAGAGAGAGAGAGAGAGAGAGAGAGAGAGAGAGAGAGAGAGAGAGAGAGAGAGAGATGTAAGAAACTGTTGGAAAACCAACTGGAGGAAAGATAAGGGAGAGAAGGGAGTGGAGAGAAGAGAAGGTAAAGGAGTGGAAGGAAGGAAGTGGAGGGAAGGAAGTGGAGGGAAAAGAGTAGAGGGATGAAAAGAATGGAGGAAAACAGGAAAGGTAGCGGAGAGAAAGGAGTGGAAGGATGGAGAGAATGGAGGAAAACAAGAAAGGTAGTGGAGGGAAAGGAGTGGAGGGATCGAGGGAGTGAAGCAAAGGGAGAGAAACAGGAGGGAAGATAACGATGTGTGAAGTTGCAAGGAGGCGGAAAGAGAAGCTATGGGAGTCACAAATGCCATACATATATTGCTTCGTCCATCTCTCTCTCTCTCTCTCTCTCTCTCTCTCTCTCTCTCTCTCTCTCTCTCTCTCTCTCTCTCTCTCTCTCCGATGGTCGATTGTCCTGGAATACCGGAATACTGGAATGCTTTACGTCCGGTTTGTGTGATTCCAGGTTCGATTACCACTGCGAGTTGGAACAGTTATTGGAGGGAAACTGAAATCTCTCTCTCTCTCTCTCTCTCTCTCTCTCTCTCTCTCTCTCTCTCTCTCTCTCTCTCTCTCTCTCTCTCTCTCTCTCTCTCTCTCTCTCCTAGCACGATGCTTTGGGGTTTAAGAGAGTCTGTAACGCTCAATAATGAAGTAATAGTAGTAGTAGTAGTAGTAGTAGTAGTAGTAGTAGTAGTAGTAGTAGTACTAGTAGTAGTAGTAGAAGTAGTAGTAGTACTAGTAGTAGTAGTAGTAGTAGTAGTAGTAGTAGTAGTAGTAGTAGTAGTAGTAGTAGTAGCAGTAGTCGTAGTAGTAGTAGTATTTAGAAGAAGTTTTGAATAATAGTAAACCGATCATTATTAAAAACATTCCTATTAAAAAATGTTAATATATCAACATACACATCGTTCTATAAAAATATTCATTAAGACATATAGATTGAAAAAAAAAATACATTAGACCATGTGAATGAATGAGAACAGTAGTAGTAGTAGTAGTAGTAGTAGTAGTAGTAGTAGTAGTAGTAGTAGTAGTAGTAGTAGTAGTAGTAGTAGTAGTAGTAGTAGTAGTAGTAGTAGTAGGAGGAGGAGGAGGAGGAGGAGGAGGAGGGGCAGCAGCAGGCGATGGCACCACGCTACTCAAAAAGCAACAATTTCATGACTGCCTCCGCCTCATGACGTGACGTGGGTGTGTGAGGCCCATTTAAGGCTGGCGTGCTGGCGGCCATGCAGGAGGGAGGCAGGGGGAAGAGAGGCAGGGGAGAGGGAGGGACTTGCCGCCTCGCCTCCCTCCCCTTATCTAAATTAAGTCTACGGTAAAAACTGCTGCTGAGGCAAATGATAAACGAGCAAAATGGCGCGCCCTGCCGTCCAAGGCCAGGTCAGTTTAATAAATTCCCGCCTGGCTGTATACGGACACTCGCCGGGAACTGTCAATAATTTCCAAACGGGTTCAATGGACAAGACAATATCACCTAATTGGAAAGAAAAAATAATGCTGACAGTCATACCCTGCATACACCATACATATTTATTTATTTATTCATTTTTTTTTTTTCATTTATTGATGGAAGCCGACACGCGCGTGGCCTGATCGAAATGAATGATGCAGCAGGTGTTTATTGGGCAATGAGGCACTTTCCCTTTTAAATTCCTCCACTAACAGAGTGAAATGAACACAAAGGTAAAACAAATACCAGACTTGTTGGCCCTCATGAGGTGTGTGTGGTGAGCTGTGTTGCCTCATCTAAAGCAAAAGAGTGTAGCACTGTGAAAAGGCAAAGTGGTGGTGACGTTAGAGAGAGAGAGAGAGAGAGAGAGAGAGAGAGAGAGAGAGAGAGAGAGAGAGAGAGAGAGAGAGAGAGAGAGAGAGAGAGAGAGAGAGAGAGAGAGAGAGAGAGAGAGAGAGAGAGAGAGAGAGAGAGAGAGAGAGAGAGAGAGAGAGAGAGAGAGAGAGAGAAAAAAAAAATAACTTCGCTTGATTGACAATGAAAAAGAGTGGTGTCTTTTTCACTTCCTTATAAATTGAGATGGTCTAGATGTTGTTTTCCTTAAATTCCAACGTGCGAATACATTAACTTTTTTGGATATTTCACCACATCAATAATATTTCCCTCTCCGCAGGACTGTAGCAGCCATTATGAGGACCTCTGCGAAAAGCTTGCCACGCTGTCTAATCTGAGCAAGCAATGGAGGACAGTAAAGGCGAAGGGAAGACGATGCTTGGTGAAATTTTGTTTTGCCTAATCAACATTAAAAAGTCGTGGGTTTTTTCTTTTGTGTGTGTGTGAATCTCTTGCATTTCCTTTCTCTTTTTTTTTCTCTTTCTATCTCTATTAAAATAAAGATGGTATGTTGCTTAACTTCCTACATAAATACCATAACATTGCCCATCCATCCATCAATACACTCCACACACCAGTATTTCTCCTTCCACGAGAATTATGTATAAGTTGGACTATTATGCAAAAGATGATATTTTCACTCAACTTTCAGCATAAATACCTTTCATACAGCCAATACACATTCTCCCATACCGATAACACACCACCATTAAGACAGTTACACTCACTAATGAGTAAACGGTGATACTTTACTGAACTCTTTCAACGCGGCATGCAACAATTCACAGCACTAAAAGCAATCTATGAAATATTTATAAACACCTGTAAGTAAGAAAGGGATAAAAACAAGATTTTACAAAGTCTAACTTATATAATATTTAGAGGTGAATCACAAACTAGGAAAAAAATGTCTCAAAGTGGTTATCGATTAAGGCAAGATGAACCAAATAACAATGAAAGCATTAACCTCCAACAACAATGCCACACCATGACCTTTGCATCCAACCAACACACATTCCCCGACACTAGCAACATTTCCCCTCCCACAGGCCAGCCCCGCTCCGCTCCTCGCCTCACCTCAAGATCAAACGAATGAAAGACGCGGAAAATCCCTCCACCCCCGAAAAAGAATTTAATACTCCTTTGCGATTCCATTCTCCGAAGCCTGCAGGACCCGCCGCCGCCACGACCCACTTAGGCTGCAAGAAAAGAAGGGACATTTTGCAGCAGACCTTCTCTTCTGGTTTTATTTGATACAGCTTCTCTTGTCCTCCTGCTGCCCCCGATAATGGTGACTGTCTAGCCTGTGTGTGTGTGTGTGTGTGTGTGTGTGTGTGTGTGTGTGTGTGTGTGTGTGTGTGTGTGTGTGTGTGTGTGTGTGTGTGTGTGTGTGTGTGTGTGTGTGTGTGTGTGTGTGTGTGTGTGTGTGTGTGTGTGTGTGTGTGTGTGCCTCTACATCCCTCTCTCTTGAAAAAATAAACGGTTTTCGTATTTCTGTCTGCTGGTTCCGATACTAAAATGGTCGAGAGAGAGAGAGAGAGAGAGAGAGAGAGAGAGAGAGAGAGAGAGAGAGAGAGAGAGAGAGAGAGAGAGAGAGAGAGAGCACTAGTATTATTACTTCTCTGCCTGAGTCACGTCATGTTCCACTCCTCTCCTCTCCCTCCCAACCATTCCATATCTTTATTCTTCTCCTCCCTTCCCTCTCTCTCTCCCTCTCCTCCGTCACTATGCACTTCCGCTTCCTCTTCCTTCATTGCCCCTCTTCGCTTCCTTCTCTTTTTTTTACGTCTCTTTACATCTTTACTCTTTCTCCTCACTGCTGTCTAATCCTTCATTCCTTCTTCATCTCTTCTTCTCATCCCTTCTCTTATCTGCTTCTCTTATCTTCTTCAAGCCTGTTTATTCTTTCCTTTCTTTTTTATATCTCCATCACACTCTTTATCTTCCCTTTACCTTCCCCTGCTTTCCCCCAAATTAACCCTCTTTATGCATAAGTAATCCCCTCCCTCTTACCTTACCTCATTCCTCCTTTCCATCACCCCCCTTCCCTATCACCTACACTCCTTCCTTTTCTTCTATCCTTCCCTGTTCCTTACCCTTCCACACTGTAACCCTCACCTTCCCTCCTTTCCTCCTCCATTCTGTTACCTTTCCACAGTGCAATTCTCACTTTCCTTCCTTCCTTCCTTCCTTTCTTCCTTCCTTTCATCCATTCTTCCCTACCTTTCCTTCTTAGCCTCTCCTCCACCACCACCACCACCACTTCTACGTCCCTGCTTTCCACACTGCAGCCTTCAACCACTTTCCTTCCCTCTACTGTTCCATTTCTTACCTCCTCCTTAACCTTTCCACCACCACCACCACCACCACCACCACCACCACCACCACCACCACCATGTCTTTCCTATCAGTCGCCAGAACTCTCTTCCGGTGAACCCAAAAGAGAAAACGAGAGGAGGCCATCGAGGAACCTTTTATTTTTTTATTTTTTTGATTCATATGAGGAGTCTATGATGTATTTTCTCCTTTTATTCCTGTCTTCTCCTTGATCTTTACTACTGAGGCGAATCGATAAGAAAATATTAGGAAAGTTTATATGTTTTTGTTTCCTCCTGCTTGATTCTGGAAAAAAAAATATATATCGTGAAGAGGGAGGAGAAATGTTTGGAAAGGAGTTATTTTGCTGCTGCTGGCTCTGATTCTGGAGATAAGGATAACACTGGAATGGACGACAAGAAGGAAAGGAAGGAAACATTTCGTTCTGTAAGGGGCAAAAAAAAAAAAAAAAAAAGAAAAAAGAAAAAAAAATGGGTGTTGGGAGACAGGTTCCATTAAGTTAAATGCATGATGTAATTTTCTTGCACTTTGAACAAAAAAGGAAAACGACACTTACGAAAATAAGAAAGAAAAAGATGACACGAAAAAAAGAAGATAACATATTTGAAGGAGAAAACTGTAAATGCAGCAAAATGTAAGATGCAAAATTTTGTCAACATTAATCCTGAACTGAATAAGAAATAAATAAAAAAAAAGGAGAAAAATAATAGAAACCTAAAGATATTGATACGAGAGAGAGAGAGAGAGAGAGAGAGAGAGAGAGAGAGAGAGAGAGAGAGAGAGAGAGAGAGAGAGAGAGAGAGAGAGAGAGAGAGAGAGAGAGAGAGATAAGGTCACATTTTTTTTTGCCAACAGTAATAACGAACCAAATAATAATACAAGAAATAACAAAAGAAAAAAGATATTAAAAACCTTATCATACTTGCACGAAAAAGAGACGAAGAGAGAAAAGTGACAGACAAAGAGAAAGAGAGACAGAACATGACACTCACTAACTCTGTCAACATTAATCAAGAACGAAACAAAACAGGGAAAAGAATGAAGAGTATTTAAACCTGCCCTAACTATTTATTTATTTATTTATTTATTTTCTTTTTAAGTGAAGCTTCCGGTGAATCCTGTGTACAATGGAACGATCCCCACCGATAATGAACTGGCGCCACTCGTCCACCTTCACCTGTAGGGGCGTGCAGGTGTGTGCATTAATTGAATGACACTCACCTGACAGTGTATCGTTAACAGCGGACGGCCCAAACCGCCACCACCACCACCACCACCTCCAAGGCCTCCCCACCCCTTCCCTGCTACCACGGCCAGCTCACGTCTGACCCCCGGCGACGAGTAATGACCACAGGGAAAAGGTAATAGGTTTACGTGTGTTTTTACTTGTTTTTATTTTATTTATTTATTTTATTTATTGTTCGTGTGTTTTCTTTCATTCTTTTTTAATATTATGGTCACTCGTGATTTGTTGGAGTGCTTGTGTGTGTGTTT
>NC_087159.1:15430000-15432500 GCF_035594125.1 Scylla paramamosain
TATAACATGAAGGTGCAGTGAAGATGCTGAACAATGCAGGTGTTGCTTGGAGAGAGAGAGAGAGAGAGAGAGAGAGAGAGAGAGAGAGAGAGAGAGAGAGAGAGAGAGAGAGAGAGAGAGAGAGAGAGAGAGAGAGAGAGAGAGAGAGAGAGAGAGAGAGAGAGAGAGAGAGAGAGAGAGAATGGCACGACACAGGACGAAGGGAGAAGAAAGGGGATAGAACAGGAAAGGATGTGAAAAGGAAAAATGAGGGGGAGGGAGTAGCATGGCAGGATGTGAAGGGTAGGGAAGAGGGAACGGGAGGAGATGAGGAAGAATAGTAGGATAAGGAAGAAAAGAAGAGAGGAGTAGGGGAAAGTGAAGGGAATAACAGGAAACGGAAAGAAGGAAAAATAAAGAGTGAGGGGAAAGTGAGGGAATAGCAGGACGCGAGGGAAGGAAGGAGGGAGGGAGGGAGGAAGTGAGGGACAGGGGAGGGAGGGAGAAAGTGAGGGACAGGGGAGGGAGGGAGGAAAGGAGAGATGGGGGAGAGGGAGAAGCAAGGTGAGACGAAGCGCTGCTCAGGTTAACAAGACTTCCCCGGGCGCCCCAAGGTGTCCGAGTGTCTCAGAAGTGTTGCTCTCTCTCTCTCTCTCTCTCTCTCTCTCTCTCTCTCTCTCTCTCTCTCTCTCTCTCTCTCTCTCTCTCTCTTCAAGGTTTACCAGACTCTTCTCTATTTATTATATTATTTAATGTCAGTATTTTAAGATGTTTTGTTCTCTCATGACTATTTTCGAAACCCACGTAAATGATTAGTCTGGTTCTCATGAGTCTTTTTTATCAATTCTTTTTCCGTTAATGCTGCAGAATCCTTGTTAAACTGTCACTACGATCATGAGAAAAGGCCATGAAAACTCTATTAACGTGCAGCTAAACATGTTAAGTTAATTGAGAAAAGTAGTTGAGAAAGCGTATCTTGGACCTGAGAGGGAAACAAGACACAAGGAACAAATAAAGGCTGTACGTTAATGGAGATGGTCTAAATACACACTTGCTCACAAAACTTTTCAGAAAAGTATTTGAGAATGAAGTATAAGAGGTAGGAACTCCACTGAATGTAAGCCGAGTATATAAAGGTTGTGAGAGGAGTGGATGGTCTGATAACATACATGAAATAGTTGAGGAAAGGCGCCGAAATCTTTGATAATGTGGTCTAGAAGTCATACACTCCCATTTATATGAAAAAAAAGGTAAAGCTTATTACAGAAATAGATGATCTAACTACATACAGATTCACAAAATAGTCGAGAGAAAAGGCGTTGAACTTTTTGAGAATGTGGTCCGACAAAAACGAACTCCCCATTACATCAAGAAAAGTAAAGGTGTAAACAAAGGAGAAGGTTCAGATACATCATGCCCACAAAACACTCGAGAGAAGGCGGCGGAATGTTCAAGAATGTGCTCCTAAAATGTTTAAAAAGCGCCGCATTCCAGTCGCCTGAACAACTTCTTTCAGCAGCTCTACTAGTTAGGTGTCGCCACGGCACATCAACCTTCTCCAGCGTGCTCGGTCTCCTGCGCCTTCTTCTCCCACACCCATTACAAGCATATCTTCCACTGCATCCATCAAATTCTTAGGGCTTCCTCTCCTTCTCCTGCCAGAAAGATCCATCATCAGCTTCCTCCGCCCTACCCGCTCCTCGTCTCTCCTCCTCACAGAAACTAACCACCTCAGTTTCACCTTTCTAGTTTTGCTTCGTGTTGTGTCGCTGATGTGTTCGTTCCTGATTTTGTCCAGCCTCGTCACTCTGGTCGCCAGGATATCACTGGAACGAATTACAGCACTGAACATCTGCTGACCAGAGACGTGTACTGATCTATTATGGACAGTAGCCACGGCGTGCAGAACAATACTCAGGATGGACAGAGCAAATCTCACTCTCTGTCGCTGCCTCAGGAGGAAATATAAGTGCCAATTTAGATAAGGAAGGAAAAAAAAAAAAGAAAGGAAGAAAGGTGTGTGCAGATTAGTAATTCAGGTGCTAACTACAACAAAATAGAATTAACCTCCATGACCTCTCGATGTTCTACCTTTTTAGTTTATAGTATATTTCCTCACATGTCAAGGTGAGAAGATGAATGGAATCCTTGAAACGTCACGAAAGTTCTCTATCTTTACATTCACATCCGCTATTTATTTATACACGAGGCTGATCGTTCTTAAAGTGGGGAAGCCGAGACCACACGCCATGTTTGTCTTACAGAACTAAAACCACTTAGGAGGGGGATTTCTATTCTCGTTGCACACCTTTTCGCCGCACTTTAAGAGGCACGCGGGGAATACGGAAGAGGGAATACGCAGGCGGCATCTTTAATACACTCTGTACATTCCATTCTCAAACACCTCTGCGTCTTATCTTGCCTATATTTAACAAACCGTAGAAAACACAGATATCTAAAAGGCTGTTTTTGATGATTCCAGTAATAATTTACCAAAGATTTTGCCTAAACAGTGAGAGAA
>NC_087159.1:15437500-15450000 GCF_035594125.1 Scylla paramamosain
AGCACAGCAGAAAGGAGGAAGAGGAGGAGGAATACATAGGAATACATAGGAAAGACGAGTGACAGGAGGCCTTGCGACCTATGACGAGATCATTCGTTTACTATACTACATCTATAATAAGCTATATATATATAAATAGGAGGCAAGGATAGAACAGGAGAAGCTCCTCCCCACCCACCACTCCCTCCGGCGTTACCCGGCAAGAAAGAAAACGAAAAGTTCACCCCGATTGCTGAGAGGAACAATCGGGGAAATTTATATAGGAAAGATGGGAAAAAGAAGAGATCTAGCGTAACTACTGCTATCGCTAAAAAAAATAAATAAATAAATAAAATAA
Source organism: Scylla paramamosain (assembly GCF_035594125.1). Lineage (NCBI taxonomy): Eukaryota > Metazoa > Arthropoda > Malacostraca > Decapoda > Portunidae > Scylla > Scylla paramamosain. Next base: position 15,437,838 of record NC_087159.1, read on the forward strand.
ATAAATAAATAAATAAATAACCGAAACCATTTTCTTTATATAACTTATCTAATTTACTTTTGAAGGTAGCCACCGTATTAACTTGCACTACAGACGCTGGTAACTTGTTCCAACATTCAGAGGAGGAGGAGGAGGAATACAAAGGAAAGCCAAACAGCAACAGACCTTTTGGTCTTTGCAAGGCTGTTTGGTAACTACTTCTAACCAGCTACAGGGAAGAGAGACAGGACAGCACAGCAGAAGGCTCCTCCCCACCCACCACTCCTTCCAGCTTGCGCTGGCATGGAAATATTTGGGAAAAGTACTATGCAGTATGGAAAAACTGACATGGAATTTTCATAAGAAAGGATGAAAGGAAGTTCTATTATTCACCCTACGGTGAACTCTATATGCCTATCTGAACATATTGATAACAAAATCGGTTGTCTGTAAAATAAAATAAAAAATAAATAAAAAAAAATATTTGGACAAGAAGAGAGCTTGTTGGAGATTAGCTTTTAAGTATTTGTCTATTTTTTTTTTTTTTTAATGATTCAATAGAATTGCTGTTTACGATTTTTGAAAGGAAGTTTATTCCATATATTTACTGTACGATTAAAGAAAAATGCTTGGCTTCGAGGGATTTAGAACGCTGGGGTATATAATCTTGTAAGGTTAGAATGATCAGTGATAAAATATTTATTTACATCAAGGTTACTATATCCTTTAAAATTCTGAACACTTCAATTAGGTCTCCTCTTATCCTGCGCTTTGTCAAACTAAAAAGATTTAGTTCTTCCAGTCGTTCCTCATACGGCTTATGTCATGTTATTGGCCGAGTTTACCTTGAATGGGATCACGTTTTCTTAGTGTCCCCGTGTTCCGGTTACCTGCCATTCGGGCATTATCCTTAGGCTTATTTACCCATTTTATACCATGTAGTATTATTCTCTTCATAATTTAAGTTCTCTATATCTTTGTATGTATAAGGGAGGAAGTATAATTGAGGTGGAAATACGTTGGAAACGAGGGGAGCTTGAGGGGGCAACAACACATTCCAAGGAGGGGAAGGTAGAGCGCCTTGGGTCGTGAAGCGGGGAGGAAGGTAGCGTCTCTCAGGGAAGGATCTTGGTGTGGATTGGTGATGGAGTGAGTTTGTGGAGGTATTAGTGGTGTAGCGGTATAACCTTGATATCCAGGATCAGGTTAGTGAGTCTTTTGTGGTACCAAGAGCTCTTGTCCGCTGAAATTCGGGTGTTGAGTTGTGCCGGTGACGCTGTTGGAAGGGGTCATAGGTCAAACTGGCAGCCAGTTTGTGAGTGGAGGTTGTGGTGATGACCTTGGAAGCTGGTGTTGTGGTGTATTGGTGATCTTGGGGATGATGTTATGGTGTTATGGGTAATCTTTGGTGATGATGGTGATCTCCTATGAGGCTTGAGGAGGTGAAATACGGGAATTATTGTCTGGAGACGCGGTAATGGCGTCTGAGTAAATTCCTGCGGTTGAGGGAAATATTTCTGTGACTAGTGGAGGTGTAAACGGGTTCTGGTGTTGTGGGAAGTGACGAGAACGTCATGTAGTAACGTGTACTACCTCATGTTTGTGAATTATTATTAGTATTAATATATGTGCTTGTAACATAGAATAATCGTGTTTTCTACTCCCCCAACATTAATCTGGTATTAGAGCATTATTCCAGGTGTGCTGAGTCAAGGTAAAGGTAGAGTGAGAGATAATTCTGGCGATTTCGGATAGGTCGGGTAGGCACTCGAAGCCTTTAAAAATCCAGACCTTTAAAACTTTCCGGGATCAGTGTAACGCCCACTTTCTTGGAAAGATAACCGGTATCGTACGATCGTAAGTAAGTAAGCGATCGTGACACTTATTACGCAATCTTGGAATTTTTCTTATTTAAATTCGAAGGTTCTTCCAATGAACCATACTAATTTATTTGTCGTCTTTACCATTTCTGTGCTTTAGATCTTTTGACACGACAACACCAAGATCTTTTCAGCGCTTGACAGTGGCATATTTTTCATTACATATCTCGCTTGAACATTATTGTTCCCGATATAGAGAACCTTACACTTTTCTATATTGAATCTCATCTGCCATTTTTTCTGCCCAACTTCTTAGGTTAGTAAGGTCACACTATAGTTCATGCCAGTGTGACGGTGTTACTTTACTTGTTATTTTGGTGTCGTCTGCCAGTTTACTTATTTTGTAACTGATCTCTTCATCAGTATCATTAATGTATATTATAAAAAGTACTGGTCCTAATACAGAGCCTTGAGGAACGCCGCTGTTTACATTATGTCAATCTGTTTCCTTTCCGTTAATTACAACACGCTATTTTCTGTCAGAGAGCCAATCTCCCAGCCATTTCAGGGTATTTCCGGCAATGCCGTGAGCTTTTACTTTACTGATGAGTCTCTTATGAGGAACAGTGTCGAAAGCTTTCTGGAAATCAAGGTAAACAATATCAACTGTTTTTGTCTCGTCATGCGAGTTAAATACTTCGTAAAAGAAGTCTAGTAAGTTTATTAAGCAGCAACGTTTGGTTCTAAAACCGTGTTGCAAATCTTTCATGATTTTCTTTTCTTCTAAGAGAAGGAGGAGGAGGAGGAGGAAGAAGAGGAGGAGGAGGAGGAGGAGGAGGAGGAGGAGGAGGAGGAGGAGGAGGAGGAGGAGGAGGAGGAGAAAAAGACGGTGGAGGAAGAAGTTGGACAAAATGAAGAGAAGGAAAATGACAAAAAAAAAAAAAAAAAAAATGAAAAAAGAAAATAAAAAAGATAAAGACATTTGATATGCCAAGGAGGGGGAAGAGAAAGACGAACAAGAAGAGGAGGATGAAGGAGGAGGAGGAAGAGGAGGAGGAGGAAGGGAAGAGATGGAGAGAGAGTCAAGAGGAAGACAGGTACACACGAGGAGAAGTTTAAGAGGAGGTAGACCTAATATGGAGGTGAGGGAAGATGGAGAGAGGAGGGGCGAAAGGAATGGAGGAAAGGGATGAAAAGAGACAACGAGACAGGAGGAAGAAGGAGGGAGGAGGGGAGGAAAATGAAGGAGAAGGGAGAGACAAGACGAAGGAGAGGAGGAAGTCAAGTTATGGATAAGTGAGGAGAGAGAGGAGAGGAATGAGGTAAAAGAAGACGAAGATAAAGTAGGAAGGAGGAGGAGGAGGAGGAGGAGGAGGAGGAGGAGGAGGAGGAGGAGGAGGAGGAGGAGGAGGAGGAGGAGGAGGAGGAGGAGGAGGAGGAGGAGGAGGAGAGAGAGAGAGAGAGAGAGAGAGAGAGAGAGAGAGAGAGAGAGAGAGAGAGAGAGAGAGAGAGAGAGAGAGAGAGAGAGAGAGAGAGAGAGAGAGAGAGAGAGAGAGAGAGAGAGAAATTCTTAAACAGATACACTTCTAAAAAAAAAAATCTACCCATCCTTTATTTTCTGTAATCACACACACACACACACACACACACACACACACACACACACACACACACACACACACACACACACACACACACACACAGAGAGAGAGAGAGAGAGAGAGCAGCTGAGGTCGTGTTCAGCCTTCATGTAAGTTGCAGATGTAAAGAAGATGGGGTGAGGAGGCTGCTGCCCTGACCACTGCTGCCGCCTCTCGTCCCTACCACAGCGACTCACTGCCCTGCTACCGTGAGCCACCGCAGGGCAGGTGAGCAGGTGTTGAAGGGAAGATTAGAGGGAATGATGGGGAAGAGGTTAAAATTTAAGAGAGAGGCAGGGAAGGAAGGGTAAAAAGGCAAGGATGGTTAGAAGAAGAGGATTAAGAAGTAGAATTGAAGGAGGAATAAGAGGGAATAGGAATAGGATGTACAGGAGAGGAAGGAAGAGGGAGATAAAGTTGGGAAAGAGCAAGGAAAGGAGATAGGGGATGGAAGAGGAGGCGGATGATGAAAATAAAAAAAAAGATGAAGAGATAAAGGGGTAAAAAATGAGAAGGGAGTGGAAGAAAAAAAAAGGGAAGAAAGAAAGGATGAAAGAATGGAAATTAAAATATTGAAGGGAAGAACGAAGAAGTGAAGGAAGACAAAAAAAAAAAGCAGAGTGGAAGGGGAGGAAGAAGAATCTGTGGATAGACGGCAATCAATAAGGAAGGAGAGAGAAAGGGATGAAGGGAAGAAGAAATAAATGAAAACACAGCACATGAAAAGAAAAAAAAATACAGGAGAAAGATGGAAGGAAGGAAGAAGCAGAAAAGTGAAGATATTGCAACCATTAGGAGAAGGAAAATGGAAGGGATAGAAGAAAAGGAAAAGGAGGAAGTGAAGAAAACGCAGCCATTAGGGGAAAGACAAAGAAAATATGTAAAAAGAAGAGAGAGAGAGAGAGAGAGAGAGAGAGAGAGAGAGAGAGAGAGAGAGAGAGAGAGAGAGAGAGAGAGAGAGAGAGAGAGAGAGAGAGAGAGAGAGAGAGAGAGAGAGAAACAGCGAATATTGTGTGCAAGTAAACGAATAAAAAATATGAAAACTAGGAAGATAAAAGGAGAGAGAGAGAGAGAGAGAGAGAGAGAGAGAGAGAGAGAGAGAGAGAGAGAGAGAGAGAGAGAGAGAGAGAGAGAGAGAGAGAGAGAGAGAGAGAGAGAGAGAGAGAGAGAGAGAGATAAAGGATGAGGGACATAACGGCGGTGAGAGGGAAAGAGATGCTGGGAGAGGCTTGGGAGCGTAGCTAAGTGAGAGGTGAAAAAATAGAGAAGGACAGATGTGAAACCGTGGGAGGAGAGGAGAGAAGGGAGAGGGTGGCAGGAAAAAATAAGAGAGTGGGAAATATCAGAGGAAAAGACGGAAAGGGAGGTCAGGGAAGATGTGGGAGGGAAAATGTGAAGGATGAGGGAGAAGAAGGGAGGGGATGGGAGGGGAAGGGAAATAGAGAGGATGGTAGGAGAAGCGATAGGATGTGGGGAGAAGGGTTAAAGGTCATGAGATTAGTGGAGAGAGAGAGAGAGAGAGAGAGAGAGAGAGAGAGAGAGAGAGAGAGAGAGAGAGAGAGAGAGAGAGAGAGAGAGAGAGAGAGAGAGAGGGGGGGCCTCCCTATTCCATTATTTTCCTTTTTCCGCTATCACCATTACCATTTCCTTTAAATCAATTTCCCCCCATCTCCCCCCGCTCTCTCTCTCTCTCTCTCTCTCTCTCTCTCTCTCTCTCTCTCTCTCTCTCTCTCTCTCTCTCTCTCTCTAACCAGCGAGTAACCTTTTCCCCACATCTATTGACCTTTGCCCGCGTCAGGTCACAGCAAGACGACCTTAAATACGCCCACATGTGACCTCGCTGACCTCCACCCCTGCCCAGGTGAGTCACGACGTGGGTGGCAGGTAACTCTATATACAGGGCGCCCCTTCATCCACGTGTCCATTAGTGTGTCTTGGGGGCGTATCCTCTGACGGTCCGGAGTCTATATCAAGTATTTTTAAAAGGCTCCGTTGGAATTTTTGGCTTTCAGAAGGTGTTTGTGTTATGCTAGTGATAGTATAAGGTTTAGTGACGTTTTTTGGGTTTTTAAGGGTTTTTTTTTTTTATTCTAGTGGTAGTACCAGAAGGTCTAATGTAAGTTATTGAGGTTATTTTATTTATTTATTTATTTTTTTTATATAAGAAGTCTTAGTGGAAGTTATTTAGGTTTGTGTGTGTGTGTGTGTGTGTGTGTGTGTGTGTGTGTGTGTGTGTGTGTGTGTGTGTGTGTGTGTGTGTGTGTGTGTGTGTGTGTGTGTGTGTGTGTGTGTGTGTGTGTGTGTGTGTGTGTGTGTGTGTGTGTGTGTGTGTTTTAATTCTAGTGGTAGTATAAGAAGTTTTAATGGAAGTTATTAGGGTTTTCAAGTGTTTTTTTTTTTCGATGATTCTAGTTGAAGTTTAATTTAAGTTGTTGGGATATTTAAGGTTATTTTCATGAATCGTATATATATTTTTTATAGATATTTTGTAATCAATAGTGTTTTTAATTACTCTTGTGATAGTTGAGAAGGCTTTACCTTTTTTCTTTATATATAATTTTCATGACTATTGCTTATTTAGAAGAATTTTGTAAGGTAGAAAAAAAAAATAAATTTCAAGAACAGAACACATTATCTCAGTGGTCTTTATAAATAGTCACTGTGAGAGCCCCGCGCGTTTGAACATATGGACTTACTCTCCGTCTGTCTGTTGAAGCAAGGCGGAGAGGGAAGGGAAGGAAGGGATGATGTGATGGGGAAGGGAATTAGGAAAAGAGGTCAAAAGGAAACAAATAGGAAGTAAAGAAGGATTAACAGTAGAGGCAAAGGAAGGAGGAACTCTCTCTCTCTCTCTCTGAATGTGAGAAAAGACTACTCTTCAGTATTTTCTTTTTCTTTTATACTTTTTATTTTCAGTCATAGTATTCTGGCTTATGATTTAAGAAACTATCGTGAGCTGTCGTACTTAAAAACACAGCACAGCACAACACAACACACACACACACACAACACAACACAACACACACACACACACACACACACACACACACACACAACACAACACACACACACACAAAGGAATTTAACTTATGCATTCTATTACTAATGACATTTTTTCTTCTTTAACGTTTTTCATCTTTCCTTTCATTATTTATACCTCCCATTTATTTATCTATTTATTTATTTATTTATCATTTATTTGTTTATCTATTTATTTATTTTTTTATCTGATGCACCTCGTATGATAAACAAACATAGATATATTTTCCCCTCATGTATTTTCTATCCGACGACTACGATATTTTTTTTTTTTTTCGGGGCTTTTATATATATATTTTTTCTTCCCAATTTAAGTTAATCCATACACGGTGAGAGTATTAGTGTCATTGTTACTGCTGCTGTTTTTTTTTTTTTTTTTTTGAGAAGGGATGGACATGACTGCACGCGTATCGAGAGTGGCATTAAGGACTGAAAAAAAAAATATATATATATAAATAAATAAAAGATCTACGTAGTTTGAAAAAAAAAAAAAGGTGAGTTGGATTTTCTCTCTCTTTGTAGTTTCATGTATGAGAGAGAGAGAGAGAGAGAGAGAGAGAGAGAGAGAGAGAGAGAGAGAGAGAGAGAGAGAGAGAGAGAGAGAGAGAGAGAGAGAGAGAGAGAGAGAGAGAGAGAGAGAGAGAGAGAGAGAGAGATTCTTTATTTTGTATTTGTTCAGAGTTTTACTTTGATACTGATTGTCTTAACTGATTACGGTCATCTGATATTTAATTATGAACTGGTTATCGTTACTATTACCACTAGAGACCAAAAGTATCACTATTACTACCACTACTACTGTAATTATCACTGTCTTTGTTGTTGCCATCATTCACACACACACACACACACACACACACACACACACACACACACACACACACACACACACACACACACACACACACAAGTAATCAGCCTTTTTTCATGTTCCTGTCGCAGTAATTTTCATCCGTCTTTCCTTCTCTCCTTTTCTAGTCTCTCCTCTCCTCTCTCCCTCCCTTCATCTCACTTCCTCCCTGCTGCATGTTGTTATCGGTTCTCTCTCCTCTCCCTCTCTTCCTCCATCCTTCCTTTTCCTTCCTTTCTCACTCGCTGCGTTCTTCCCTCCCCTCTCCTCCCTCTCCCTCCTACTTTCCCTCCACTTCTCCACTCCCCCAATATTCAACATCCCCCCTTTCCTCTCCTCTCCCATCATGCAACGCCTCCTTCTTCTCATTTCCTTCGATTTTTTCCTCCTCTCTCTCATCCACCATTTGCACACTTTCCTCCTCCTCCTCCTCCTCCTCCACCACCTTTCCTCCTCGTCTCCATCTCCTATTTACATCACTCTCTCTCTCTCCCTCTCCCTCCTCCCTCTGCTCTCTTTCGCATTTTTATTTGTATTTATGTTATCTCCTCTTTTTCTCCTCTTCTCACTTACTTTTTTTTATATTCTTTTACCTTTTGAACTCTCCTCTCTTTTTCTTTTTCCTTAACCTCCTCTCCTTACCTACAGCATATTTCTATCATATTTCTACCTTTTTCCCTTGTTGTTCTAATGTCCCTTGCATCATTACACTAGATATATTCTTTCTCACAGTCTCCGTAAATAATATTCTTGTAACTTCACACTTCAAACAGCCCAAGAAAATAATATACATATCTATTTCTCTTCCTTTTTATTCGTGTGTATTCTGTACTGTCACACAAAACGCACTATAAATACCGTCTTTCTTTCAGTCTCGGTAAATAATATTCTTTTAACCTCAAACACTCCAAGAAAGATCAAATATCTGCAGTTCCCTTCTTTCTTATTCTTATTCAGGTTCCCTCCTTTCTTATTATTTCTTCTTCATCATCATTAAAAACACATTCTCCCAGTCTACGTAAATACCTTCCTTTTAACCTCAAACACCCAAGGAAAACAAAACAAGTCTATGGTACATTACTAAAACACCACCAATCTGATTATCAAGTAAACCTTTCCATTCACGATCTGCAGGGAAAAATCGCCTCTATCAGTGTGTGAGTACGTGCCACAGTCCTCTATCCAAGGCACTCCAGGGAAGGCTTGTGTAACAATGGCTTTGTGGGTTGTGTTTCGCTAAGGTCAGACTCTTGCAGATGGAGGATTCGATGAAAAGAAAGAAAGAAAGAAAGAAAGAAAGAAAGAAAAACAGTGTTTCCCTTAACTTAAAGATCAGGTGGGAGGTTTCCATGTCTATACACAAGCGTAGATGGTTAGATAGGTAGATATACACATAGATAGATATATAAATAGACAGATATAGAGATAGATATTTTACTGGCTACCGATTTGCCAATATCACATGAAAACATAACAGTACAGTTAAAAACCGTAAAAAAACATACATCCACACACACACCCACACACGTACACTCTGCCTTGACCACTAAAGCTACAGCAGTTTTCCAGTAACTTTTATCTCTTTCCACCTACGTACATTTTCTTCTTTGGCATAGCAAGTTATATTTATAGTTAGATCTAAAGATGAAAAAAAAAAAAGGATTTTCAAATAGAGTGGTTCATGACTGGAACAGACTCAGTAATCGGGTTGTTAGTGCCAAGTCAACCGAGAGCTTTAAAATATTACATATATTAATGGATGGGAGTGATAAGTGGATATGGGCATGTATGTTTTATGGAGAGACTGTCACATGTAGGCTGCTGGCTCACTGCACCTTCCCGTATGTTCGTGCGTTCTTCAGGCAGAGTATCAGAGTCAGGAATTTCAGCCTTCGCAACGGGTCCCTTCACTGGTCGGTTTTTTTTTTTTTTTATCTTACTTCACTGCCGAGGTTTACTTTCTATGTGTGTTCGTGTTGTATAGCTCTCTCTCTCTCTCTCTCTCTCTCTCTCTCTCTCTCTCTCTCTCTCTCTCTCTCTCTCTCTCTCTCTCTCTCTGTATTTTGCATCGTATAAATTTGCATATCTTATATCTAACGCTCTTTTATTCCTTATCATGGCTCTTTTCTTTCTCTTCTTCAGGGTTTCAGGCGCCGATAATCAAAAGAAATTAATATATTTTCCTCATGTGAAATTAATCTTTTTTTTCTTGTGGCACTATTTTTCTTTCACAGTGGTAGTAATGATACGCCTGCTCTCTGCACTCTGCACTCTGGTGTCCTCGTGCATCTGAATTAATCCTTCCAGTGTGTTAGGTTTTCCCGTTCTTTTCTTTCAATATTTCAGTTCATATTCGTATTTCCAACAATGACGACAAGAACATTCTCTTCCGCCAATCCGATGTTTCCAGCATATCTGATTTGTGCTATTCGTTGTCACTGTGCGGGTAAATTAAGCATTTCAAACTTCTGCCTTTCTCTTCTTTTATTTAAAATTCAAGTTCGTATTTGTCACAATGGCGTTATGATTTTTTTCTTTTTCTTGTGTTACTGCCTTCAATTTCTAGTAACAATAATAAATCTACTCTTTACCCATTTCTTCAGTCAACCCTTTCGAGTTTAGTTCTCCATTTGTCCTTCGGTAGTATTTTTTTCTTGTATTTCTAGTAATAGATAATTGTAATAGTAATAGAATAGTAATAGATCTACTTTTAACCCTTCCCTTTAGTTAACCCTTTCATCGTGTTTACTTCTCCCTTCGTCCTTCACTGGTAATTCTTTTTATGTGTCACCGTCTTGCACTTCTAGCAACAATAACAAATCTACTCTTTTCCATTCCCTTTAGTCAAACGTTTCATGTTTAGTTCTCTCTTCGTCCTTCACAAGTAATTCCTATGTATTCCAAAGTATCGCACTGTCTTGAAATTTCCAGCAATAACAACAGCCAGGATATCCTCTTTGTACTTCGGCGTCTGGCGCTTTTAGGCATAAATTTACATGATGATTAGTTCTCCTTTCGTCCTTTACTACTACACCAATTCCCTATCCACTCCCAACATCGGTGTGATAAATCTTCCTTCACGTGGCGGTGTCTTGTTGAAATTCCCCAGTCACAATAATAATAACATGCCTCCTCTTTGTACTTCCGCGTGTGGCGCCTCAAGGTATAAATCGACATGGTTACGAGAGCTGCTGGATTCGGCGCAGACACTCGGGCAATAAAGGAGGTGCTTGTGATGAGGAAGAGTTCGAGTAAGAGTTCGGGTAAGAGTTCGGGTCCCGGCCTGTTCTTGCACTCGCGAAGGTTCAATGCAGAGCAGGACCGCGGGTAAAATTCCAATTCTCGCAAACTCTAACTCGTTGCTGGAGAATTTGGGGCGATGCGCGTCTGGATGTTTCGGGCTCGTTATCAGGAGGAGGAGGAGGAGGAGGAGGAGGAGGAGATGAAGTGAAGAAAAGGGAGATGGAGAGAAAGTGAAGGGGATAAAGAGAAGGTGAAGAGGATGAAGGACAGGAAGAAAGATGGAGAGAGTGAGAGAGACGAGGGAAGGAAAGAAGGAATGATTTGGTGAAAGGAGGAAAGGATGGGAAATAAAGAAGGGACGAAGGAAGAGGAGGAGGAAGAACGAAGAAGATAAAGGAAGCGAATATGACATAAATGAAGGAAAGGATGAAGGAATGAATAAACGAGGGGAGGATGGAAGGAGGGGAAGATTGAAAGGAAATAAAGAAGAAAGGAGAAAAAAAAGGCAATGAAGAAACTGGAAGAAACGAAAGAAAGAATTAGGCAAATAACAAAGTGAGGGGAGGATGGAGGGAAGGGGTGCAAGGAAGGTAAAAAGGGAAGTGATAGACGAAAGAGATAGATGGAGGAAGCGAAGGAAAGGAGGAGGGAGATGAAGGCAGCGTGAAGGAGATGAAAGGGAGGCTGGAGGGACGGTTAAGCAAGGAGAGATATAAGGAAGGGAAGCAAGGAGAGAAAAAAAAAATGAGGAAAGATGATGAAGAGGAGGAGGAGGAGGAAACGGCAAGGAGGAATAGCTAAGAAGATGTGATGAAAGGATGGGAAGCAAAGAGGAAGGAGAGAGAGAGAGAGAAAAAAAAAAAGAAGTTCAAGGTTAAAGTAAGACTGCTTAGGCGAGAGAAGGAGGAAATTCAGATGATGGACAGGGGAAAGTTTGAGGCAAGGGAAGAGGGAAGAGAGAGAGAGAGAGAGAGAGAGAGAGAGAGAGAGAGAGAGAGAGAGAGAGAGAGAGAGAGAGAGAGAGAGAGAGAGAGAGAGAGAGAGAGAGAGAGAGAGAGAGAGAGAGAGAGAGAGAGAAAGGGGGGAGAAGGAAGGAAAGAAAGATGGTGGGAGGGATGGAAGATGGGAAAGCGAAGATGTGAGGAGAATAACTGGATTATGAAAGGGAGAAATGGGAGGAAAGAGAAGGGAGGTGTGGGTGAGGATTGGGGAGTGGAGAGGGGAAGGTGGTGGGGAAAAAGAGGGTGGTCGTGGTAGCAGGAGGCGGATGCAACCAAACTATTGAAAGTTTCCTATAATGAGACACCGACAGGAGGAAATAAGGGAGGAGGAATGAGGAGGAGGAGGAGGAGGAGGAGGAGGAGGAGGAGGAGGAGGAGGAGGAGGAGGAGGAGGAGGAGGAGGAGGAGGAGGAGGAAAATGACGGAGAGCGACTAGATTAAAGAAAAAAAGAAGCTAAGAATAGAATTATCAGAGAGAGAGAGAGAGAGAGAGAGAGAGAGAGAGAGAGAGAGAGAGAGAGAGAGAGAGAGAGAGAGAGAGAATGACTAACAGACAGATAGACAGACAGACAAAAATTGGAAGAGGTGAGA
>NC_087159.1:15455000-15460000 GCF_035594125.1 Scylla paramamosain
ATTACGGTATATGAATGCTATTTCCACCTAGCTTACTCTAACTTATACAATCAAACCAGAGTATTTTGAGAAGTACCGACACTTCTGGCAAAGAGAAAGACACTGATAGGTAAGGTTGAAAACTAATTGCATTGCAGCTAATATCCGACCTTACGTCACATGTGGGCAAGTCTGTTACTAAAGAAAGGGGAGGGAGTAGGAGGAGGAGGAGGAGGAGGAGGAGGAGGAGGAGGAGGAGGAGGAGGAGGAGAGCAGCTAAGTAACAAGCCTATAGACTCCCTGGCCAGCAATCCTACTACTGGCTCTAGTTTAGTCCAGCAGAGGACATGCACCACAATGTTTTTTTATAAGAAGTGGCAAGAAAGAGGTATGATGAACGGCGACCCCCTTGTTCACACGATGAAATAAGTAATAACCAACAGTAACAAGTACAAAAACAATGAAGCTAAAATACGATAAATAACGAGGAGAGGGATGATGTGGGAATGACGTGATGCAAGTGACAAGGGGGGAGGGAGGCGCCATCACTGCCCCGCTAAGCAGAATTCCCGCCAGTCTCGCCTCTCACAACACGCACACACTGCCTTCCCGCACCCTCAGCTTCGTCACCGCCCCCCTCCCCGGCCCTCCACCACTCATGGAACACTCACCTCCCTCCTGGATAGCATAAGTGTTCCGGGAAGCTTGAGTTGTGACTAATTAAAACAAATTAATAACTGTCTCGTACACACACACACATGCACACACTGACGCGCGCCGAACACTGGGACATATTAACTGGCTCTTGTGCAGTGTTGCCACCCCAAGATTTCATAATTCCCAAGACTAACCCTCAAAAAATCCCAACAAGATTGGCCAAAATATCCTGAGATTTACAATAAATGTAAATTAATATAAAAAATCCGAAACCAAGTGTAAAACTTTTACCCAGTCTTTCAGTTCAGGGTCTTCCAGTCACTCACTGTTCAAAGACTGGTGATGCCATCCTTTGCTTTACTTCCAAGGTGGAGTATTACTACCACTTCCTCCAGGTTCCGAATCTTCTTGCACACTCTGGCCACTCATCGTTGAGTTTTTAACCGGACATAAGTGACATGGCACAAATGCGGCTCTAACAGGATTCAGACAGGGCTGAGTGGGCACGGCCGCTGTCCGTGGTCGCTGCCACGACCTTCTGTCTTGTAGATGTCCTGTACAGTACATGTTCAGTCTACAGCCCTCCCCCTACCACCCTCTACCCTAAAATCTGAAAGCAACCGGTACACTCAACTCACAATGTCACGTATTTTTCACTTCGATTGTGATATTCAAAAAGTAGTAAAAAAATATAGTCAAATTTACCGAAAACAGCTAAAAAGATGGGGAGGAATGCCGAAAATTCCAAGATGTGTAGCTTTTTTCAGTAAAAATCCCAAGATCCCAAAATGATATCCAAGATAAAAAAAAAAAAAAGTAAAAATTTCAATGAATGGCAACACTGCCGTTGTGATGTGTTGCGCGGACACCGCTCACTATCCGGATGGAAACACTGAAGCATTTGGTGTTTATTTAACTAATTTCTTTACCCAACGATATTTTCGAGAAAACTTTAGCTAATATTAATTGGCACGATTTTATGAGAAAATATGAAATAAGGACACTCACAATAGGGTTGATTATTGCCGGATAAGGGAGGAGAAGGAGGACATGGAGGCCAGTTATTGGGGGACGACAAGATGGCGCGGTATTTGAACGTATGACTAGTGGAAATCCTTCCCCTCCCAGCCTTGTTAAATGGTAGGTTATTAAACTTTCGATAAAATAATTTTAACTGCATTATTATTGTCATCACCACCACTACCACCACCACCACCACCACTACTTCCACCATCACCACCACCACCACCAACGCTACTTCTACACTATATGGAACACAACTGATACGCCTAATATATACTAAAACCCCAGGCTGGCAAAAAATAAAAATAAATAAATAAAATAAAATAAATAAATAAATAAATAAAATAAAATGAAATAAAAATAATAATAATAATAATAATAATAATAATAATAATAATAATAATAATAATAATAATAATAATAATAATAATAATAAAAATACAGACGTTGGAACAAATAAAGCATACATAGACAAACTACACACACACACACACACACACACACACACACACACACACACACACACACACACAAAAGACCACTGTGTCCTTGGGGATCACTTTACGTTCGCACCAATACTGGCGAGGATTAATTGCGGCCAAGGTACAGACGTGGGGAAGGGGGAGATGAATCCTAAGTGGTGGTGGTGGTGGTGGTGGCAGTGTGTGAGCGATGTTGCTGCGGTGTGGTAAAATATAATGTGGTAGTGGTGGACATGCTGTGGTGGTGTGGTGGTGTGGAAATGGTGTGGTCGTGAGGTGAGGATGTGGTAGTGTTATGCGGTGTGTGTGTGTGTGTGTGTGTGTGTGTGTGTGTGTGTGTGTGTGTGTGTGTGTGTGTGTGTGTGTGTGTGTGTGTGTGTGTGTGTGTGTGTGTGTGTGTGTGTGGAGACATATAGGTAACCGTCCCTGCGAAACGAGTAACTCACTTCACAACTTTTCACTTAGCTCTGCGTTTCAAAGTCCTGCTTAAGAAAGAGAGAAGTAAGGGGGAAAAAAAAAAGAAAAAAAGAAAAAAGGAAAACTTCTTATCTCCGTCTCATTCACTAAAGAGAGGCGAGGCGAGACGCTTCAGAAAAGTACCATCATCCCCCAAACTCCTGAATATCACCAACATATTTTTTTTTCAAGAATTACTGCGTTCTTTAACCATTTATATGTTTTATTCACTCATTTTTCCATACAAGACACTCGACTTAACAGCCCCGCGCATCTGCAGCATTGCATATCTTCAACTACATTTGCATGCGTAATCAAGGTATTTTCAGGTGATTTTTCCCCTCCTGCCTCACCTTGGCGCTGTGTTCATTACTCTGATGGCACTGTTACTACACCTGACTTCCTTAAAACTCAACTTTTGCCTCACACCTTTGTCCAAACACAGCCTCTCACGCGTACACCTTCCATCTACACTTTCTACCTGCAATTTCACGTCCGGCTCGTCAATGGAGGACACGTGTTTGTTTTTTCCCTCTACTGTTATTTACTCTGCCACTTTAGCCACAGCCGCGTGAAAGCGTATGGTCCTTGAAGAGCATTAAAACTTTTGACGTTTTTATCCCTCACTGACTGACTGACAGACTGACGGGAGAAAATCCTCCACAGTTTTATATTTCGTCATTTTCACGAATTCAAGTGTTCCTTTCCAAAAACTCCGGGACGCATTGCATAATACCATGTGACTGTCTACTAGGACGAAGCTTTTTCAGGGTTTATTTTACGTGTTTTTTCCACGAATACAAGTTCTTTTTTTTTTCATAATTCCAGAACGTTTTATATTAAATTCAATCGCTCCATATGAGTAGAAGATCGTTTTTCAATATCTTTCTACACCATTTTCTTTTCTTGCATACATTTTTCATACGTGTAAAGTGGCTGGAAATCTTTTAATTGTCGTTATTCAACATTCTCTTTGAGTCACTCGCCTTCTAATTTAAACATGCTTTTCGATACAAACTGTCCATCTTTTTTAGCACTTTCATATTTAATTTTCAATCAATCGCCTTTTTCAAACGCGCCCTTTAAACATGAATTGATAGGTTACGTTTTCCAGAGTCTTTCACTTTTACCTTTGTCTATTCCGTTTTATTCACAAAGAGTCTAATACAGGCCATGGGTGCGTGTATACTCTTTTCAAACACTCTTTTTAATGAACTGGAAGGTTACGATACTTTAACTTCTTCCCTTCATCCATTGCGTTTCATTCACACAGACTCTAATACAGGCTGGGTGCGTGTATACTCTTGTTGCTTCCCAGGTTTATGCTTCGTTTCTCAGCGCCATTTGTCAGGCGACCAACACAACACGCGCCGGACTTCTGGCAGCCTCGATTTTGGTGCGGGAGGCTGAGAGAAGGGAAGGGGAGGCCAACAAAATACCACACACATGCACCGATACACGGCTTCTCTGTCTCTCTCTCTCTCTCTCTCTCTCTCTCTCTCTCTCTCTCTCTCTCTCTCTCTCTGTTCGTCTATCACGTCGCCTCGCCTCTCCTCCACTTGACACTATTCTCTTTACCAGTCAATGAATGTCTGAGCTTATTTCACAAATTTCCACACGCATTAACTCACGTGGCCTCTGCTGCTGCTATGCCCATCAACACTTTTCACCCTCTCACTCATTCACTCACTCGCTCACTCACTTCTTACTTGCTTTTGTATATAGTTGGTCTCTGTGTGTGTGAGTGCCTCTCTTTTTTCTCCTCCACGCGCTGGTGATGTAAAAGAGAGCGTAACATTATAGAAAAAAAAAAGGGTGAAAGAAATGAACATAAAATTACTCTCTTCATCATCTGCAAAGCTCTCAGTGATTTGTTGCAGCTGCTTCCGGTTCGTTGTTATGTTGCGTCACTTTTCCCATCACGCTGTTGCCATCAAGGACCACGCGCTCTCCTCCTCCTCCTCCTCCTCCTTGGAACGGGAGCGCTTGCCTGCCAACTCTCAGCACTTGTATGCAGCGCTGCGTTTTTGCCGCCATTCGTAATTTACATCTCTCTCTCTCTCTCTCTCTCTCTCTCTCTCTCTCTCTCTCTCTCTCTCTCTCTCTCTCTCTGTACTGTACCTACTTCCTACCTACCTACGTACTTATCAACGTATCTATCTATCTATCTATCTACCTATCCAACTATCCATTCGTATATATCCTACCTTCTTACCTATCTAACCACCTATCTATCTATCTATTTACCTGTCCGTCTATCTAGCTATCTATCCACCTATATACCTATGTTCCTATCTGCCTATCTACCTATCCACCTATCTACATATCAGTCTATCAATATCCTTTCTACGTATCTACCAACTATCACCGTACCTAACTGCAGTGACATGGATGCACTCAACG
>NC_087159.1:15465000-15472500 GCF_035594125.1 Scylla paramamosain
CTCTCTCTCTCTCTCTCTCTCTCTCTCTCTCTCAATACACCAGGTCACTCGCTTTATCAATGTTTTGTTGTTGCTTTTGTTGTTTTTGTTCTTCGTTTCCTTGTTTTCATTCCTCTAGTTCTTTTTTCGTTCTCTTTTTCTTCTTGTTTTTGTTTTGTTCTTGCCGTTGTTATTTTTGCTCCTCTTGTTCTTCTTCGTCTTTTTTCTTCTTAGTCGTTCTTTTCTCCGTGTTTTCTCTCTCTCTCTCTCTCTCTCTCTCTCTCTCTCTCTCTCTCTCTCTCTCTCTCTCTCTCTCTCTCTCTCTCTCTCTCTCTCTCTTGGTTCGTAATGTACCATAATTCAGAATAAGAGGAAGTGTTTCTTCTAAGTATTCCCTCTTTTTCTTAATCTCCTCCTCCTCCTCGTCCTCTTTTCTCTCTCTCTTCTTTGGAGCGGTGGAAACCTTACTTTTTTTTACCTTTCCTCCTCTTCCTCTTCTTCTTCCTCTTCCTCCATCTTCTTTCTCTCCTTTTTCTTTTCGTTCATAATCTCGAAGAAGAGCGATTGGAGTGATTTACTTAATCTCTCTCTCTCTCTCTCTCTCTCTCTCTCTCTCTCTCTCTCTCTCTCTCTCTCTCTCTCTCTCTCTCTCTCTCTCTCTCTCTCTCTCTCTCTCTCATAACTCTTACCCCTTCTCTTTAGCCTAGGAATGTTTGCTCTTGCCTCCACTTCCTCCTTCGCCCTTTCATTCATAGTCATTCATAATAATAATAATAATTGTGCGCAGTGGCAAATATATTTCAGCCGGTGTTTTAGTGTATGTATAAACTTATTCCCTTCAGGTTACGTTAGGTGTGGCAAGGTTGGGTTGAGTTTGCTTAGGTAAGGTTAGGTGAAGTTAGAATAAGTTTGGTTAGGTTTGGTTTAGCTAAGTTACGAAGGATTAGCAAAATTTTTCTTAAGATAAGCTTCTTTCCGTTCAATAAGATTAAATTAGGTTAGGATACGTAATGCTAGTTTCGACTATGTTAGGATAAAATAAGATAAGATGAGATAAGAAGGCGGGTTAAGTTTGGCTACAATAGATTAGAATAAATTGGGTTAGGTTAAATTAGGTTTGTCTAGGATAAGTAATGCAAGTTATGTCGGGTTAAGTTACGGCAGGTTACGCGTTAGTAAGCAGTGCCAGTGTAGGTTATGTTAAGTGAGGGTAGGTTACATGTTAGGTGAAGTTATGTCAGGTTTGACTACGATAAGTAATGTTAGTGTTGGTTATGTCGGGTTAACTTAAGCTATGTTACATGTTTGGTTACGTTATGTTATGTTTGACCAGGATAAGGGAGGTTATGTTAAGTCAGGGTAGGTTACATGACAGATTATGTTAAGCAAAGAAATGTTCAGTAAAGTCAGACAGATGCGTCTACTCATATTTACATTTATCTTCACTTTCAAACACACACGCTCACACTCACACAAAAATCCGCATCAGATATTCACTTTCCCTTTGATGCGGCGAGTTTTGCTGCGAAACTTCCGTAAAAATGTGAAGAGTAAAAAGGAAGGTAAGCCAGTCTTGTCTTTTGCCGGTGATATTGCGCGGGCGTGTTGAGTTAAAGTATACGAGATAAAAATGCACAGCGGAGGAGGAAGTAATTAAAGAGAGCATGAGGGAAGGGAATTATCATGACAGCAAATTGAGGTACGGGGGAAGGAGAGAGAGAAAGGGAAGATAGATATGAGTGCGAGAGAGAAAAAAGAAGGAAACATGCCATATATGAGTAAAGATTGTGCAAAATTATGAGGGAAGGAAGGAAGGAAAGAAGAAAGGAAGGAAGGAACGAAGGAAGGAAAAAGGGGAAAAAAATTAATGGAAGAAAATAAACTTGTATATTTATATGAAAAAAAATATGGAAGAGGAAGGGAAAACAAAGAAAAATGATAAAATAGAATAGGTATAAAGGAACAGAAAACCAAAAAGAAATGGGGAAAAAAACGAAACGGACAAGAATGAAGAGAAGATAGAATAACAATGAGAGAGAGAGAGAGAGAGAGAGAGAGAGAGAGAGAGAGAGAGAGAGAGAGAGAGAGAGAGAGAGAGAGAGAGAGAGAGAGAGAGAGAGAGAGAGAGAGAGAGAGAGAGAAATCTTATGAGAAAAGTAAAAAAAAAAAAGTGGGCACGTTATGAGAAGGAGGAAGATGACTAAACAAATGAAAAAATAAAGGAAATGAAAAAAATGCAAGGCTCATGAAATATAATATAAGACGTAATGAAAGTAAAAACAAAGAAGAAGAAGAGAGAGAGAGAGAGAAGGAAGAAACTGGAGGGAAGGGGGAGGATAAAAGGAGGAAGAGAAAAGACGAGAAGAAAAAGAAGAGAAAACAGAAAGGAGGAATGGACGGGTGGAGGAAGAGGAAACAGCAAAGAAAGACTTAGAGAAAAGAAGCAAAACAAGAGAGAGAGAGAGAGAGAGAGAGAGAGAGAGAGAGAGAGAGAGAGAGAGAGAGAGAGAGAGAGAGAGAGAGAGAGAGAGAGAGAGAGAGAGAGAGAGAGAGAGAGAGAGAGAGTGGAGGAATGGAGGAAGAAAAATACGTAAAAGGAAGAACTAGGATCAAGAAGAAAAGACGAAAGAGAAAGGAGAGAAAATAGAAATGGAGAGATGTAGGAAGAGGAAACATAAATAAAGATTAAGAGAAAGGAAAAATAAGACAGGAGAGAAAAGAGGAATGGAAAAATGCAAGAAGAGAAACTAGAGGAAAAGAAGGATTAAGAAGGAAAGGAGATGAGAGCGAGATGAAAGAGAAAGAAAGAAAAAAAGAGAGAGGAAATCCTTAGAACACTAACTGGCTTTCTAATGAAGGAGAAGAAAAGAGAAAAGCAACACAACGGATGAAAATGTAAATGAGGGAAGCAAATAAACGAGAGAGAGAGAGAGAGAGAGAGAGAGAGAGAGAGAGAGAGAGAGAGAGAGAGAGAGAGAGAGAGAGAGAGAGGTAAACAAGGACGGAAAGGTAAATTGACAGAGACAAACAGACTGACAGCTGGTGAGTGATACAAGACAACACACGTGAAGGGGGAATAAGAGAAGAGAAGGATAAAGGAGAGGCACAGGAAAGAGGTGAAGACGAATATAGGAATATGAAAGACAGTGAAGAGGTACATATTGAAGTCAGATGAGAGAGAGAGAGAGAGAGAGAGAGAGAGAGAGAGAGAGAGAGAGAGAGAGAGAGAGAGAGAGAGAGAGAGAGAGAGAGAGAGAGAGAGAGGTTTACAATTCTGAAGTAGATTATATGAGTATTCCATGCATAAATTCTCTCTCTCTCTCTCTCTCTCTCTCTCTCTCTCTCTCTCTCTCTCTCTCTCTCTCTCTCTCTCTCTCTCTCTCTCTCTCATAAGAACATAAGAAATAAGGGAAGCTGCAAGAAGCGACCAGGCTTACACGTGGCAGTCCCTGTATGAAATATACCTACCTATTTCCATCTATTATCCCCATCCATAAACTTGTCTAATCTTCTCTTAAAGCTCTCTAGTGTCCTAGCACTAACAACATGATTACTGAGTCCGTTCCACTCATCTACCACTCTATTTGAGAACCAATTTTTTCCTATCTCCTTCCTAAACCTAAATTTTTCAAGCTTGAACTCGTTATTTCTTGTTCTACCCTGGTTGCTGATCCTAAGAATTTTGCTTACATCCCCCTTGTTATAACCCTTATACCACTTAAAGACTTCTATCAGGTCCCCTCTTAACCTACGTCTCTCTAAAGAATGTAAATTTAACAGCTTCAATCTCGCCTCGTAAGGAATACTCCTCATCCCCTGTATCCTTTTAGTCATTCTCCTCTGTACTGATTCTAATAGACCTATATCTTTCCTGTAATGTGGGGACCAGAACTGCACAGCGTAGTCCAGCGCCAAGTATAACTTTAATATTACTTCCGGCCTTCTACTTTTAACACTCCTAAAAATTAATCCTAGTACCCTATTTGCCCTGTTTCTGGCTTCTATGGATTGTTTCCCTAGACGGAGTTCAGAGCTAACTATAACTCTTAAATCTTTCTCGTACCCTGTACCTACCAGAGTTTGGTTGTTTAATGTGTACCTATTGTGTGGGTTTCCTCTACCTACGCTAAGTACTTTGCATTTATTGATATTAAATTGCATTTGCTATCTATCCATCCATTCAGTCATTCTATCTAAATCTGCCTGCAAGGCGATGGCATCCGATTCTGACCTAATTAATCTAACTATCTTTGTGTCATCCGCAAATTTACTAACATCACTACTAATTCCACTATCCAAGTCATTGATATATATTAGAAATAACAATGGCCCTAATACTGATCCCTGTGGCACCCCACTAATTACATTTAACTTGATAAATCAGTTAACTTGATAAATCAGTCACAGCATGGCTTCACGAAGGGGAAGTCTTGCCTGACAAACTTGTTAAATTTTTACAGTAAGGTGTACGAGGCAGTAGATAATGGTGATAGTTATGATATCTTATATCTGGACTTTAGTAAAGCATTCGACAAGGTGCCCCATCAAAGGCTCCTGAGAAAGGTTAGGGCGCACGGGATAGATGGGAAGGTGTTAGGTTGGATAGGGTCATGGCTTGGTAACAGGCGACAGAGAGTGCTAATAAACGGCTCGAAATCCGAGTGGGGTCATGTCATTAGTGGGGTGCCACAGGGATCAGTATTAGGGCCATTATTATTTCTAATATATATCAATGACTTGGATAGTGGAATTAGTAGCGATGTTAGTAAATTTGCGGATGACACAAAGATAGGTAGATTAATTAGGTCAGAAGCGGATGCCATCGCCTTGCAGACAGACTTAGATAGAATGAATGAATGGACGGATAGATGGCAAATGCAATTTAATATCAATAAATGCAAAGTGCTTAGCGTAGGTAGAGGAAACCCACACAATAGGTACACATTAAACACCCAAACTCTGGTAGGTACAGGGTACGAGAAAGATTTAGGAGTTATAGGGAAACAATGCATAGAAGCCAGAAACAAGGCAAATAGGGTACTAGGATTCATTTTTAGGAGTGTTAAAAGTAGAAGGCCGGAAGTAATATTAAAGTTATACTTGGCGCTGGTCAGACCTCATCTAGACTACGCTGTGCAGTTCTGGTCCCCACATTACAGGAAGGATATAGGTCTATTAGAATCAGTACAGAGGAGAATGACTAAAAGGATACAGGGGATGAGGAGTATTCCTTACGAAGCGAGGTTGAAGCGGTTAAATTTACATTCTCTAGAGAGACGTAGGTTAAGAGGGGACCTGATAGAAGTCTTTAAGTGGTATAAAGGTTATAACAAGGGAGATGTAAGCAAAATTCTTAGGATCAGCAACCAGGGTAGAACAAGAAATAACGGGTTCAAGCTTGAAAAATTTAGGTTTAGGAAGGAGATAGGAAAAAATTGGTTCTCAAATAGAGTGGTAGATGAGTGGAACGGACTCAGTAATCATGTAGTTAGTGCTAGGACACTAGAGAGCTTTAAGAGAAGATTAGACAAGTTTATGGATGGGGATAACAGATGGAAATAGGTAGGAGTGTTTCATACAGGGACTGCCACGTGTAAGCCTGGTCGCTTCTTGCAGCTTCCTTTATTTCTTATGTTCTTATGTTCTTATGACCCCATTCGTATTTCGAGCCGTTTATTACAACTCTCTGTCGCCTGTTACTAAGCCATGACCCTATCCTCTCTCTCTCTCTCTCTCTCTCTCTCTCTCTCTCTCTCTCTCTCTCTCTCTCTCTCTCTCTTCTTTACAGCTGAACCGTTTATCAATTCTCTTTCTTTCATTTCTCAGCAGCCATTGTAATTCTTCAGGTATTCTCCCTCCTTAATTAATCTCTCTCTCTCTCTCTCTCTCTCTCTCTCTCTCTCTCTCTCTCTCTCTCTCTCTCTCTCTCTCTCTCTCTCTCACACCCATTTCTCATCTCTATTATCTGTCACTATTTCTTTATCTTCGTCACTGTTCTCATGAGGACCTGACAATTGCTCTCTCTCTCTCTCTCTCTCTCTCTCTCTCTCTCTCTCTCTCTCTCTCTCTCTCTCTCTCTCTCTCTCTCTCTCTCCTAGTAATTTCCCTAATTGCCATTTGAACCAGCTTTACCTTAGTCTTTCTTTCCATGAATCTATCTTTTTTGTCTATCTATCTGTCTTTCTGTCTGCCTGTCCGTCTATAATACGGTACATTTATCAGTCAGTCTTTCTGGCTGTTCGTCTTCCTTACTTTCAAGTGCAGAGTAGTAGAAATTCGTGTATGAAAGTCCAACACACACATGTACCTGTCTGCCTGTAGGTGTACGTATCTGTCTGTCTTTTCATGTCTGCTATCGTCACGTCTACCAAACCAGAGGAAAATTCAACCATCTCTTCTTACACGTACGTCTGTCTGTCTCTCTGTTTCATATTCCTTATTTCTTTTCCACCTGTATTTGCCCATGTACAGTACCTTCCTCTTTGTCCGTCTGCATGTCTGTCAAACAATTCTTCCTACTTTTCTGTCTGCATATTTTACGTATCTCTCTAATTCATCTCTACCAAAAGAGCAGAAAAGTCAAACAAATCTTCATACAGTAAATCTGCCTCTCGGTCAGTTTTCATATCTCTTCCTCACTCTTTACCGTTCTTAAAGCTTCTGTCTGTCAGCTCATTCACTTATCGCTCACTTGTAATAAAAAAAAAAAAACGAAATCCAAAGCAAATCCAAAGCCTAAAATTTCTCTCTTTCAGTTTTCATCTCTCCTCTTCTCCCACCACCTCTCTCTCTCTCTCTCTCTCTCTCTCTCTCTCTCTCTCTCTCTCTCTCTCTCTCTCTCTCTCTCTCTCTCTCTCTCTCTCTCTCTCTCTCTCTCTCTCTTTACCAGCATACACATTTACCTTCACCCAAAAAAAGAGAAAGAAAAAGTCAAAAAGTCCGCCACCTGCAGTACCTCTCACATTCATTCCTCCATTCCTCCTCTCCGGCGCCCACTCACCTGCCCTTCCCTGCCCCGTGCCTCATTACACATGGACAAGCCGCCGCCTTTATGGGGTGGAATAACAAGGTTTAATTGCCCCATTTCAAAGCCTCTAACTGCCTTTCATCTGGTGAGTTGCGATGCCAGGAGTAATTTTACCTGAGAGCTGGACTTTCTACCACGTGAGTCGCTAGGTGAGGTGAGGTGAGGTGAGGTGGGGGTGGTGGAGGGGAGGTGATGTGGGGATGTGTCGGAGGTTGAGGGGGAAATGTGTGACGATAAGGAAAGGAAGGAAAGAAGGAAGGAAGGAAGGAAGGAGAGAGAGAGAGAGAGAGAGAGAGAGAGAGAGAGAGAGAGAGAGAGAGAGAGAGAGAGAGAGAGAGAGAGAGAGAGAGAGAGAGAATTTACCTAATATTTATCACATACACACATTTCCACCCACCTCTCTCTCTCTCTCTCTCTCTCTCTCTCTCTCTCTCTCTCTCTCTCTCTCTCTCTCTCTCTCTCTCTCTCTCTCTGTCGTACCTAAGTCATTTATT
>NC_087159.1:15475000-15497500 GCF_035594125.1 Scylla paramamosain
CACAATGCCTGCGCTCTCTGGCTAAACCCAAGCGCGCGAGACGGGACCTGACGTGACGTGTGGTGAGGGGAAGGGTTGCAGTGAGGGAGAGTGGGTTGTGAGAAGAGTGATGGGTATGGGTTGTGAGAGGAGTGCAAGGAAGAAAAGGAGAGTATATGACTGAGAGAAGGAGAGAGGGAGCGTATCGATACACAAATAATACATTGGTTAATATACTACACACACTTGATCGAGAAGAAAAAAAGGAATGTAGCGGAATATCTACTGAAATACAAGACTTTCATGTTCTATATGGCCAAATTCTACGATAACACACACACACACACACACACACACACACACACACACACACACACACACACACACACACACACACACACACAGTAATTGCAGACTTCATATTAGTCATAATTGCATTAGCTTGTTTATATGAATTATGGTACATTTTTTTTTAAGGGGGTAATTTTTCTAATCCTGTTGCGAGTGTGTGGCTGTGGAGGAGGGAAAGAGGAGACTGGCAAAAATGAGAAGAAACAAAGAGGAAAGGGCATACGAAATAGAATAGAGGAAAAGAAAAGAACTGGAGGAGGAGGAGGAGGAGGAGGAGGAGGAGGAGGAGGAGGAGGAGGAGGAGGAGGAGGAGGAGGAGGAGGAAAGCCTGTAGTAATGACGCTTTGAAAATGGTTAATCAGAATTAAGCGTTGAGCGTTAATTGGCAGAGAGAGAGAGAGAGAGAGAGAGAGAGAGAGAGAGAGAGAGAGAGAGAGAGAGAGAGAGAGAGAGAGAGAGAGAGAGAGAGAGAGAGAGAGAGAGAGAGAGAGGTACCATTCTCCTGCCCACTCACTCAGCCTGAAGGAGACTACCAGCTGTGACGACTTCTGGTGGAAAAAAGAAGAAAAAGAAGAGAGAAAAGAGGAAAGAGAGAGAGGAAAAAAGACAAAGGGAAACTATCAGTAGGAAGCTGAGTCCCATTTCTCTCTCTCTCTCTCTCTCTCTCTCTCTCTCTCTCTCTCTCTCTCTCTCTCTCTCTCTCTCTCTCTCTCTCTCTCTCTCTCTCTCTCTCTGTTATGTCTCATTTTTGTCTCGTTTCAAAATGTCTCCTAAACTCTCAAATATTTTTATCATTTCAGACATTCTCTCTCTCTCTCTCTCTCTCTCTCTCTCTCTCTCTCTCTCTCTCTCTCTCTCTCTCTCTCTCTCTCTCTCTCTCTCTCTCTCTCTCTCTCTCTCTCTCACCGTCATTAAAATTAGTGACATCCTCGTGAAGGACTGATTTTACGAGCGCCAGATTAAAAAAAAAAATAATAAAAAATAAAATAAGAGTTTTACTTTTTTTCCATTTCTTGATGAGCCGCGGCTTTAGAATATCCTTATAACATACACGTCATATTTCAACCTCCCCCAGAGCGCCCACAGCTCCGTAAGTTTAATGCCCCGTGTTTTAGTATTGTAATTTACTGGTGGCTTAAGTTTACTCATTGTTGTCAGTTTCCTCCCTCTCTCTCTCTCTCTCTCTCTCTCTCTCTCTCTCTCTCTCTCTCTCTCTCTCTCTCTCTCTCTCTCTCTCTCTCTCTCTCTCTCTCTCTTATTATTTTTTTTTCCTGTCTTGTCGTTTTATCCTTCATGATTTTTTTTCCCTCTCATTTTTATTCTTCAACGACCTACAATCCGCTCTCTCTCTCTCTCTCTCTCTCTCTCTCTCTCTCTCTCTCTCTCTCTCTCTCTCTCTCTCTCTCTCTCTCTCTCTCTCTCTCTCTCTCTCTCTCTCTCTCTCTCTCTCTCTCTCTCTCTCTCTCTCTCTCTCTCTTTCTCAATTCCTATGCAGCTCCCACATTAATTTTCCTTCCTCCTCCATTAAGCCTTTCGTTTCTTTACTCCTAATTTCTCATCCGTCACCAAAGCAATTTCTCTAATCTATTTTCAACCCTCCAATGAGGTTACTACGGCGCGCACTGCTCTACTCCTTCCCTCCCCTCTTCCCCTCTACCCTCGCCAAGCTCTTCTCTTCTCTTGTACTTCTGTTATTCTCTACTTTCGCTAAGATTTATCAACATTATGCTATCTCTCTTTAATACTTCTCTGTTCTTCTCATTCACCAACACTTATCACCATTGTTATTACTCTAATTTCCTGTTTCCTCCCGTCTTCTTTCCTCTTCTTTCATACCAAGCCATCATTTATTAGCATTTTTCTAATATTCCTTTCCTCTCTTCTCCCCTCCTCTTTACTAATACTCCTCTTCATCTCTCTCACTCTCTCCACCCCTCCTCTTTACTAATTCTTCTCATTCCCCCTGTTTACTAATATCTTACACTCTCCTCTCCTCTCCTCTCCTCTGTTCCTCCACCACTAGCTTTGTCACGCTACCATTAACGTATACTACAGTCAGCACGCCATCAACACACTGCTCCTCATACTGTCACCACCAACACCACCACCACTACTACTACTACTACTACTACTACTACTACTACTACTACTACTACTACCAATATTTCCATCAGATGTCGACCACTCATCACCATCATCATCACCGGAATGTGCCACCTTTATCACCACCATCAGGAAGAAGGTACGCATTTGCTATGTCGCTGCGTGGGTGTGTGGAGCGGGTCTTATTTGCATATGGCATGAGTAGGAGGAGAGGGAAAAGAGAGAGGCAGAATAACAAATGTGATAATACATAACATTAGGATGATATAATTTTTAACTTTAAATCTAATGGAGGTGGAAAAGAGAGATATGATAATTGTGATGATAAAGTTCAAGATTTAACTCTAATGGAGGGAAAAAGAACAAGGTAATGACTACAAGAGTAAGGCGAAAGGTAATAACTGCGATGATATACGAAGCTAATCCGTAACTCTACATAATGGAAGGGTAAAGAACGAGATAACAAGAGGAAGAATAAGTTCACCAATAAACAACCAGACTGCAAGAGACCAGTTGATCTACACAAGACAGTTCCTCAAACACTCACTCGCTCACTCCAGGATTACAACGGTGAATGTAGAAAAAATAAATAATAAATAAATAAAATAAAATAAATAAATAAATGAATAAAAGAAAATACACAACACACAGAGCATACACTATATTACACACAGACACATTTATTGCTCCTCATTTGTTTCCTTTCCCCTTCCTCTTCTCTGTACCTGATTAAAATGCGAGGAGGAGGAAGAGGAGGAGGAGGAGGAGATGGAGTGCCCAGGCCTCCTCAATGAGTATGCCTGTCCTAATATTATCATGAAACAAGGAACTTTTTTATGAGGAAACTTTAAAAGGCGCGAGTTCTGAATTTCAGCCGAAAACTCGTCCATTTCCCTGAGACTCTTGAAAGATTATTAATTTGGAAGGAGGAGTTTCAGCGGCTTATATTTCAGCCAATTTGCTAGCAGTCCGAAGGAAGGAAGGAAGGAAAGCAAGGAAATCAAAGAAGGAAGGAAGGAAGGAAGGAAGGAAAAAAGGAAGAAAGGAAGGAAAGAAAGGAAGGAAGGAAGGAAGGAAGGAAGGAAGGAAAAAAGGAAGGAAGGAAGGAAGGAAGGAAGGAAGGAAGGAAGGAAGGAAGGAAGGAAGGAAGGAAGGAAGGAAGGGAAGGAGGTCAGGTAAGGAAGGATGAGAAGAGAGAGAGAGGTGGAAAATTAAGGAGTGAATGTTAGAAAGAGAGAGTAAGAGGAGGAAAATGACATAAAATGGAAAGAGGAAGGAAGCATGATGGTGAAATATTATGATGTGTGTGTGTGTGTGTGTGTGTGTGTGTGTGTGTGTGTGTGTGTGTGTGTGTGTGTGTGTGTGTGTGTGTGTGTGTGTGTGTGTGTGTGTGTGTGTGTGTGTGTGTGTGTGTGTGTGTGTGTGTGTGTGTGTGTGTGTGTGTGTGTGTGTGTGTGTGTGTGTGTGTGAGAGAGAGAGAGAGAGAGAGAGAGAGAGAGAGAGAGAGAGAGAGAGAGAGAGAGAGAGAGAGAGAGAGAGAGAGAGAGAGAGAGAGAGAGAGAGAGAGAGAGAGAGAGAGAGAGAGAGAGAGAGAAGCCTGAGAAGCAACGTTATTGTACCTGCCACACCTCTATATACACACACACACACACACACACACACACACACACACACACACACACACACACACACACACACACACACACACGAGAAATGGGACACACAAGAGCCCGTAAGTCAAAGCAACACAGCACTGAGGAGGAAAAAAAGAGGAGGAGGAAGGAGGACAAGAACAACGACGACGACGAAGAAGAAGAAAAGGAAGAAAAAGAAGAAGAAAAAAACTCATCACCACCTCCATCACCACTACCATTACTCACCACCGCCACTCGCTGCGTTAATCACCACATACATCACCGCACCACAGCAACGTTTGATGAAATAACGAGCACCAGATTAGTGGTATTAGCGGCCAGCAAGACCCGTGCGTAGAGGAGCCATCGGAGGGGAAAATTAGGTACCGTTACGAGGAGGGGAAAGGCGAGGAGAGAGGGAGGAGGACAAGGGGAAAGAGAATATGGCACGATAGGAAAAGAGGAGGAAAGGGAAGAAGGAGAGGGGAACATACGTAAGGCTGGGGAAAGGAGAGGAGGGGAAAGGAAGGGAGGGGAACAAAGTATATGAGACGAAAGTTGAGGGGTAGAAAGAGGGGAGAAGGGAATATTAGAAAGAGTAGAGAGAGAGAGAGAGAGAGAGAGAGAGAGAGAGAGAGAGAGAGAGAGAGAGAGAGAGAGAGAGAGAGAGAGAGAGAGAGAGAGAGAGAGAGAGAGAGAGAGAGAGAGAGAGAGAGAGAGAGAGAGAGAGAGAAGAGGGATGCTCAAGTAAAAAGTAACAGGAAATGAAGGAAGATAAATTGAACGGATATGAGAAACGAAAGGATGGAATGGAAAAAAGAGGAAAAATAAGGAAAATAATAATATGATAGTAAAGGAGGTTAGAAGAGGAAAAGGAAATAAGGGAAAATAAAAAGAGAGAAAAAGAGGAGGAAGATGAATGTAAAGGGGGATGGAATACAGGGGAGATAGAGGGAAAATGGAGGGAAAGAATAGGAAGATGAGTATGGTTGTAGGGGAGATAGGAGGGAGAAAGAAAATAGGAAATTTGAAGGAAAAATGAGAGAGAGAGAGAGAGAGAGAGAGAGAGAGAGAGAGAGAGAGAGAGAGAGAGAGAGAGAGAGAGAGAGAGAGAGAGAGAGAGAATAGAAAATGTAAATATAAGAAAAAAATATAGGTGATTAAGAAAAAAAAACGAGAAGTAGGAAAAGGACACAAAGGAAAAAAAAGAAAGTGAAAAACGAGCGTAGGAAAGATACGGAAAAGGGGAAAAAATAAGGAAAAATGGAAATAAAAGACAGAAAGAGAAAGGTAACAATAATAGAAGTAAGAAGTATACATAGAAAAAAGACGAGAAAATGAAAGAGGAAATGAAGGGAGCAAAAAAAAAAGGCGAAAGAAGAAAAAAAAAACACAAATAACTAGGCGAAGAAACAGAAAGAAAGAAGAAAAAAATGAAAAAAAAACGAGAAACAGGGAGAACAAGAAGACAAAAACAAGTACATGGAAGACAGAAGAACAAGAAGAACCGGAAGAACAGAGACAGACAAAGAGAAAAAGAGAGAGAGAAAAAAAAAACAAGTAAATGGGAGATAGTAAGAGCAAGAGGAAGATCGTTGTAGGGGAAATGGGACGTGTATAGGAAAGGGTGTTGACAGCTAGTGTGGTTAATGGGTGTCGCCTGTTATTGGGGGCCAGTGTGTGTGTGTGTGTGTGTGTGTGTGTGGGCGTCAGCGTGCGGGTGTCAGCAGGGGCAGCGCGGCGCTACTCGTTATTGGCTCCGCTGTCGTTTTTTCCAGTCGTGTGTGGAGGAGTGTCAATGGCGCCTGTGGGAGAGAGGGAGGGAGGGAGAGAGGGTGAGAGTAGGGTGAAGGGCAGGGAGGGAGAAAAGGAAAACAGGTAGATGGGAAAAAAAAAGGTAGACGACAGAAAAGGAGGTGGGATGTAAGAAAGGAAGAAGAAAGGTAGAGAAATACGTGGATAGAATAGTGTAGAACGAGGAAGATGGATATAAAAACAAAAAAGAAGATAACAGAAGTAGGTGGGAGAAAAGAGAGGAAGAGAAATAAAAGGGCGGAATGCAAGAATGGGTGTAATGGGGATGAAATGAAGGGAAACATGAAAGGAAATGGAAGGGAATAATTAGGAAGGCCAAGGCGGCGGCGGTGGTGGTGGTGGTGGTGGTGGTGGTGGTGGTGGTGGTGGTGGTGGTGGTGGTGGGGGGGGTGGTGGAAGGATGGATGTGGATCTGGGTGGGTGGAGTTAGAGGGTAGAGAAATTAAGGAAAAGTATGAAGAGGGACGAAGAAAAGGATGAAAATATGATCATGTAAGTGGAAATTACAAAAAAAAAAAAGAGAAAGGAGATAGAAAAAAGACACAAGATATTTGAATGTAAATAGGAAGAAAGAAAGAATGAATAAAGAGCAAACCAAGCAAATCAAATCCACAACGCGCATATCTGTTGATCTACTGCTGAGACACAAGTAGCAGAAGATACAGAAGAAGGCAAGACCTCTGCACACCAACTCGCCCACCCGCCCTCCAACCATCCCGCCCGCCCACCCGCCCTCCCCTCCCGCCCATCTCCCCCTGCTGGCAAACGAGGCGGCAGGAGAGAGAGAGAGAGAGAGAGAGAGAGAGAGAGAGAGAGAGAGAGAGAGAGAGAGAGAGAGAGAGAGAGAGAGAGAGAGAGCAAAGCAAAAAGCGACGATGGAAAACAACGTATCTTCCACGAAAAGGCAAGACAAAGAAATTTTACAGTGAAGAGTGAAATCGGTGGGGAGAAAAAAAACCTGCGTTGGTGGTGGATACATCAAAGCTTGTTGGAGAGAGAGAGAGAGAGAGAGAGAGAGAGAGAGAGAGAGAGAGAGAGAGAGAGAGAGAGAGAGAGAGAGAGAGAGAGAGAGAGAGAGAGAGAGAGAGAGAGAGAGAGAGAGAGAGAGAGAGAGAGAGAGAGAGAGAGAGAGAGACGGGGGGAGGGGGATGGAATATATTGGTGTTGTGTAATGTATTTCAGTGGATTTACATCACTGACGCTTACAGGAATGCAAGAAAAAGCCAAAATAGCAAAGTAATGATGTGTGTAATAAAACGGTGAGTGTTCTACTAAAATGTGTGTCTAGTCCGGGCTGAGCGAGGAAGAGAATCGGCTCCTGTTATAGACAACTTTATTATTAAAACAGAATCCGCTTTGCCGAACAATTGTATTATATTTATATTTCCTTTCTGAACCGCTACCGCTCCGTGCTTTCCTCGTGCCGTTGTTTTTCAGAATTAACTTGGTCGAATTTAATTATGGTTTGGAATACCACACTTAGATTCCCAGGTAGCGCAGGCAGGTGTGTGAGCGTCGGGGCACACCTACCCACACACTTGCACGCTTAGTTTCATCTTTCCTCGCCCGATGAATTCCGCAATATCGGGCTTCAGGCGAAGTAAACCTTGACCCACACGCTGCGAGGCTCACTTCAAGAGGAAAGGTGAAAGCAGGTATAGAGGAATGCTGTGTCTGCGCGCGTCACCTTCTGTTCCTCAAGTTTTCAACATATTCGAGATTGCAGAATTTACACTTTGGGAGGAAAATGTACAGATGGCGTGTTTTCTGAAAGATCACTGGTGGCAAGTTCAGGATAAAATGAATGTTATGGTTAATAAACGCCGATTCATCCATCAGTCAATCTATTTATCTATCTGCCTCTGTAAAAATAACTAACTATTCAGCTCACTAAACAGCCAAGTAGATATTCAACTAAGAAAACAATTACCTAAATAAACAACTCTCTAATACGGCAAACAATCAACAAAACAAGCATTTATTTCAATTATTCATCTAATTTACCATCTATCTATCTATCTATCTATCCATTTATCCCTTTATTTGATACCTTTAATCACTCATCTCTCTGTACTCACTCTAGTAAATATTTCAGTCCTGCACGAGTAGTTCAGGAATAATGAGAACTGAACGACGCTTTGTGTGTGCGGCGCCAGAAACACGATACACCCATTCATCGACTCTTTCATCAACTGTTCAATCTACCGTACTACGAAAATTAAAATATAGCTCAGCAGAGAGAGAGAGAGAGAGAGAGAGAGAGAGAGAGAGAGAGAGAGAGAGAGAGAGAGAGAGAGAGAGAGAGAGAGAGAGAGAGAGAGAGAGAGAGAGAGAGAGAGAGAGAGAGAGAGAGAGAGAGAGAGAGAGACGCTGTACCTTAATTCACAATACAAGTACTAAGATAATTGCTGTAATGAACCTAGAAGTTACGCTGTCTTTCCTAATCACTTCTCTCTGTTATACATGAACTACTATATATCAGGAACCCTAACTCGTGATTACTCTAAGGATTTTACTACGGAACTTTAAAGGACTACGTCAGAAATATTACAGTACCTCCCTTTTTAATTTATATTTCTCTCTTAATTCAATTCCCCTGAAAATTATCATATGCATAAATTTATAAACGATTGTTCATATACGAGATTTTCTCCGTTTTACACCATCAATCCTCCCCCTCTCTCTCTCTCTCTCTCTCTCTCTCTCTCTCTCTCTCTCTCTCTCTCTCTCTCTCTCTCTCTCTCTCTCTCTGTTCACATGAGTCCCGGTACTTATAACTTTGTCCATTAATTTTGTGTCGTCATCGAATTTAGCAACTTTTTTTAAGCTTAGATCGCTGTTCCCTTCCCATTTATTTATATTACCAAAAGCCTCTGCTCCTAATCGGATAAAGAAAGAGGAGGAGGAGGAGGAGGAGAAGGAGGAGGAAACAACAGCTAAAATATGCATACAATGGACGCGGCCTTGTTTTGAAGTTTAAAGTAACAGAAGTCTATGCACGACCTCTCTCTCGCTCTCTCTCTCTCTCTCTCTCTCTCTCTCTCTCTCTCTCTCTCTCTCTCTCTCTCTCTCTCTCTCTCTCTCTCTCTCTCTCTCTGCTCATTCGTATCCATTTTCCCCAGCAGTCACATTTTTCCTTCCCTTCACGTACTCTCTCCCTTTATTTATTTATTTACTCTTCCTACACCCTTGCATTACTTTACCTTCCCGTACTCCCACATTTCCCTTCTCTTTACATTTCCGCTAAGAATAAAAGGGAGGAGGAGGAGGAGGAGGAGGAGGAGGAGGAGGAGGAGGAGGAGGAGGAGGAGGAGGAGGAGGAGGAGGAGGAGGAAGAGGGCGAAGGAAGCAGTAGTCGTATCAATATTAACGTACGTGTAGTAACGGAAGAGGTGTGTGTGTGTGTGTGTGTGTGTGTGTGTGTGTGTGTGTGTGTGTGTGTGTGTGTGTGTGTGTGTGTGTGTGTGTGTGTGTGTGTGTGTGTGTGTGTGTGTGTGTGTGTGTGTGTGTGTGTGTGTGTGTGTGTGTGTGTGTGTGTGTGTTATGACCTGCTTCTCCTCGGCCGTGTACACAATGGGAGAGGAACGGTCGAGTTTGTCTCCGGGAAGATATTGGAGTGACTCTATTCGCCTAAGTGTGTCGCTGTTACCCCCGCCGCTGCTCCCGCCGCCGCCACCTCCACTGCTGCTGCCCTGCTTCTCCTCCCGATCCTTAACGCGACACCCGCCCGCCCAACCTGCCGTCCGCCCTGCCTGAACTCTGCCCTCCTTTGCTCATTTGTGTGTGAGATGTTGTGTTGTTGTTAGTAGTGGTGCTGGTGGTGGTCTTGTTATTAGTGTTGTTGTTTTTGTTGTTGCTGTTCTGATTTTTTTTCTTTTCTCCTTTTTTTCTTCTTCCTGTCTCCTCCTCTTCTTCTTCTTGGCACCATTGTTGTTGTTATTGTTGTTGTTGTTGTTGTTGTTGTTGTTGTTATTGTTGTTGTTATTATTATTATTATTACTGTCATATTATAATTACATCTTCGCCATCACTATACATTATTCGTGCAGCCTCCGCTAATGAAGAGGTCATTCCTACATTCACTCCATATATGTGTGTGTGTTTCTGTCTGTCTGTTTGTCTGTCTGCAAGTTGCCTAAAAAAGTTATTATCAGATTCTAATCACGTACCATTGAAAAATAAAAAAGAAAAAAAAAAAGAAAAAAGAAAAAAAGGTGTTGCTTCGATCAATGATAAAATGAATAGAACTTGAGATGGATGTGGATTTATGTACAGATTGGGCACGATTTTATTTTCTGGATATGCTTTATTAATTTACTCATTTATTTCTTTAGTCCGTTTGCTGAGTTTGCTTCCCACATTTAATTCATTGTACGGAAACACGTTTACCGCATTTGTTACTACCACACCAGAATTCAATCTCTGAGACCCTCGCAGTTCCCTTCCTGACCGTCACCTCCCAAGCATGAATACTGTCACTATTATATACTATGAGAGAAGAAAAAATTTGTAGAAAAAAAAAAGGTGGCGGTGATTCTTAATGAGATGTCAAATAAAACAAGCAAATAAATAAATCTATAACGAGCAAAGCGACATGAAGACATATGCACAGACATAAAGACAGAGACAGATAGCCCCAAAACACACTCCCACCCACCCACACACCCACCCACCCACACACACACACACACACACACACACACACACATACACACACACACAAACACAAACACAGAAACGTCGACGTATGCACATAAAGAAGATGAAATGTTAGCAGGAAAACAAAACAAAGGAAGAAAAACAACACGGAAACACAAACAACAACAAGAAAAGCACCGATACAACCAGAGAGAGAGAGAGAGAGAGAGAGAGAGAGAGAGAGAGAGAGAGAGAGAGAGAGAGAGAGAGAGAGAGAGAGAGAGAGAGAGAGAGAGAGAGAGAGAGAGAGAGAGAGAGAGCATAATATGTTGAGAAATTACCCGCGTTTCTCCTTCCACTGAACTATTTCCTGCTTCCTCATCCACTCAAAAAACGGAACCTGTGGGAGGAAGAGGAAAACAAAGAGGAGGAGGAGGAGGAGGAGGAGGGAAAAGTTGGCCAGGTCGAGAGAACTCCTAGCAGAGTAGTGGAGAAGACAGATATAAAGTACAGGTTAAGGAGCCTGTGTGTGTGTGTGTGTGTGTGTGTGTGTGTGTGTGTGTGTGTGTGTGTGTGTGTGTGTGTGTGTGTGTGTGTGTGTGTGTGTGAAAGAGAGAGAGAGAGAGAGAGAGAGAGAGAGAGAGAGAGAGAGAGAGAGAGAGAGAGAGAGAGAGAGAGAGAGAGAGAGAGAGAGAGAGAGAGAGAGAGAGAGAGAAAAGGCTAGAATCGGGAAGCGGCGGACAGTCACGGCAAAGAAACATAATACAAAAACTCCAAATCCAGCGATCTCTATGAAGACAAACACACCCTAAGCTACAACACACACACACACACACACACACACACACACACACACA
Organism: Scylla paramamosain; assembly: GCF_035594125.1. Classification (NCBI taxonomy): domain Eukaryota; kingdom Metazoa; phylum Arthropoda; class Malacostraca; order Decapoda; family Portunidae; genus Scylla; species Scylla paramamosain. Next base: position 15,486,378 of record NC_087159.1, read on the forward strand.
CACACACACACACACACACACACACACACACACACACACACACACACACACACACACACACACACAGCAACTCCAAAACTACGTGAGTGAAAGTGGGTGCGCGCGTGCGTGCGTGCGTGCGTGCGTGTGTGTGTGTGTGTGTGTGTGTGTGTGTGTGTGTGTGTGTGTGTGTGTGTGTGTGTGTGTGTGTGTGTGTGTGTGTGTGTGTGTGTGAAAATAGCACACCTGCATAACGTAAAGATGTGAATCTGCCCTCAGGTGCAGTGGGGTGAGGGTGTTACTGCGTGCATTCCCCTCAAGCAGGACGCGAGGGGACCGACTGCATCTCTTAACCTGGCGGAGTGAGTGAGGGAAGAAGTTACACTCACGACAACAGAAAACATAATGTCGAGAGAGAGAGAGAGAGAGAGAGAGAGAGAGAGAGAGAGAGAGAGAGAGAGAGAGAGAGAGAGAGAGAGAGAGAGAGAGAGAGAACACACACATCGAGAGCAGCAGCGAGAGCGAGAGCGAGAGAATGGTCCGCTTTTTTAAACATTGGTGTTAGCGAATCCCGACACTTCTTACTAACTTTGCAAATGCGTTTATTAAACACAGGGAAGGAGACACGACATGGTGTTAGGATGACCCAACAATAACAACACTCTACCCACAGGTTGGCAGCTCTGGAAGAGTCACATGTGCCTGCCAAAGCGATCAGGTGATCAATGCTTTACATTTTTCTTGCCTAAACAGTCTATAATGAACAATGCATTCGTGTATGTATATATATATATATATATATATATATATATATATATATATATATATATATATATATATATATATATATATATATATATATATATATATATATATATATATATATATATATATATATATATATATATATATATATATATATATATATATATATAATTTTTCTATCTGTAGTTGAGGCTGCACATTCTCTAATCTCTAGTATTTGGAGTGTGCAGGCAGGTGGGAGCCTCTCCTCAGAGAGGCATGTGAATACATCTTGCCGGTTTCTGGGAACAACTCTGGGAAACCTCACCTCCTCAGCTTGATCCACAAGATCAAGGAGTTCTAGATATGCTGCAAATGTATGCAATGGAATAATTGTTTTCAAGAGTTTTCAAAACTATACTACAAATGTTTCTTGGCTGCCAACTACTATAGTTTGTTAGGAATCAGGTTATTAAGCCCATGCTACGGAGTCTTGTGCTTCTAGTTACGAGATTAGTTGTCAAGAGTACCAAATTCAATCTGGAAGAAGCAGTGGTAATATTCTAGAGTCCTTTCCACCCATTACATTATTGGTTGTTTTAGTTCCATTCTTTCGCAGACACATTTGAATAGACGTAAAACGTAACAGAGCAGTGTGAGAAATGCCACCTCCCCCGCAAACCTCCAAAAACTGTTCAAATGTATCTGTAAAGAATGAACTAAAACAATCAGTAATAACGGCGGGAAAGGTTCCTAGAATATAAAGCCACTATTACCATAGTGGCTTTATACTGAAATTGGTGAGATGTAAGTACGTACCAGCTAATAATAACCAACTCGCCAGGCACCACGTAGCCTGCAGTCTCCTACGCCTGTGTCATATATAGCCTGTCTTGTTTTTATTTGCCGATCCAGTTCAAAATTTCACATTCTCAATATGATGTGATATATACAGTTAAATAAATACGATTTCTTTCCATCGATTAGGTAATGCTGTTTGCTTGCTCAAGCTTGATAAATCCCAGTTAGAGCATATAACATGTTTCTGACCAAGAATAACTATAACTTAATATTTTATGCATTAAGAATTCTTCATTGTTGCAATTATCATATGACGATGTTGTAAACCTTGAAGAGGTGATGGAAATTGACAGCCCTTTCAATCTAGCGGGTGATCCGCACAATGTAAACAAACCATAACTCACATGGGTGAAGGCGCCCGAACGCACGCATTTATAAACCCCTTAATCCCTTCCTTACGATGATGGATACTATCTTCCTTTAGCACAGAAGTGAACTGAGAGATTATCATATTTTTAATATAACTTTCAGTTGCATGTGAATCGTGAATATCATTGGTGTTTCTTGTCGGGGAAGGGTAGGACATACCAGTATTTATTTAAGGAAGCTGTGGTGTCTTCAATGAGTTGACACTAACACCACGGTTTAAAAAACGAGACGTACTAAAAATCAGCTACATTGGTATTAGTAAATACTAACATAACGTTTAAAAAATCAGACTAACAACTCAAACATTAAAGGAAAAAAAATGCGGATTAAAGAAACATGAAAAGAGAGTAAAAGAATAAAAAATAGAGTTAAGAGGAGGGATAAGAAAAGACTTGACAAGGAGGAATGAAGAACAAAGCAAAACAAGACAGGAGAAGCGGAAGGGGAAGAGAGAGAGAGAGAGAGAGAGAGAGAGAGAGAGAGAGAGAGAGAGAGAGAGAGAGAGAGAGAGAGAGAGAGAGCGAGAGAGAGAGAGAGAGAGAAATAGAAATATGTAAGGAATGCAAATATTTGAAGGAGAAAACGAGGATGAAAAAAAGAAAGAAAAAAAAAACAAGGACGCGGAGAATGATTGGAGTGAAAAACAGGAGGGAGAGAAGACAGAAGAGGGGAAGAAACACAGGGGAGAGGAAAGGAAGAAATCGCTGAGGAAGAGGAAGAAGAAAAGAATCAAGGAGAATGACAAAGATACCTCCAGTGTAAAGATAAAGAAGGAAGAAAGAAATAGGAGGAGGAGGAGGAGGAGGAGGAGGAGGAGGAGGAGGAGGAGGAGGAGGAGGAGGAGGAGGAGGAGGAGGAGGAGGAGGAGGAGGAGGAGGAGGAGCAGGAGCAGAAGAAGAAGAAGAAGAAGAAGAAGAAGAAGAAGAAGAAGAAGAAGAAGAAGAAGAAGAAGAAGAAGAAGAAGAAGAAGAAGAAAAAAATGATGATGATGATGATGATGATGAAGAGAAAAAGAAAAAAAGAGAAGAGATGGACAAAACTTTCTCTCTCTCTCTCTCTCTCTCTCTCTCTCTCTCTCTCTCTCTCTCTCTCTCTCTCTCTCTCTCTCTCTCTCTCTCTCTCTCTCTCTCTCTCTCTCTCTCTGTGTGTGTGTGTGTGTGTGTGTGTGTGTGTGTGTGTGTGTGTGTGTGTGTGTGTGTGTGTGTGTGTGTGTGTGTGTGTGTGTGTCAAGTCATTTCAACACTCACTCTGGGCAATGAAGCGCGGTCCAGGAGTGGCGGCATTGTCTTCTCAATCTGCCACCTTGTTTGCCCGGCTTTTCCTCCAGTCTGGCAGGGCCGTCTGGAGGAGCCTCTAAGCTGCCGCCCTCCTCTCGTCCCCAGCCACAGCACTGTACGGACACCAACACCTGGAATTCCACGCTTATCAAAAATACCGCGGCGCTCTACACGTTTCAAGATTATAGTCCTCTTAGTGTGTGTGCGTGGGTGTGTGTGTGTGTAGGTGGATGTGTGTGTGTGTGTGTGTGTGTGTGTGTGTGTGTGTGTGTGTGTGTGTGTGTGTGTGTGTGTGTGTGTGTGTGTGTGTGTGTGTGTGTGTGTGTGTGTGTGTGTGTGTGTGTGTGTGTGTGTGTGTGTCACAAGGCCACACAGGTGAAGGTGACACTAACTAATTTGGTCACCTGTCTACAGATTAGTGGTCAAATATAATACTTATCTCAGCATGTATCCGTATTATCCTTTTATTGATCTGTCTATCTTCCTATGTGTTGATATACCATCTATAAGTCGATCTATCCACTTCATTACCTACGTATCGGTGTATATATCTACCAGCATCTATCTACCTACCTGTCTATGAAACACATTTTTCACGGACTATAAAGGTACTGCAGTAACTAAAACAAAGCTGCGCATGAAACACAACGCCATATGGTCCGAAAAACAATGAAAACCACATGCCACGATAGGGAGCGGAGTGAACCATTCCGGAACACATCGGGCGCGGTGGGCACCAATACATTATACATTATTATTATTTTTCAGGCCATTCAGCATACCAGTAGCACACTAAGAGTTTACGAGATGCGGCCAGCGGGGCTCAACACGCATTGCTGAGCTGTTACTGCAATGGCCATGCGTTATACTTCTGCTTTATTGCACGAATTTATATCCAGTGAAAACAAGGGAAAAAAAAAAAACAGCAAATTGGTGTGATATATTATTATGAGGCTGATAATACATCTGTGTGTGTGGTGGGGGAGGGGATTAGTCATTTTGTGCTTTAGAGGAAAATACTCATACGGGTCTCAAGTCAGGTGATCAAACCAAAAAAAACAGCTTATTCCACGAAGGCTCCAAGACGCTCCAGCCACATGTCACTCCACCCAGGTCACTCGGTCCACAAGATGTCTTCACACTCAATTGACCACAGGCTGAGTGAAGGAAACTTATGAGTCCATCCACCCACACCAACATAACGTTAACCAATCCATCCATCCACTCACCCATACACCCACTAAAACACATCCACCCATCTACCCGGCCACCTCACCCTTCGCTACACTCACCTATCCACCCACTCACCCAACCACATTCATCAACCACCCGCTCACACCCACCCGTCCACACACCCACATCCATTATCCCATCCATCCATTCAAAGCTCCTATGAGAGAGAGAGAGAGAGAGAGAGAGAGAGAGAGAGAGAGAGAGAGAGAGAGAGAGAGAGAGAGAGAGAGAGAGAGAGAGAGAATGGACAATGAAATTAAATCAAGGAAAAAGGAAGTGAGAAAAAGGAGATGAGTAAGGTAGGAAACTTAATGAAATGTAAGAGAGAGAGAGAGAGAGAGAGAGAGAGAGAGAGAGAGAGAGAGAGAGAGAGAGAGAGAGAGAGAGAGAGAGAGAGAGAGAGAGAGAGAGAGAGAGAGAGAGAACAGAGGAGAAGGAAGAAGTTAGTAAAGACATGAGGAGAGACAATGACACGAGAAGAAAGAGAGGAGGAGGAGGAGGAGGAGGAGGAGGAGGAGGAGGAGGAGGAGGAGAGAAACTAAACACTATGGAGGCGATACATTTGAGTTAATGAGGTATGAGGAAGTGAAGAATCCGATACAAGTGATAAAGAGAGGAAGAAGAACGATAAGCAGGAGAGGAACTGAAGGAAGAACAAGAAGAAGAACAGAGAAACTGGTGAAGGGGAAAGAAATAAGGGGAGGAGTAAGGAAAAAATAAAACATTGAGGAAAGAGGACAAAGAAAAGGAGGAGGAGGAGGAGGAGGAGGAGGAGGAGGAGGAGGAGGAGGAGGAGGAGGAAGGGGAGGAGGGGGAGGAGGAGGAGGAGGAGGAGGAGGCATTCAGGAGGAGGTATGTGGGGCGGGAACAAAAGAAAGAGGAAGACATGTAAGTTCATAAAGCAGGAAGATGTAGAGGAGGAGGAGGAGGAAGAGGAGGAGGAGATAGAGTAGGCCATGGAGAGAAGAACTATGGTGGATCAGAAGAGGTGGAAGAGAAGGAAGAGGGAGATAAAGGAAAGAGGAAGAAAAAAGGTTGAGTGAATCAGGAGAGAGAGAGAGAGAGAGAGAGAGAGAGAGAGAGAGAGAGAGAGAGAGAGAGAGAGAGAGAGAGAGAGAGAGAGAGAGAGAGAGAGAGAGAGAGAGAGAGAGAGAGAGAGAGAGAGAGAGAGAGAGAAAAAAATTAGGAATGGAGTGACTGGAGAGAAGGATGGATGAAAGTGATGAAGAGAGAAAGGAAGGAAGAAAGAATAGAAAGGAAGGAAGGAAGGAATAAAGGAGGGAAGGAAGGAAGGAAGGAAGGAAGGAAGGAAGGAAGGAAGGAAGGAAGGAAGGAAGGAAGGAAGGAAGGAAGGAAGAGAGGAGGGAAAAAAAGAGATAAAGTCTTACAGAGGATAAGAAATAAAATGAGATTAAATAAAGAAGATTGGGAAATGGAAGATGGAAATTAAACAAAGACGCAAGGAATGGAAGAAGGAAGGAAAGAAGCAAAGATGAATGGAAGGAAGAAAGGAAGGAAGGAAGGAAGGAAGGAAGGAAGGAAGGAAGGAAGGAAGGAAGGAAGGAAGGAAAGAAGGAAGGAAGGAAGGAGGAAGAGATAACGTCAGACAAATGAGTAGTCAAGATAAATGTTAGGGAGGAAAGTGAAGAATGATGAGGAGGAGGGAAAGGAAGAGGAGGAGGAGGAGGAGGAGGAGGAGGAGGAGGAGGAGGAGGAGGAGGAGGAGGAGGAGGAGGAGGAGGAGGAGGAGGAGGAGGAGGAGGACTATGAAAACAAACGTCGAAAAAGGTATAAAAAAAAAAAAAGCCAATATTCCTTGCACGATACCTGCTTCTCATTCACTGTGACAGCAAAGAAACAGAAGCAAGCAGTACGTGGCGGAGCAATTACAGTGAAGCGCATTTACGAGTTACTGGACCGCTGAAACACACTCCCCTTATCCTCTATCAGCTGCAAAAGTACAGATAGTTTCCGAGTCCAATTAGGAAAGTACCAAAGAGAGAGAGGCCTTTTCTTTCTATCTGTGAGTCAAAGAAGAGCCACAGCAGCAGAAGTTGATGAATGGTAATGTTATTCTCCCCTGCAGGATGTACAGAAAGGATAATCCAATGTTTTTTTTTTTTTTCTGGATTCAAAGTCTGTACTGTGAAATTTACAAATTCTCTGCCACGGGAAAATAGTGGTTCTTTTTAACTATTTCCTCTCCTCTCTCTTTTTTTTTTTTTATCCAGTCAGTAAATTGGCGTGTACTCAGAAACTTTCCTCTCACCACGACTATTTTCAAAAGGCCACAGAGACGATTAGACGGGTTTTCGAGTGTCTTTCTCTTCTTAATAATGTAGAAATCTTGTTAATCTGATACTAGAATTATAAAAACACCTTTAACTTCAACTAGAGCCCTTTGAAAATGGAGGAGCAGCACAGAAGTGTTTCAGAATATGGGTCTTTGTCAGAGGGAGAGATGTGTGGGGAGGAGCCTTCCGTTCGCCTTTCCTCCATCACATGCTTACCAGTGACGGGAACAACGCAAACTCCCCTGGTACACACCATCGCGTATTCCATCACTTACCCTTTCTATACTGTACATCCTGCTCCGCCACCTGCACCTCTCTATGATCTATCTGGCCACACCTACGCCATGCACGGGTGACATCAGTAAGCCAGGCACTCATGTATACCTTCCCTCATAGACACAAATTACATTGCCAAATCTACAAATTTCTATACTCTCCCTTGAAGAAAGAAAAAACAACAACATTAGATTGCCCCTTATTTGGCACTCTCAACATGTCAATTTTATCATATTTATTTACTTATTTATTTTCATTGTTTTGGACAGTATTGCTTCTTTCCGGACAGCTTTGGTTGAAGGATGATGCGGTAGCGGATAGCCTTGTATTACACTACTATTCTTTCCTATCCTGGGAGTTAGTGCACTCTAACAATACGTAGCTGTATAAAAGTAAGAAAACAATATCGTATATGTGAAACTATAAAAATATAGGAAATCATACATCACTTTTAAACAAAGTAAAAAGAAAACATTAATGATTGATGTAAATTGATGTAAATAAATATCAATATATTTCTTTCAATATTCATGAATTATATAACTTTGTAGTTTAGAAAAAAAAAATTTGACGCATTTTTTTTCTTCCAGACCCAGACCTCAAATGTGAAAAATAAAATCTCAAAAATGTTATCTGATAATGGAGACAGGCTAAGGCTTACTCAAAGTAGACACATTCTGCGTATGCTAAATATTCTTTTCTCTTTAAAGAAACTGTATTTCTGCAACCATTTGTATTCACCTTCCATATCTCCACTCTCCATTTCCCATGCTCTTCATTCCTTACCTCCACATCCTCCACTTCGCCACCAACACCAGCACCATCACCATCACCAGCACCACCTCGCCACTCTTACCACTACCCCAGCGATGCAAGACCCTTAACTAAGACAGACCAAGGCTTCCCAACCCAGACCACTGCTGACTTGACTCTGCTCCACGAGGCACCGCTTAAATCACCTTAACAAACAAACACAGCTGCGCATACCTCACACCAACTTGAACAGCATTTACAAGACAAAGGAACACACACACACACACACACACACACACACACACACACACACCTTGTCTTCGTAATTCTCTCACTCTCACTCTCAGTTTATCCGTTAGGTAAAGGTTTCAATTTCCTCATACACTTTACTCAACGGCTTAAATTTATTTTTCTCTCCTACTATTTCCTTCTTGATTCTGTTGTTTGTTCTTCGATATTCGTCTATATTTATACCTGCTCTCGTTCATTTATTACCCGCTGCCTTCTTTGCCCTCACTGTCTCTTACATCTTTCCTCTCCACCCCCTAGCATCTTCCTCCCAGCTGACATGCCCAACACTTATTTTATTCAAAGCAGAAACTATTTACTACATCTATACGCCAACAATATTTTCTCCAGTCTTAGTCCTTCAAGAACATTCCCCTCAGAGTAAGACTTAAGTTCTTCTCCCAGCCGCCGCCAATAAGTCTTCAGTGTTGCTTGCTCTTGGCTCAGGTTCTCCTCTCCCTCCCCCGCACACCCTGCAATCCGTCACGACTCGTCCACGCTGAGCAGCTTCACTCTCTCTCTCTGTGCATCACCTCACACTCCTTCATCTTTCCAGCGCCATGACCTCTGTTTTATTTAATTTCGGACACCATTATTGCATTTTGTGTAGTTTAGGGTTATACTGTCCATAACCAAGGGAATAGAAACTGTCTTTACTCATGTATTACAATTATATTATCTATTCTATTTTAACTAACAGTAGGTTATCATATGGAGTTTAAACATTTATTTCCTATAATCCCTGAGAACATTTCGAACTCTTATTCCTGTACTAAAGTATCTTAAATATTAATATAGCCTATAGAATGCAAACTTAATCTTTTATTCTCTCTTTACTCAATCTGTCCATTCAAACTTTCTTACTGTGTGTCTTATTCACTGTACCTTTTTATCTATTTTTTTTTTGTCTGCGTCTCTGTTTTCTTTATTATAAGGTTTCTATAGCGTGGGAGACTTGTGTATGGGACTTTGAAGAAATTTCTAATAATCTTTCTAACCTACGATATATTGATTTTTTTTGTATTGGTTATGTAGTCGTTGATTCTCTTGTAGTGATATTTTGTATTTAATCTAGTTTTCTTTTTTTTTTTTTTTTTTTTTGGTTTCAGTTGCGTGGGAGACTTGATAGTTCTCCATAACTTTTTATAACCTACAATATAGTATTTAATCATATTATGTAATGGTTATATAGTCCCTGATTCTGTTGTGGTTTAATTCACCAAAATACGACCATAGCAGTAAAAACTGTTACGAATTAGGTTACTTTCCTTTAGCTATTGCCTTCCACATAAGAACAACACCATTTCAGTTTCTTTCTATTTTCTATATCTTCTACTCTACTTACATATAAGGCCCATTTAAGGATACCCACAAATTCAAGGTAAAATATTGCTTAATCCACCTTTCTCTCCTCTTCATTTTTATTTTCTCCTGTACCTTTCTCTTCCTGTGTCCTTGAATCACTTCATTAATCTCCTCTCCATCTGTCTCTCGCTTATCCTTTCTTTTCTTCTAGCAGAGAGACATATGGAGGAACATTTTTAAACAGGCAGGTGGTTAATGAGAGAGAGAGAGAGAGAGAGAGAGAGAGAGAGAGAGAGAGAGAGAGAGAGAGAGAGAGAGAGAGAGAGAGAGAGAGAGAGAGAGAGAGAGAGAGAGAGAGAGAGGAGAGGAGAGGAGAGGAGAGGAGAGGAGAGGAGAGGAGAGGAGAGGAGAGGAGAGGAGAGGAGAGGAGAGGAGAGGAGAGGAGAGGAGAGGAGAGGAGAGGAGAAGAGAGAAGAGAAGAGAAGACAAGAGAAGAGAAGAGAGGAGGAGAGGGGAGAAGAGAAGAAAAAGAGAAAAGAAAAAACATAAGAGAAAAAAAAACAGAAGAGAAAAACAGAGAAAAAAAAAACAAGATATGACAAACGAGACAAGGAGAAAGACAGAGACGAAACAGACAAGATAGAAATAAAGAGAGACAGGAAGAGACAAGACGAGAAAAGACAAGATAGAGACGAAAGGCCGGACACACACACACACACACACACACACACACACACACACACACAAACCATACCAATACCATGCACAGGAACTACACAGCATGTTAATGGCCACGTGGAGAGACTGAGGAAATGTTAGCAGGTTCATCATCTCACCATTCCCACCTTGACGGACGAGGGGAGGCGAGGCTGCCATGACGCGCGTGACGTGAGGGTGATTGGAGCTCGGAATTAGGTGTGAAGGAGGCAGAGAGGGTGAGAAAGGGTGATTGATAGAGGAAGAAGATCTGGAGGTAAGGAGGGGGAGACAGTGGGAGGTTGAGTGAGGAAAAAGGGAGGTAAAAGAGAGAGGTTAAATAAAGAGGTTATGGAAAGGGAGGTTATAAAAAGAGAGAAGGAAAGGAAAGAGAGAGGAGAGAGAGAGAGGTTTAAAAGGGAAGCAAAGGGAGCGGAAAGTTAAGGAAGGAGGAAAGATGGGAGAGAGGGGAGGGAGAAGAGGAAGAAGAGGAAGATAGAGAGATAGGGAGAGAAAGGAAAGAAAGGAAGAGAAACGTTAAGAGAGAAGGGAAGAGGGAGAGGGAGGTCAGAGGAAGGGAAAAGGAAAGATAAAGATGGAGAAAGAAAAGGAGGAAGGAAAGAACGAGGGGTGTTTAGCAAAAAAGGTGACAGGGAGAGGAAGAGGGAAGTTAAGGAGGAAGAACGTAAGAGGGAGGTGAAAGAGGGAAGGAAAGGAGGAAGGAAAGAGAGAAGGATGTTAATGAGGAGGGGGGAGAGGGAAGTTAAGAAGGGGGAGAAGGAGAAGGAGGAAGGAAGAGGAAGACAAATGAAACGGTAGAGATTGGTTACGCTTCGGCTAGGGTGGTGGAGAGAAGAGAAAGGAGAGAGTTAACTGATACTTCTCTCTCTCTCTCTCTCTCTCTCTCTCTCTCTCTCTCTCTCTCTCTCTCTCTCTCTCTCTCTGATCCCCTCCATAAAAACCAATCACCCAGACCAGACAAACCACATTTTTCAATTACATATCCCAATTACATGCATCTCAACAACACCTGCATCAATACCACACA
>NC_087159.1:15502500-15512500 GCF_035594125.1 Scylla paramamosain
AGAGAGAGAGAGAGAGAGAGAGAGAGAGAGAGAGAGAGAGAGAGAGAGAGAGAGAGAGTATGGGAAGGAGATAAAGGGAGAGACCTGAAGACAGAAGACAAATAGAGGGGAGAGAGAGAGAGGTAGATAAGAGTAAGAAGTGAAGATGTATGGTTGTGAGGGGGAGAGGGAGAGAGGGGAGATAGGGGAGAGAGGGAGAGGGGAGAGGGAAGAGAGAAAGCTATACGTATAAGGAATGATGGATGGTGAGGAGCCTTATACTTTACTATCGCTCCTCTTTACTAAACAAATCTGTAAGTTAAGAAAGGTAGGTGAAAAGTCTTCTGCCTTGCTATCTTTTCTCTTTACCAGATAGTGAGTTAAAACTTCTCAGACAGCCGCATTAGAAGCAGGGGTGATGACAAAAAGGAACATATTGTGGTACATACAGAAAATAGAGAAAATACATCATAAGACAAATGGAAAGAAAGAAGCATGAGACATAAAGATGAAAATAATTGCAAAAAACACCAGTTAAACTTACAAAATATTGACAACCTCTCCCTCCCCCTCCCCCCCCCAAAAAAAAAATGAAAATAAAAATAAAGGAATACATAAACACCATTATCAACACTAAAACACTAAACTTTTTGGTGCATATTTCTTCTCCAATGAAAAAAAAAAAAAAGAAGAAAGATGAAAAAGGAAAAGAAGAGAAAACGACAAAAATAACACGATACGTAAAGAAAGGAAAAAAAAATGTATACAGATAACCAGGAAGGGCATAATAAATTGGGGAACGAAAGAGAGATAAAGGAACTAAACGAAAAAGGAAAAGAAGACAAAACAAAAAGCGAGAAAAATAACACTGTAGGTAAAGACAGAAAAGGAAAAAAATCTGAAAAATAAACATGAGAAAGACAAAACGAAAACAAAAGAAAAACAGATAAGGGAATAATAAATGAGGGAAACGACAGAGAGATAAAGGAACTAAGTGAAAGGCTTAAAAGGGATGATAGGAGAAAGGACAGCAAATGGAGACGGGTGAAGGAAGGGGAGGCAAGCAGGGAGAACGAAAGGAGGAAGGGGAGGAGGAAGAGAGGTAAGCAGGGGGGCCATTTTTAAACGCCACGTGACCCCTTTGTCCATAAATCTGGGCAGACCTTCACCAAGTTTGAGTGATTAGCGGCATTTGGAGGAGGAGGAGGAGGAGGAGGAGGAGGAGGAGGAGGAGGAGGAGGAGGAGGAGGAGGAGGAGGAGGAGGAGGAGGAGGAGGAGGAGGAGAAGGAGGAGGAGGAGGAGGAGGAGGAGCAGAAGAAGAAGAAGAAGAAGAAGAAGAAGAAGAAGAAGAAGAAGAAGAAGAAGAAGAAGAAGAAGAATAGCAACAACAACAGCAGCAACAACAACAACAACAACAACAACAACAACAACAACAACAACAACAACAACAACAAGATGGTGGTGATGGTGATGGTGGTGGTGGTGGTAATGATGATGATGATGATGATGATGATGATGATGATGATGATGATGATGATGATGATGATGATAATGATGATGATGTTAAAGTTGAGGATGAAAAGAAAAATAAAGAAGGAATGATAAGGAAAAGGAAAGAACGGACTTAGGAGGAAGAGAGAATAAAATAACAAGAGGAAGCGGATGGGATGATGAGAGGGAACAATGAAGGAAAAAATGAAGGAAAGTTAAGAGAAAAGAAATACGGGAGAAACAGAAGCATACAGACTTAAGAGGAAGAGGAGAGGACGGAGGAATGAAGGAAGAATATGGGAGAGGAAGAAAAAGAGGATGTAGGAGAGGAAGATGAACATGAAAGAAGATCACTGGAAGAAAAAGATGAGCATCTGGCAGGCGATACTTGACAGAGGGGGAGGAGGAGGAGGAGGAGGAGGAGGAGGAGGAGGAGGAGGAGGAGGAGGAGGAGGAGGAGGAGGAGGAGGAGGAGGAGGAGGAACAGAGGAAAATAGGTCACTCATCCTAACTCGAAATATTTGTTTAAGTGACGTCTCAATTCAATGATGGAGAAGGAGGAGGAATACAAAGGAGCACAAAGGAATACATGGAACGTACTCAAGCAGCGACACCCACACTGGTCCTGGCGCGTGTCATCCCCCCATGACACACGCTGCTCACGCTCACACAATGTATAGCTGCCATCATCATAACAACGCCAATGCAACATAACACTAACGAAACAGAACTGCATACGGGGTGGATAGCATTTTTTTTTTTACTGGATGCGTAACAAAGAGAGGGAAAGAAAAAGATTAGAGAGAAGAAAATATTATAATCCATTCTGTTGCTGAAGTGGTAATTCTTTAATTCTTTTTTTTTTTTTATTCGTTTTAGGGATGAAAAGTTCATCAATTTTTTTACTTCTCTTTTTAGGGATGAAAAATTCATCCAATCTTTTGTTTTCAAGGTTACGTATTCAAAATATCTATGAATAACAAATATAATAAATAAATGAAAGATTAATAATGACTACCAAAACAACCAACTGAATGCCTAAGGAGTAGGAGTAATAGTAGTAGTAGTAGTAGTAGTAGTAGTAGTAGTAGTAGTAGTAGTAGTAGTAGTAGTAGTAGTAGTAGTAGTAGTAGTAATAGTAGTAGTAGTAGTATTAGGAGGAGGAGGAAGAGGAATACAAAGGAACACTAAAGGAAAGCCAAACAGCAACAGACCTTTTGGTCCTTGCAAGACTGTTTGGTAACTACTTCTAACTAGCTACAGGGATGAGAGACAGGACAGTATAGCAGAAGGCTCCTCCCCACCCACCACTCCCTCCAGCTTGCGCTGGCATGGAAATAGTTAGGAAAAAGTACCATGCAGTATGGAAAAACTGACATGAAATTTTCGTAGGAAAGGTTGAAAGGAAATTCTACGATTCACTTTACGGTGAACTCTATACGCCTATCTGAAAATGTACACAGTTATTAATAAAACTGGTTTCTGTAGAATAAAAGAGTTATATTTATGAATTTAGTAATTATTCAGACAAGAAGAGAGCTTGTTGGGGATTAGTTTCTTTAAACATTTGTCTATTTTATTTTTGAATTATTCAATATAATTGCTGTTTACGATTTCTGCAGGAAGTTTATTACAGATATTTACTGTACGATTAAAGAAAAATAATGCTTGGCCTCTAGGGACTTAAAACGTTTGGGTATAATCTTGAATCCATTATTTCTTGTCAGGTTAGAATGATCAATGGTAAAATATTTATTTGCATCAAGGTTGCTATATCCTTTGAAGACTTTGAACACTTCAATTAGGTCTCCTCTTATTCTGCGCTTTGTTAAGCTAAATAGGTTTAGTTCTTCCAGTCGTTCCTCATACTGTTTATTATGCAATCTTGGAATCATCTTAGTGAATCTACGCTATATCTTTTCTACCTTTTCCATGTCTTTTTGTAATAAGGTTACCAGAACTGCACACAGTATTCTAGATGAGGGCGCACCAGTGAGTTGGAGGAGGAGGAGGAGGAGGAGGAGGAATATACAAAGGAGGTCCAAGCAGCAACAGACTCTGAGGTCCTTACTTGGATGTTTGGGTAACGATTCTACTCTCTTAGTGAGAGAGAGACAGGATAACAACAGAAGGAAGAAGGAAAGAAGAAGGAAATGATACCATGTCCTGTAGAAAAACAACACCTGGAATTTGACAGAAAAGTGAGATAGAGATCTACTTCTATTACATACAATCTATATACAATCCTAACATTTGTCTCATCTGGTGAAGCGCTTCCTCTTCTTTAAAGATTTTATTCACTGAGGTTCATTTAACTAGATGACTATAGTGATGGGTGAGTTGCTCTACAAGGACTCGATTCCTTTTACCATTACTGTGACGGGATCGGCAGTAAGTCGCCGAAAAACAATCCATCACTAAGGTCTCTTTAACTTTTAGTCTTTGTTACGTAACAATTGTTTCCCTTCCTTAGTGAAATA
Organism: Scylla paramamosain; assembly: GCF_035594125.1. Lineage (NCBI taxonomy): Eukaryota > Metazoa > Arthropoda > Malacostraca > Decapoda > Portunidae > Scylla > Scylla paramamosain. Next base: position 15,506,452 of record NC_087159.1, read on the forward strand.
TACCCCCAGCAGATGATAGGTAGTACGGAGTGAACGTGTTCGTTATTGAGACATGAACAAAGACAACCGGGGATTAGTTTCTAGATACTTGTCAAGACGGGTTTTAAAGGAATCAACGGTGCCTGAGTTAACGACGCTTGATGGAAGACTTGCAGATATTTATGACACGAGCGAAGAAGAAATATTTGGCTTCAGTTTGTTTGAAATCGCTTATCTATTATTTTAAAGCAATTGATTCTTGTAACATTAGACTGGCTGAGTGTTAGGAAGACTTCAGGTCTCATATTTGTGAAATCCTTAAAAATTTTGTAAAGCAATATCAGATCCCCTCTTAGCCTGCGTTTGGATAAAGAGAATAGATTTAGTTCTTTAAGGCGTTCCTCGTAAGTTTTATTGCGAAGCCTTGAGATCATTTTTGTTATTCTACGTTGTATTTTTTTCCCCCTAATTTCTCAATATCCTTTTTGTAGTGTTTTTCGTCTAGTTTTCCCTAGTTTGTTAGGGCTGAGACGGTGCCTCCTGATGAAGGATTTTTTAGATTTGGCATTTGGGAACCGTTACCCCGAGTGGATGCGCTTAAGGTTAAAGATCTTCCAATCAAACCTATTAATTCATTGGCAATTTTAACGACTTCAGTGCAATGTTTGCTTGGTTTAAGATCTGGTGACACTAAAAGTCCCAGATCTTTTTCGGCATCCACACTTTTGATGAGGGTGCTACCCATTTTACAATTATCTTGCGGATTATTATTTCCAGTATGTAACACGTGGCATTTATCAAAATTATAGTTCTTAAGCCACTTTTCAGGCCATTCAATGAGAGTGTCTATGTCCTTTTGCAAAATCTGACGTTGGTTTGGTGAGTCAGCCTTGTTAGCAATTTTAGTGTCATCTGCAAATTTGGACAGTTTACTTATGATCCCTTCATCAATGTCATTGATATATATATATATATATATATATATATATATATATATATATATATATATATATATATATATATATATATATATATATATATATATATATATATATATATATATATATATATATATATATATATATATATATATATATATATATATATATATATATATATATATATATATATATATATATATATATATATATATATATATATATATATATATATATATATATATATATATATATATATATATATATACATATATATATATTATGAAGAAAATCAGTTCTAAGATTGATCCTTGAGGAACGCCACTATATACATTGATCCAGTTTGAAGAATTACCGTTAATTACTTCTCGTTGTTTGCGGTCTGTCAACCAATCCTCTATCCACGCAGCGAGGTCACCCGATGTGCCGTGAGCTTTTACTTTATGTAGGAGGCGCTTATGGAGAACTTTATCAAATGCTTTTTGGAAATCAAAATGCCTTATACCTACTGCCCTGGTATTATCATACATATTATGCACGTCGTAAAAAAAGTCCAGTAAATTCGTTAAACATGAACGCTTATTTCTAAATCCATGTTGAGTGTCCTTTATGATATGGTTACTTTAAAGGAATTCTACTGTTTTATTACAGATGTGAGGCTTGTGGGATGGTAATTATGAGGTTGAGATTTATCACCTTTTTTAAAGACAGGTGCAACATTACCTAGTTTCCATTCGTCTTGGACTTACCGATTGTTTAATAATTTGTTGAATAATATGGATGGAGGCTTTGCAAGCTCGTTTTAAGCCTCCTTCAATATTCGTGGGGAAATTTTATCCGGTCCTGGTGTTTTCTTGATTTTAATCTCATCAATCGCATATAAAATTTCTTTTTACTGAAAGTACACGTGCTCGAAAATGCGTTGTTACTTAGGGTTTGAATGTGGGGCAGATATTGAAATTTTTTTTAGTGAATATGGATGCAAAGTAGTCGTTTAGTTTAGATTCTCAGCCATTTGGATCTCATTGACAGTGTGTTTGCCATTTTTTAAGACAAGAGAGTCAATTGTTGAGGTTAATACTTTTTTCTTTCTAATGTAGTTGAAGAATTTCTTGGGATTTGTTTTACATGAATTAGCAATGTGAAGTTCAAAGTTTTTGTTATTGTCTCTTATAAGTTCTTTTTTTTTTTTACAATGACGCCACAATAGATCATGTTCTGCTTTGTCATCATTATTTTTGGTCTGTTTGTATTTATGATAAGCGCATTTTTTTGGCTAAGAGGGTGTTTTTGATGTCCGCGTTCCACCATTTGGGTTTATTGTTAACGATTTTTTGCTCATTTTTCAGTGGCATAGATTTCTCAATTTGTTAAGTTTTGAAGTGAGTGTCTTCCACTAAGATTACGTTCCAGTCACAGTTGGCCAGAACGTTCTCTAATTTGTTAAAATTTGCCCTTAAATAGTCGGGTACCTTTTCTCTACTTTCATTTACTGTAGATTTATTTACATCCATATTGAACGTAATCACCCGGTGGTCACTGGTGCTGCATGCCGGTCCAACTTCTAAATTACAAATGATGTTTTCATTTGTCGTTAATACAAGATGTAATATATTTTCACCTATCGTTGGATACATTACAAGTTGGTGCAGAGGAGGAGGAGGAGGAGGAGGAGGAGTGTTCTAATGTTTTGATGCGATCACCACTTGCTCTAGATTGATCGATGAAGGGACAGGATTGATGCTCACCACTGCCGGATTAGATGAGGAGTTTGGTGTGTTGGTAGCGTGGAGAACTGCATGGTAGTGAGCTTGGTATTCTGGTAGCTTGGAGGTCGTGGGTAGTAAGATGATATTGTCGATGTGTGCGAGAAAAAGACACGTAAGATGAGAGTTCTTCTTGATTTAATAATAGGTAGAATGTACACACTTGATACAAGACGAGATTATAATGTGACGACTGATGGTTGTCTCTCTCTGAAGTGTTATGAAGCGATGACTGAGCAGCGTCTCTCAAGACTGACTGTGACTGAATGGAGCTGAGTGAGAGACCAAGACTGACTGCTCGTGACTGGATGACACTCTCCGAACTCTGACTGACTGAGTACTGAACTGAACTCAGAACTGAACTGTGAATTGAACTGAGAGCTCTCTACCATGCAGGCTGTATTTATCTGAGCTAAGTGGATCACATTTTGGTTTCGGCATTAAGAAATGACCAATGAGGTGCTAGGAAATGAGATGAAAAAACAATGAGAGGCCTCATTATTTTAGCCAATGACTAGGAAGGGAAGACTCAGAGCGAACACAGGTGTTTTCCCTAAGGAATGAAAGTGGGTGTGAAATTCCCTTGAGAGGTAGAGGAAGAGAAAGGTTAAAATAGAATACCCTGGCTAGCCATGGGCACATGTGGGATGAATATGAACACACGCATGTGAGATGGATATATGAAATGGTGAATATACATATATATAATAATAACAATTGTTGAGACTGATACAGATGCCTTCCCCCACGAAAAATGCGCCCTCGCATTTGGATATAACAATAAAGAGATCAGTAAGATGTGAGTAATTAACAAATAATACATGACATCGGAGAGAGAGAGTACGGAACGAGAACCTTAATATTAACATACAGACATGATGACACAATATAATACATGTACAACACATACAAGTAAAGAGATATATATATATATATATATATATATATATATATATATATATATATATATATATATATATATATATATATATATATATATATATATATATATATATATATATATATATATATATATATATATATATATATATATATATATATATATATATATATATATATATGATGTTGAAATTGAATGATTACACTTTGAAATGGGAACGAAATTTCAGTCTGAAAGAAGGTGTGTGTGTTTGGTTAAGCTTGAGTCGCTTGAAGGATCTGATAAATCAAAACTAAATGATGCCTGATGTGCACACTCATCATCAAATCCCTTGCTCACATGCTTCAAATGATCGAGATGGACGATCTGTTCTACTAAGGTTTTGAGATCTAGAATTTTTACTTTGTGGCCGTTTACACGGTGTGGACCAAAGAACAATAGATCTAATTTTAGAATTACGATCGTGAGCACTGCAAAGACTATATCTACGATGTTGTTTCCGCAGCATCTCAGCTTGCGATGCTATGAGGCGATCGTGAATGAGCTTATGAGTAAACTGAAAATCGCGGAGACATTTGACGTAGTCATGCAAGTTGTAGACAGGACGCGGCGCCCTGTGGAGAAATTCATATGGAAAACATCTAATCCAGCAGTGGTGAGCATCAATCCTGTCCCTTAATTGATCAATCTAGAACAAGTGATGATCGCATGAAAACATTAGAACAGTGGTGCTCAGCGGTGTTGTGTAATCGAAGACACTCGAACTCACAAGTACACACCGAGACACGAACATCACGCCCTATCGCAGGCAAGTTGCGAAGGTGATACGCCACGTGTTCTCTCTCTCCTAGCCGCTCCCACGTGTTCCCACGTGACTGGCCTTGTGGCCACAACCTGGTCATCACCGCAACTGTCTGCAGCCACACCTGTCTGCCGCCACACCCTGTCGCCGCCGCTCTTCTTAAAGATATAGGTCTATTAGAATCAGTACAGAGGAGAATGACTAAAAGGATTCAGGGGATGAGGAGTATTCCTTACGAAGCGAGGTTGAAGCGGTTAAATTTACATTCTCTAGAGAGACGTAGGTTAAGAGGGGACCTGATAGAAGTCTTTAAGTGGTATAAGGGTTATAACAAGGGAGATGTAAGCAAAATTCTTAGGATCAGCAACCAAGGTAGAACAAGAAATAACGGGTTCAAGCTTGAAAAATTTAGGTTTAGGAAGGAGATAGGAAAAAAATTGGTTCTCAAATAGAGTGGTAGATGAGTGGAACGGACTCAGTAATCATGTAGTTAGTGCCAGGACACTAGAGAGCTTTAAGAGAAGATTAGACAAGTTTATGGATGGGGATAACAGATGGAAATAGGTAGGAGTGTTTCATACAGGGACTGCCACGTGTAAGCCTGGTCGCTTCTTGCAGCTTCCCTTATTTCTTATGTTCTTATGTTCTTCGCTGGTCGTCATTCCTGCTTGATTCCCGAGGTGTGGGTGTCCCTTGGCTCCTTCCCCGAGCCAACCCCCACCCACCACCCTCTCCACCAGTGCTCATGGCCAGGTCTCATCGGTCATCTTCCTGGGATTCTCCACGCGCCGCAGCAGTCATCTTTTATAAATGCTGGACTCATCCAAGGTCATCTCCACACGTCTGCCACAGCTGTGTTCCTCCAGTCATCTTAAACACTTTAAACACTTTAAACACTTTATTATGTTTGTCATTTTACAGTTGAGTTAAGAACTTAATATAATTTTATAACAAACAAACAGCCCTTAGTAAGCAACTGCTTTATGGGCAGACAAAAAAAAAATAAAATAAAATTTATATTTATATATTAGGACTAATTATAAAAGTAACTTAAAATAAAAAAAAAAGAAAAAAAGAAGAACATTTAATCCTATATATTAGAGTAATGAAACACTTGTCCATATAATGAAGAATTATCCTTGAGTTTGTACCTTGTGCAATAACAGGAAATCTAAATTTGTACCTATAATAATAATAATATGGGTATATGAAAATATAAATAAGTTGCTAAGTCTAAAGGAACTCCTCATATGATGCACAAATTACCTTTGTTAATACCTAATAATACTGATTTTGGAAGAAATTGCACAGAACAGGAGATAAAATAGCACTTTAACAAATACATAATAATAATAATAATAATAATAATAATAATAATAATAATAATAATAATAATAATAATAATAATAATAATAATAATAACAATAATAATAATAATAATAATAATAATAATAATAAGAAGAAGAAGAAGAAGAAGAAGAAGAAGAAGAAGAAGAAGAAGAATAAAGATACTGACACTAATAATACAATGTAAATGCATGAAGAAGTTATCAATAATAGGAGAAAGTTGAATACGAGTAAATAAGATACAGGAAAATATAGTATATTATTAGATATACTTTTCACTATTGCCATTTCACATGAATTATTGACTACTGTGATG
>NC_087159.1:15517500-15525000 GCF_035594125.1 Scylla paramamosain
TCTCTCTCTCTCTCTCTCTCTCTCTCTCTCTCTCTCTCTCTCTCTCTCTCTCTCTCTCTCTCTCTCTCTCATGTGCACTGAAGTGTTTATTTGCACAGAAGAACGTATGAATAACAATACGTGGAGATGAAGCAAGGGAGAGAGAGAGAGAGAGAGAGAGAGAGAGAGAGAGAGAGAGAGAGAGAGAGAGAGAGAGAGAGAGAGAGAGAGAGAGAGAGAGAGAGAGAGAGAGAGAGAGAGAGAGAGAGAGAGAGAGAGAGAGAGAGAGAGGCTCAGAGAGAGTCAATGATAGACAAAGACAAAGACAGACAAAGGCACACACTCACACATATACTGAATACAAGCATCATCTTCAATCTTACACACGCCCTGCCTCCTCCTGACACACTGAGGCCCCTTACTGCCAGGCTTGCATCACCACTCCCCGCAGGACTTTAACTAGGCACATGACAACTCCACCGTAGCCCTCAACCCACTGCCCCCCCTTCACCGCAAAACCCCCCTTACCTAGCACTCACCCCCACCGTCTCCCTCACCTCACCACCACCCCCTGACCCTAGCAACCACACCCATCGAAGACACACCCCAACCTGGCACCGACCCCGGCCCAGTACCTACCCTCAATTAGCACGCACACACTCACCCCAGCATCCATCCCACCCGTCTCCCTCACCCCAGCATTGTCCCGTCACCCCAATACACTCCACCTTATTTCCCCGAGGCTGCAAGGGACGGGGCGGCTTCCATAGTTCCCTGAGATGTGCGTTGAGTGAAGCGCCGTCTTAACAGAACAGGCAGCGCAGACAAGACCGCCTCCCACCATCCCCGGAGAGGCGTCCTGTCTGTGATCGCCTGTCGTGTTGGCTCAAGACAAGATCTAATATCTCAATTAATATCCTAATTTATGGGCCAACTCCAGAAGGTTAATTAATGCCGTGTTCCCTGGCCTGTGTCTCTCCGCCAGTACCGACCCAGCGCCGAGTGGACCCTCTCATGATGGAATCCAAACCCTTCACTATACTACAGGATCCAGGAAAAAGTGGACGATAAAAAAGATCATCAAAAACGTGAAATGGAAGGTACAAAAAGCTTGGCAAACAACAGTACACATGAATAGGAACGTTCCTTGACTATAACTCTGCTGTAATATTGAGAAAAAAGGACGTAGAAATCAATTAAAATATATACAAAACTTACCTTCAGAACAATATCAAACTGAAAAAGGAATTTACACGTAAAAAAAATGTAAGATATAAAAAAATATGACAAAAAAAAAATGAAAGAAAACATTCCTTAAATATAACTCAAATCAAGACGAAATAAAAAAAACATTAAAAAGACGTAGAAATGAAAGAAAAGAAAAAGAAAACAAATACAAATACATATTTCTCTTTGAGTGAAGGAAAACTGGGGGGAAGGAAGGAAAAGAAAGAACATTGATTGAAACATTGAAAACACGTAGAAATCAATAAAAAAAAAAAAAAAAAAACCGCTGAGACACACTTCTGTAGGAGCGAAGGAAAACAGGGGAAGAGAGAAGAGGAAAGAGGAAGGGGCAGAGGGGAAGGAGAAGAGGACAGGATTATACACTGATGGATAACAAGCCCTGGCCCTGAAAACACTGGTGCACACTCAGCGGGATTTTGGTTATTGAGAGCAGCGCAGAAGGCCACGGACAGATTGGGAGGGTCTTCTCTTCCCTTCCCTTCCCTGCCCTGCCTTGCCCTGCCCAGCCCTGCCCAGCCCTGCCCCGCCCTCCCACCCCTCCAGCCAGCCCGCCACGCCGCGCACCGACCGAACCGTTCTCTCCGCTCAGCCATCGCCGATTGAATTTCAGTGTTTGTGTCTGATATTGCTGCATGAAAGAGCATGTGTTTGTATAAGATATGCTCTCTCTCTCTCTCTCTCTCTCTCTCTCTCTCTCTCTCTCTCTCTCTCTCTCTCTCTCTCTCTCTCTCTCTCCTGGTGATCGCTTCATTAGTCGTTCCATTACCTCCACGAGTGACCTCCTCCAGCCTCCCTCACCAAGTGATTCGCTTTCACACGCATGCTGGTAACAATTAGGAAGCTGAATGAAGTGTATTGGGGTTGTTCTAGTATGCGTTATTATTGTTATTATCATCTTATTCCACAACAGCTAGTGAATGAAAGTGTATTGTTTTTTCTTACAATTAGTACAAATATTACCACTCAGTTCGCACCATCACTTGGAAAATCCTCAACCATCACTACCAGCACCATCATTACCTTGAATATCGCCACCACCACCACCACCACCATCATTACCTTGAATATCGCCACCACCACCACCACCACCACCACCACAAAAGCTTCCCATCACCTCTCAACCACGCTCTCGTCTGCACACTTCCTCCCTCCAACCTCCTTCCTCCAAACCTCCTACCCTCCAATCCTTCAACCTCTTTCCTCCAAACCTCCCCATCCCAACCCTTCCTCCAACCATCCCATCACCTTCCTCCTCCCCTCCATCCATCCCCAAACACAAACTTCACGTCCCTCCCTCCCTCCTCCAACCCTCTTTCCTTCCCTCCAACACTTTAACACTCCCTACCTCTAACCCTCTCTCCCTTCCTCTCTTACTACCTCCAACCCCACCAACACACACACTCTTTCCCTCCCTCCCTCCCTTCTTCACGTGCGGGTCGACGAGTGCGTCCAATCTCCAAACTCGACCGAAATTTGAAACGAACGAACATTCATATCTAGGAGCAAACCGATGGACCGCGCTCACGTCCCCGGGTCAGCACACAGGCGCGTCCCGGTCCACCCCCACGCCCCGGACGGTCCCTCGGCGCATCAAAAGGTCCTCAGAAGCCGCGCAAATCAATCTCCGGTCCGGCAGATCAGCAACGTACGTAAAAAGAGCGAAATGAGAGGATAAAAAACTCTTCGCTCAAAATAAAGAAAAGTGAGGGTGTGTGTGTGTGTGTGTGTGTGTGTGTGTGTGTGTGTGTGTGTGTGTGTGTGTGTGTGTGTGTGTGTGTGTGTGTGTGTGTGTGTGTGTGTGTGTGTGTGTGTGTGTGTGTGTGTGTGTGTGAGTTCTTCCGAGCGTCGAGTCACCTGGGCAGTGAGAGAGAGAGAGAGAGAGAGAGAGAGAGAGAGAGAGAGAGAGAGAGAGAGAGAGAGAGAGAGAGAGAGAGAGAGAGAGAGATCCAACGGTCGGCTGGCTACATGTTGCGCTTCTCTCTGCGTCTTTGTTCTTGGGTGTTTCTTTGTTTTTGGGCGTTACCGGAAGGGCAGTCTCTCTCAGTCTCTCTCTCTCTCTCTCTCTCTCTCTCTCTCTCTCTCTCTCTCTCTCTCTCTCTCTCTCTCTCTCTCTCTCTCTCACCTTTGCCACCTGTCCTGTCCTCCATCCACGCACTTATTTCAATCATGGGAAAACAATGGTGGTGGAATTTACGTGCCTGCTTCCATTCCCAGACCACGGGCCGCGCGAGACGGAGACACAGGAACAATGGAATGGGGAGAGATAAAAGAACATTGAGTCTGCATTGGCTGGGAAAGGTTTTTTTTTTTTTTTAGATGGTGAATGAAAAGGGATGCATGGGTAAGAATGGAAAAGAAGGGAATAGCAGAAAGTAAAAAAAAAATAAATAAAAATTACAATGGAATGACGTAAAAGAAAATTGAGTCTGGAAAGGTTTCTGAAGATGGTGAAAGGAAAGGGATGCGAAAAAAACAAGTAACAGTTGAGCAGGAATAGAAAAAAATACATTACGCGAGATGAAGTAGGAATGGAAAAGAGAGAAATAACAGCAAATATAAGACAAAAAATAGAAGAGGGAAAAAAAGAAAACTGTGTGCATTGAATGAGTAGCTTTCTGATGATGGTGAAAAAAAATATGCGAAAGGAATAAAATTTAGGTTGTTGTGAAGATAGAAAAAAGCGAATAACAGAGACTAAATAAGAAGAGAATGGAACATAAAACACTTTTTTTTTTTTATGTAGGAAGGACACTGGCCAAGGGAAACAAAAATCCAATAAAAAAATATGCCCACTGAAATGCCAGTCCCATAAAAGGGTCAAAGCAGTGGTCAAAAATTGATGAATAAGTGTCTTGAAACCTCCCTCTTGAAGGAATTCAAGTTATAGGAAGGTGGAAATACAGAAGCAGGCAGGGAGTTCCGGAGTTTACCAGAGAAAGGGATGAATGACTGAGAATACTGGTTAACTCTTGCGTTAGAGAGGTGGACAGAAACAAGAGAAACAAGAAAGTCTTGTGCAGCGAGGCCGCGGGAGGAAGGGAGGCATGCAGTTAGCAAGATCAGAAGAGCAGTTAGCATGAAAATAGCGGTAGAAGACAGGTAGATATGCAACATTGCGGCGGTGAGAGAGAGGCTGAAGACAGTCAGTTAGAGGAGAGGAGTTGATGAGACGAAAAGCTTTTGATTCCACCCTATCTAGAAGAGCAGTATGAATGGAACCCCCCAGACATGTGAAGCATACTTCATACATGGACGGATAAGGCCCTTGTACAGAGTTAGCAGCTGAGGGGGGTGAGAAAAACTGGCGGAGACGTCTCAGAACACCTAACTTCATAGAAGCTGTTTTAGCTAGAGTTGAGATGTGAAGTTTCCAGTTCAGATTATAAGTAAAGGACAGACCGAGGATGTTCAGTGTAGAAGAGGGGAACAGTTGAGTGTCATTGAAGAAGAAGGGATAGTTGTCTGGAAGGTTGTGTCGAGTTGATAGATGGAGGAATTGAGATTTTGAGGCATTGAACAATACCAAGTTTGCTCTGCCCCAATCAGAAATTTTAGAAAGATCAAAAGTCAAGCGTTCTGTGGCTTCCCTGCGTGAAATGTTTACCTCCTGAAGGGTTGGACGTCTATGAAAAGACGTGGAAAAGTGCAGGGTGGTATCATCAGCGTAAGAGTGGATAGGACAAGAAGTTTGGTTTAGAAGATCATAAATGAATAATAAGAGAGTGGGTGACAGGACAGAACCCTGAGGAACACCACTGTTAATAGATTTAGGAGAAGAACAGTGACCATCTACCACAGCAGCAATAGAACGGTCAGAAAGGAAACTTGAGATGAAGTTACAGAGAGAAGGATAGAAACCGTAGGAGGGTAGTTTGGAAATCAAAGCTTTGTCCCAGACTCTATCAAAAGCTTTTGATATGTCCAGGGTAACAGCAAAAGTTTCACCAAAATCTCTAAAAGAGGATGACCAAGACTCAGTAAGGAAAGCCAGAAGATCACCGGTAGAGCGGCCTTGACGGAACCCATACTGGCGATCAGATAGAAGGTTTTTTTTTTTTTTTTATGTAGGAAGGATACTGGCCAAGGGCAACAAAAATCTAATAAAAAAAATGCCCACTGAAATGCCAGTCCCATAAAAGGGTCAAAGCAGTGGTCAAAAATTGGTGGATAAGTGTCTTCAAACCTCCCTCTTGAAGGAATTCAAGTCATAGGAAGGTGGAAATACAGAAGAAGGCAGGGAGTTCCAGAGTTTACCAGAGAAAGGGATGAATGATTGAGAATACTGGTTAACTCTTGCGTTAGAGAGGTGGACAGAATAGGGGTGAGAGAAAGAAGAAAGTCTTGTGCAGCGAGGTCGCGGAAGGAGGGGAGGCATGCAGTTAGCAAGATCAGAAGAGCAGTTGGCATGAAAATAGCGGTAGAAGACAGCTAGATATGCAACATTGCGGCGGTGAGAGAGGGGCTGAAGACAGTCAGTTAGAGGAGAGGAGTTGATGAGACGAAAAGCTTTTGATTCCACCCTGTCTAGAAGAGCAGTATGAGTGGAACCCCCCAGACATGTGAAGCATACTCCATACATGGACGGATATGGCCCTTGTACAGAGTTAGCAGCTTGGGGGGTGAGAAAAACTGGCGGAGACGTCTCAGAACACCTAACTTCATAGAAGCTGTTTTAGCTAGAGATGAGATGTGAAGTTTCCAGTTCAGATTATAAGTAAAGGACAGACCGAGGATGTTCAGTGTAGAAGAGGGGGACAGTTGAGTGTCATTGAAGAAGAGGGGATAGTTGTCTGGAAGATTGTGTCGAGTTGATAGATGGAGGAATTGAGTTTTTGAGGCACTGAACAATACCAAGTTTGCTCTGCCCCAATCAGAAATTTTAGAAAGATAAGAAGTCAGGCGTTCTGTGGCTTCCCTGCGTGATATGTTTACCTCCTGAAGGGTTGGACGTCTATGAAAAGACGTGGAAAAGTGCAGGGTGGTATCATCAGCATAGGAGTGGATAGGACAAGAAGTTTGGTTTAGAAGATCATTAATGAATAATAAGAAGAGAGTGGGTGACAGGACAGAACCCTGAGGAACACCACTGTTAATAGATTTAGGAGAAGAACAGTGACCGTCTACCACAGCAGCAATAGAACGGTCAGAAAGGAAACTTGAGATGAAGTTACAGAGAGAAGGATAGAAACCGTAGGAGGGTAGTTTTGAAATCAAAGCTTTGTGCCAGACTCTATCAAAGGCTTTTGATATGTCCAAGGCAACAGCAAAAGTTTCACCAAAGTCTCTAAAAGAGGATGACCAAGACTCAGTAAGGAAAGCCAGAAGATCACCAGTAGAGCGGCCTTGACGGAACCCATACTGGCGATCAGATAGAAGGTTGTGAAGTGATAGATGTTTAAGAATCTTGCTGTTGAGGATAGATTCAAAAACTTTAGATAAGCAGGAAATCAAAGCAATAGGACGGTAGTTTGAGGGATTAGAACGGTCACCCTTTTTAGGAACAGGTTGAATGTAGGCAAACTTCCAGCAAGAAGGAAAGGTAGATGTTGACAGACAGAGCTGAAAGAGTTTGACTAGGCAAGGTGCAAGCACGGAGGCACAGTTTCGGAGAACAATAGGAGGGACCCCATCAGGTCCATAAGCCTTCCGAGGGTTAAGGCCAGCGAGGGCATGGAAACCATCATTGCGAAGAATTTTAAGTGGCATGAAGTAGTCAGAGGGTGGAGGAGAGGGAGGAACAAGCCCAGAATCGTCCAAGGTAGCGTTTTTAGCAGAGATTTGAGCGAAGAGTTCAGCTTTAGAGATAGATGTGATAGCAGTGGCGCCATCTGGTTGAAATAGAGGAGGGAAAGAAGAAGCAAAGTTATTGGAGATATTTTTGGCTAGATGCCAGAAGTCACGAGGGGAGTTAGATTTTGAAAGGTTTTGACATTTTCTGTTAATGAAGGAGTTTTTGGCTAGTTCGAGAACAGACTTGGCATGGTTCCGGGCAGAAATATAAAGTGCATGAGATTCTGGTGATGGAAGGGTTAAGCACCTTTTGTGGGCCACCTCTCTATCATGTATAGCACGAGAACAAGCTGTGTTAAACCAAGGTTTAGAAGGTTTAGGACGAGAAAAGAGTGAGGAATGTACGCCTCCATGCCAGACACTATCACCTCTGTTATGCGCTCAGCACACAAAGACGGGTCTCTAACACGGAAGCAGTAGTCATTCCAAGGAAAATCAGCAAAATACCTCCTCAGGTCCCCCAACTAGCAGAGGCAAAACGCC
>NC_087159.1:15530000-15535000 GCF_035594125.1 Scylla paramamosain
CACCTCCCCCTCCACCCCCCACCACACACACACACACACACACACACACACACACACACACACACACACACACACAGCTTGCGCCACACTTTGTTCGCGCGTCTAAAGAGATAATTATTGCACACTGAAGGAATTCCCATTAAACTTAGGATATTGCTGGGCGTGCTCTAACAAGCGGCAGTTGATTACCTCGCTCCTCGCCTCGAGGAGGACGCGCCTGACGGACACGGGAGCGAAAACCGTCCATGAGGAAGCAAGAAGAGTTAATAAGAAAGGAAGGAATAAAAAGAAGGATTTAAAAGAAAAACAAGAATTCTTGTAATGCAGGAAGTTTATTGGAAAATAGGGAGGTAATTAAAAAAGAAATATAGAGTTAATAGGAATAGGAGGGAGTTGACAAAACAGAGAAATTTTTAAGGAATTAAGTTAATAGGAATAACTGAAGTTAGTAAGTTAGTAGGAAAAGGGGAGGAAATTTGTTGTGGGTTAGAAAAAAAATTAATAGGATAGGGAGAAACATTACTACCTCAGAATCTTCCATTCTCCTCAAAAATTTCAATTATTAATTATCTTTAAGAACCTTCTGTTAAAGACTTACAATGCTTCTTATTTTTATCTTCTACAAACTCCGATTTGTTACCTTTCAGAACCTTCTATTATTGCATATAAGATCCTGCTATTGTTACCTATTACCCTTAAGAACCTCCTCTTATTATCTCTCAGAATCAACTATTATCACTTCAAGGAACCTTTTATTATTACAACCTTTAAAAACCTATTTTTTCAACATATTTTATCTTTTAAGAAACTCATACGAGAATTTTTACCCCTAAGGATCTTCTATTATTACCTCCACACATCTTCCTTCCTTCCTTCCTTCCTTCCTTCTTTCCTTCCTCTTCACAATTATTACCTGGATTTATGAATGGCCGTTACCTATTTTCTAGCAGCGCAAGGGGAGAGGAAATACAAAGAAGCGTCGCTCAGTAATGGGAGGCATCAAGGGAATCTAAAATAAGCGAGTCAATTTCGTTTCAGGGGCAGATTTGGTGGCGGTCCGCTGTGGTCTTGATGGAGGTTATCGGACGGGAAGGCGTGGAAGTGGAAGGGAAGGTGATGATACTTGTGAAGGAAACTGCTAAAACGTCTTGCTATATGTCTGTCTTTTATCCTTCCTTCTTTCTGTCTGTCTGTCTTCCTTTGCGTACTTGATTCAATATTATCTTTTACTTTCGTGATTTCCTCTTCTTTTTTTTTTTTTTCAAAGAAGGAGCCTTGATTAAATATTATCATTTTATACATTACCTTTTAAACAATAAAGTTAATTCATTTTTTGTTATTCTTTATTTTCATAATCTACTTTTATTTCACAGGATGAAAAAAGGAAGCTGACACAAATAGTAAGCGAGAAATGTTAGGAATAACTTTAAAGAAATCCTTGTTATTTATTCTTTTGACGGCTCGAAATTATGCACTTTCTTGACTAAATATCTTGGTTTACACATTTTAAAAGAAAGGCGATGATGAAGAAAACGGACGAAACTGAGAGCAAAATGACATTCCTATATCCCTTTACAATCGATTAAAAATATACCTTCATAATCTTTTCCTATGATATACCTTCTCTTTTCCACATGAATTATTACTGCCCCATACCAGTTTTAATTTCCCTTATCTCTACGCCAGACTGACAGCCTCGCAAACTGCTGCTTGTACTGCGATGCTTCAGAACCGTGATGAATGAAGCACTAAAAATGTTTAATGACTGTTTCAACATTCCGGAGAGCAAGAGCGCAGCAAATTTTAGGGCATGAATACTCAAGGAACGAGAGAGAGAGAGAGAGAGAGAGAGAGAGAGAGAGAGAGAGAGAGAGAGAGAGAGAGAGAGAGAGAGAGAGAGAGAGAGAGAGAGCATTTCTGCGGTAAGAGAAGAAGTTTTCGAGTGAGGCCATTTGTGTTCACCTGTTTGTTTTACCTGTCTGAACCCTTCATGGCCATCAAAAGAAACGGGAGGGAGGGAGTGCTATCTCTCTCTCTCTCTCTCTCTCTCTCTCTCTCTCTCTCTCTCTCTCTCTCTCTCTCTCTCTCTCTCTCTCTCTGGGTAAAAGAGGGACGAGGTTATGCTCCCAGCGATCCTTGAATCCTGGGGAGAGAAGCACGCGGGGATCCTAAAGACCCCTTGTTGACACACGTGCCATCACAAGACCCTCGAGGACCAGGAGGAGGAGGAGGAGGAGGAGGAGGAGGAGGAGGAGGAGGAAACCAGCACCCAAAACTTCACGAAATTTCTCCTGGCTTGCAGATTTATACTATTCAGTTCGGCGCCGAGTTGCATTCCGATGTTATTTAAAATTCACATCACATTGCAGTTAAATGGACGTGTGTTCTCCCGAGGCTCCTGTCAGGGGATCGCAGGGAGTCTAGGGAGAGAGGGAGGGGGAAGGTAGAGAAGGGCTCACGCTTAAATATTTTTTTAAATGTAAGTTTAAGCTTTGAATGACAGGTTATGGTGTTTTATTGTATTTTTCCTTTCAGTGTGTGTGTGTGTGTGTGTGTGTGTGTGTGTGTGTGTGTGTGTGTGTGTGTGTGTTTTTGAGTGTGTGTGTGTGTGTGTGTGTGTGTGTGTGTGTGTGTGTGTGTGTGTGTGTGTGTGTGTGTGTGTGTGTGTGTGTTTTGAGTGCGTGTGTGTGTGTGTGTGTGTGTGTGTGTGTGTGTGTGTGTGTGTGTGTGTGTGTGTGTGTGTGTGTGTGTGTGTGTGTGTGTGTTTTGAGTGTGTGTGTGTGTGTGTGTGTGTGTGTGTGTGTGTGTGTGTGTGTGTGTGTGTGTGTGTGTGTGTGTGTGTGTGTGTGTGTGTGTGTGTGTGTGTGTGTGTGTGTGTGTGTGTGTGTGTGTGTGTGTGTGTGTGTGTGTGTGTGTGTGTGTGTGTGTGTGTGTGTGTGTGTGTAAATTCTTACATTTTTTTCTTTTTTTTGTGTGTGTGTATATTTATGATGTTTCCTTTTTTTTCGTGGATGTATGAAATATTTTTTTCCATAGTTTTTTCCCTGGTGTCTTTGGCATATAAATTTTTCCACGTGTGTGTGTGTGTGTGTGTGTGTGTGTGTGTGTGTGTGTGTGTGTGTGTGTGTGTGTGTGTGTGTGTTGTTTACCCTTTGCTGTAGTGACATGCAATGAAATATAAGAGTTTTCCATGTTTTGTTTTCCACTCCATAATCTTTCAGTATAGGGAATTTTTACATTTTTTTTTTATTTCATGCATTTATCTTTCCTCTTTCCTTGTTATTTTCTTTCCTTGCCTATTTTCATCCTCCCTTCCCATAGTGACACGAAGATAACTACCCAAAAGTTTATGCACTCCACTTTTTGTATGCATATACTTTTTTTTTATGTTCTCCTCGTGTATTTACTTTTTTTTTCCTCTTTCCATGTTATTTTTTCTTGTCTATTTTTGTTTTCCTTTCCTTAATGACACAGAGAGGTTTATAATTTTTCCGCGTTTTTCCACTCCAGAATCTTTTAGCATATCCATAATTTTTTTTTTTTTCGAATATCTATGTTTTCCCCTCTTTCCGTGTTTTTTTTTCTTTTTTCTCTTATGTTTAGTCTTGCATTTCTTTCCGTAGTATTTTACCACTTCAGTATCTTTTAGCATACAAATATATATATATATATATATATATTTTTTTTTTCGTGTATTTAACTTTCCTCACTCAAAGCCTTTTTTTTTTACGTCTTTATTTTTCTCTTCCTCACAATAATGGCAGACAGAAGCATAAAATTTGTCCATATTTTCACTGCAGAACCTCTTAGTATACACATATTTATTTTCATGTTCCTCTCGTGTGGTTGTCTCCTTCCTCTTTTCCAACCGTAGCATCACACAACTCACCTCCACAATGCTCCCACCTCGTGTTTGTGTATGTGAGGGCAGAGAGAGAGAGAGAGAGAGAGAGAGAGAGAGAGAGAGAGAGAGAGAGAGAGAGAGAGAGAGAGAGAGAGAGAGAGAGAGAGAGAGAGAGAGAGAGAGAGAGAGAGAGAGAGAGAGAAATGTGAGGACAGTTTTAACGGGGGCGCGGAGTCCTTTCTGTGGGTCAGAGTGAAGGGGGGTCTTTAAGGCGAAAGGGAGGTGTTTGAAAGGGAAGAGAGAGCTTGAAGAGGGATGTAGGGGCAGAAGGGGGATCATTTATAAGTGAGAAGCAAACACAGGGCGGTGAGGGTGCGTGTTGAAGTGCCTGCAGAAGAAAAAACAACCTCTCTCTCTCTCTCTCTCTCTCTCTCTCTCTCTCTCTCTCTCTCTCTCTCTCTCTCTCTCTCTCTCTCTCTCTCTCTCTCTCTCTCTCTCTCTCTCTCTCTCTCTCTCTTTTGCAAAGCAGATTTACAAAAAAAAAAAAAAAATCGAGAATTTTATATTAGTGTTTGCGATTTCGTTAAGTTAAAGACCTAATCTGACCTGACCTAACCTAACGTAAACTTAATCTAACCTGACTAAACCTTACTTTATAGTAGCGTATCTAGACTTAAAGATCCAAAGTCAACCCTGTCTATCGCTGTCTATTTGAAAGCCATCCTCACCCAAAATCAAGCTTACAAACAGATTTAAAGGCTGATCCTGTCCATGCGTGTTTATTTCAAAGCTAACGCCATCTACTTATGTACAGCTTATGGCATACATATAGCTAATCTTCTTTACACACACACACACACACACACACACACACACATACACTCTCTCTCTCTCTCTCTCTCTCTCTCTCTCTCTCTCTCTCTCTCTCTCTCTCTCTCTCTCTCTCTCTCTCGTGTCGTTTTATTCCGTTTATTCGTGATTTTCTTTGATATTTTGTTGATCATTTGTTCATGTTGCTTTTAGTTAATTATTTATTTCTGTCTTCCCTTCTATATCTATTTATTCATGTTCATTTTACTTATTCAATTCTACGTACTTTACTTTCCACGTTTTTCGGTTCCTTTCAAATATTTGTGTATCCATCCCGCTATCTGTC
>NC_087159.1:15540000-15547500 GCF_035594125.1 Scylla paramamosain
GATCCAATCTAACGTAGCGTTAACAAGCAACATAATCTAACCCAAACTAACCTGATGCCATCTGTCAGAAAATCTAATATAACCTAATCCAAAGTAACATAAATCAACCTGACCTGATCTAATTTTATGTAACCTACCTTAACTTTATGTGACCCAAGCTAATATAAGAGAGTGTAATGTACTGAAATGTAACCTCACCTAACGGTACATAACATAACACCATCTGTCGCAGAGCAACTTCAAACTCTCATGGATGGAATGTTCGTGGAGGAAATTTAACCCTCAGAAACTTAAGGTGCAATAACTACAACCAAAGTACACGACGCCCACAACCTCCACCAATTTGCAATGTAAGACAAATAATAATTCATTGAGTACGTTACCTCGGTTATCTTGTGAGAGAGAGAGAGAGAGAGAGAGAGAGAGAGAGAGAGAGAGAGAGAGAGAGAGAGAGAGAGAGAGAGAGAGAGAGAGAGAGAGAGAGAGAGAGAGAGAGAGAGAGAGAGAGAGAGAGAGAGAGAGAGAGAGAGAGAGAGAGAGAGAGAGGCATTATTACTTTCGTGCATATTAATCGTTTTGGAAATATGAAATGCCGCACACACGCCACGCCGGTAATGGACGCAAGAGCAGCAGCACGTCAGGACAAACCTAATTACCTGCTGCTCTTTAGGGGACATTACCGTACTTGTGACTTTTCTGTCGGGGTACTTAACATGGTGGTCTCTCTCTCTCTCTCTCTCTCTCTCTCTCTCTCTCTCTCTCTCTCTCTCTCTCTCTCTCTCTGTCCATAGGTTTTAAAGTTCGGGTTTGGTCCAATGCCATTTATGTTTTGGAAGTGGAGAGAGAGAGAGAGAGAGAGAGAGAGAGAGAGAGAGAGAGAGAGAGAGAGAGAGAGAGAGAGAGAGAGAGAGAGAGAGAGAGAGAGAGAGAGAGAGAGAGAGAGAGAGAGAGAGAGAGAGAGAGAGAGAGAGAGAGAGAGAGAGATACCAACACTCCGTGAATAAAACACACACACACACACACACACACACACACACACACACACACACACACACACACACACACACACACACACACACACACACAAGGAAGGAAGCACCACTGAGTACCAGCGGGATGAAGCAGGCTGGAGTGTACCGCATTTACCACATTACTCATCTTCGTTCCGCAAAGTGAGTACTCTCCACGTCTAAACACATCACTGTCAGGCACACACATATACCCTCCCCTCACAAACAAAGGCAGCCGATGATAACACTTATTAAGCCTCTGATAAAGTTAGTGTAATGTAAAAGCAAGGATCTGAAATTCTGTTAGTGCTTAAAATCTACCCATTTTTCTCCTGTTCTTGTATCTTATAGTTAGCTTCTAATGATAAAGTTAGTGTAGTGTAGAAGTAATAATAGCCTATCAAGGATCTCAGAGTATGTTGCTGCTTGCAATCTCTTGAAATCCTTGTAAAAAGATCATACCTAAGCAGTCATTATATTTTTTAACCCACTGATTGGCACTGACATTGTATGACTTGTTACTTCATTTGAGTAAACCTAGAGAATTTCATTAAGCAAAAGTAAAGGTACAGAGTCTGAAAGGTTTAAAATATAAACTCATTCCTTTTGCAACCCGTGGTGTTTCAAAATGGTACTTTAAACTTGCCCGACACTAGCTCAAGCAGGAGCCAACAGTGAAAGAGTTAAGCATCCTCAGCTACTCTTCTACTGATCCCACTTTAAAAGAGTATTCACGTAGGCTGCCCCAGACTCGTGTTCTCCAGCCCTTTTAAGGGCGAGGTCGTGAAATGACTGAAATGCAGATCGTGATGAATTAGTTGACTGACTCAATATGCGCCAAAGTGACTTCCGGGTCCGTAACTGCGGTCTATTTTCAACATTACAGGTCATAAAGCAAAATTATGAATACAGAACGTTTTGGATGGCGGAAGATATTTAGGAAATGTGGATAATTATCATCGGTAATATCTCTGTGGAGGGAGGGGGAATTCATTCACTGATTATATGCTTCAGGCCTTCCAGGGAGCCGGACTGCTTCAAGGGAGGAGCAGCAAGAAACCTCAGGAATGAGACAGGCTAACCTCAATGAAAACTTCTTCACTCAACTTTTATTTTTTGGAAAGTTTTATATATATATATATATATATATATATATATATATATATATATATATATATATATATATATATATATATATATATATATATATATATATATATATATATATATATATATATATATATTCCCTAAGACAAGTTATAAAAAAGGCCCACCGAGTACAGTAAAAAAAAGATCATCCAAAACTTAAGAAGTTTTGAATTCTAGGAATAAGCCATTACATAGTACTAATAGTATGGTGATTATGAAAGTTTTAATTTTAGATTTTGATAGAATTTGGTCAACCTCCCTTATACATGCGAGCTGACAATTAGTTCATACTGAATTTTTTGGTGGGAGTGAGGCAATAAAATAAGTAAGCGCTTTCTTTTATTTCATATTTTTGTAGGTCTTAGTCCTTTATACACAACATAATGGAAGATTATTAGGAAAAACCAGCAATTATATCGGAAAAAAATATCTGATACATGACGCTTAGCTGTGTTGTGTTTCTGTGTTCATTCCTAATCTGACAAGTCGGATTCAATGTTTCGTGGGTGGTCGGGTTCTGAAGTTGACGTGAAAATAAATAATTTATATAAAAAGGCAGATTACGAAAATATTATAATGTCACGTCATCGAATTCCAGTCAGTCAACAACTTTGATAAATTACCTTATTAGAAGTTAATAGACCTGGCGTTTGCTTCTTTCCCTTCCGTAATCACACACACACACACACACACACACACACACACACACACACACACACACACACACACACACACACACACACACACACACACACACACACACACTCAGGAACCGTTTTCCACTCAACTTTTTTACAGCACTGGCAATTAACTGGGTCTTTTTTAAATTTTCATTTTTGGTACCCTTTGGTCTGCCACCTTTACTTACACACACACACACACACACACACACACACACACACACACACACACACACACACACAGGAAACCGTACTCAGGAACAACCCGTCCCTTCACCCCTTCCCCTTTCACCTCCCCACCCTCACCCCTCCTCTTCCAAGTCCTCGCCAGTGATCCCTCGATTAACTCCCCCCACACAGAAAGAAAACGAGTCAAGTCCCCACAAAGGATTAACACTGACGCAAGACGCTTACCTGAGTTCCCGCGGCGTCCCTTGGGAGGCGGCGGAAGTTGCTGCAGGACTCTGAGGATGGAAGAGAAATCTTTGGGTAATGGTGGAGATGTTGAGTTAGGGAAGAAACTGGAAGGGAATAGGATAAAGTAGACATTTAAGGATAGATAATGTGAAAATGAAGCGATGAGGAAAGAACAGGAAGGAAATATATTACTCTGTGAACAGGAGAGCGTTTGCGTAATGACTGAAATATTAGGGAGAGGAAGGGAGTAGGAAGGAAGCAAGGCAAAGATTAATACGAGTCTGAGGATAGGAGAATGGCTGGCTAATGGTGGAAATGCTGGGTTACAGAGGGACAGGAAGGAAACAGGCAGTGGATCGAGCAAAGATTACAAGGAAGGAGAATAGTAGAATAGGAGGAGAATGGGTGGACAATGGTGATTCGGCACAGTAAAGGACAGCAAATAAATAGGAAGAAAACAGGTAAAATAGACACTGAAAGAACTCCGAAGAAAGAACAGGAAGGAAACATGAAAGGAGCTCAGTAAAGTAGAGATTATGAGGCAGGAGATTAAAAGTAAAATATATATATATATATATATATATATATATATATATATATATATATATATATATATATATATATATATATATATATATATATATATATAAAGGGAAGATTAAAGAAAGACAAAAGTAAAGAGGATTTAGAAAAAATAAATAAATAGCTGGTACTGTAAATGGGACATAAAATTCCTTTCCTATATTCTGATTTTATTTTTAATGCGTAAAGTAGGCGAACCACTGACTACAAAGTAAAAAAAAAAAAAAAAAAGTGGGGGGGCGGTGGAAACAAAAGTGGAAGAAAAAATGGCCGCTTAATTGCTGCTCCCAAAACATGAGTAGAAAAGGTTCCGATCTGGTTAAAGGGGATTGAAAAAGGGGGAGGGGCGGGAGAAACCGGGCGGAAACTGCACAAAAACAGAGAAATCTTTCCTACTTAACCCTGAGTGAGTGTGGATTAAAGGAATAAAAATAAAAAAAGGGATAAACAAAGAACATGTTGAATAAATTCTTGAAATCCTCCACGACTCTCAAAATTTTATGTAAACAGAGACCACACACTGAAGAGGAAGTTTTTCCACTTAATCCTGAATGAGCGAAGATTAATGGAACAAAAACATGAGGCAGAAACAAAAAAAAAGTTAAAAATATTTCGAGTGATGTAAACGAGAAATGGACCAGACGCTTTTAGAACAGATATAGTAGTAGTAGTAGTAGTAGTAGTAGTAGTAGTAGTAGTAGTAGTAGTAGTAGTAGTAGTAGTAGTAGTTGTTGTTGTTGTAGTTGTTGTTGTTGTTGTTGTTGTTGTTGTTAGTATTGTAAAAACTAACACTGAAGTAGGTAATGATCATGATACTGATAGAAATAATTATGACAACGATGACATTGAGAATTACATGATGGTGAAGATAATGATGAAAATAATGATGATAATTTACTACAAACATCAATCCATCACTACCGATAATAACAACAACAATAATAACAACAACAACAACAACAACAACAACAACAATAATAGTAATAATAATAATAAAAATAATAATAATAATAATAATAATGATGATAACAACAACAACAACAACAACAACAACAACAACAACAACAACAACAACAACAACAACAATAATAATAATAATAATAATAATAATAATAAAAACAGATATTCCAGAACACGTGAAAGCACAGAAGACCTTCCAGCAACAGCCTACATACAAGTAACAACAATATAAAGGGAGACTAAAAGAAAACGAGAGTATGTGAAGAAACAGAACATGCGCCAGTAACCCAGCCACTATTACTTTACCACGATGTCCAGAGAGACTTAAAGAAAACGTGTACATGAATTTTCAATGGCAAGACCCAACAATTCCTTTCTAAAACCTCAAAAATCTTCACAGAAATATGTGAATGTGGAGAGAGAGAGAGAGAGAGAGAGAGAGAGAGAGAGAGAGAGAGAGAGAGAGAGAGAGAGAGAGAGAGAGAGAGAGAGAGAGAGAGAGAGAGAGAGAGAGAGAGAGAGAGAGAGACATGGTTCTAGATAAAAACACAAAATCAGGGTTATGATGTGGCCTGAAAGTGAAGCAAACTTGTAATGGCTTCGTGTGTTCTTTACTTCAAGTTGAGAGGACAAGAGAGTCTTGGATGTGTGGGAAGGCACGTGGGGAGGGAGGGACATGGAGAGGAGGGGAAGGAGGAGGAAAGATACGAAAAACTGAAACTACCAGAGGAGGGAAAGAGAAAGGGAGAGAGCACGGGAGACTGAAAACAAAGAATACAAATAGACATTGATTAAGGAACTTTACAGCTTTAGTACCACGGTGACAGCATCATCACAGTCTGCATATCATAAGAGGATTTCATAGCCAAGGTGTTAAAAGTAAAGTCATTCATCCACTATAATTTAATATTTTATTGCTGCATATGACAGATACTGTAAGATTTCATGGCGTTTTAAAATTGCGTGCAGTACTGAGTGAGTGAGGTAATATTGTTCTGAAACTGGCAAATAAACTCTCAGAAGGGATGCGGAGCTGACGGAAGGATGGAGCAATGAGGTGGGCAAAGTGAGGTCAAGGGAAGTGATGAGTCGGATGGAGGGTTGAGGCAGTGAGGTGGGTGGAATGAGGGCGAGGGAAGTGATGAGTCAGGTGCAGCGGGTACAACTCACTGATTGGATAGTTAACCTTGTGGCTGCTACGGCTTCTCAACCTCAACAAAACAGTCCGGTGCAGGTTATGAGTATAATTAGGAAAGGCAATACTACACCAAACGAGTGATCGCGTTGCTAAAACCTTTGCCTTTCAGTGCTTGTAGTTTTATTTTGACTGCTACGTTTTCTCCAGCTTAACAAAATTTTGGTGCTGATATAGAGTATAATTTTCTAGTAGTTTCACGTGGGAAGGAAGCGAGGCAGATACCTTGTCAAGGAGGCAGCGTGACAGTGGAAGGTTTGAAACATACATCAAAACAATATGAGCGTGGTATATAGAGCATACATACACTACAAATTTAGACAAACAATACTAAACTAGATGAGAGCTCGTAAAAGCTCAAAATATTTGCCTTTCAGTGCTTGCAGTTTTATTCTGACTGGTAAATCTTCTCATCCTTAACAGGAGTCTGGTACACGTTTGGAGCATAACTTCGAAAGGCCACACAAAACGAAAGGAATGACTGCGAAGATCAACCCTTTTAGTTTTCTTGTATTTTTATTTTTGCCCAATAATATCGTCTAATTTGACTTAATTAAATAGGATTACAAACGTCACATCCTGTTTAGAAGGTTATGTTAACAGGAGACTGAGTGAACAGAGAACAAAGTCTTACGACACTCGAGCAAAACAATAAATATATACCTTGAGGAATACGAGAAGTAAACGCATTGACGGGGTACAATTTATAAAGGCAAGTGAGAGAGAGAGAGAGAGAGAGAGAGAGAGAGAGAGAGAGAGAGAGAGAGAGAGAGAGAGAGAGAGAGAGAGAGAGAGAGAGAGAGAGAGAGAGAGAGAGAGAGAGAGAGAGAGAGAGAGAGAGAGAGAGAGAGAGAGAGAGAGAGAGAGAGAGAGAGAGAGAGAGAGAGAGAGAGGCAAACAAATAAAGGAACAGTATTGGCCAGAGCTCCAATAACCTTCAACACTGACTTCCACTAATATACATTTTTCCCTATCTCAAGTCTTCGGATCTGTTGATAATCGCTTTACAAACAAAACCTGGCAGACTGTAAGCAGATCAGAGGACTTAGAACTGAAGAAAAAATAAGCATAGTCCAGGCTAGTGACGCACGGTGCTGTACCACTGACCATTACGTAGAGTACCACGAGGCGTAGGATGAGGAACCTAAAGGGAGTAGACACACAGGTAAAGGCAGCGGCGATATCGGGAACGTGGAGGCTTATCGGACGCCAGGCACCGGATCAGCCAATGGCGCGCCTCGCTACGTATCGGCGAGTAACAAACATAAAACAGAGACCCGGGTTGGACATTCAGACTGCACCAAATAGCATTCAGGTAAATCTCTCCCGTTTTCAACAACCATTAGCTCTGCAAGCCCAGCCTCTGCACCCCGCCCGGCACCAGGAGGGGAGAGAAGGGAAGCACCGGGCGCCGTGGTGAGGACTGACCAGGGGGCGTACCAAGAGGTGTCAGGCGGTACAAAATGAGCAGTGTCAGGAAGAGGAAGAAGGTAATTAGTTTCCAGGC
>NC_087159.1:15552500-15562500 GCF_035594125.1 Scylla paramamosain
TGGAGGGGAAGGAATGTATAGGAGGAGGAGGAGGAGTAGGAGGAGGAGGAGGAGGAGGAGGAGGAGGAGGAGGAGGAGGAGGAGGAGGAGGAGGAGGAGGAGGAGGAGGAACGTGCCTGCCTTTAGCCTTTATTCTTTGTGTGTGTGTGTGTGTGTGTGTGTGTGTGTGTGTGTGTGTGTGTGTGTGTGTGTGTGTGTGTGTGTGTGTGTGTGTGTGTGTCTGTGTCTGTGTGTGTGTGTGTGTGAGTGTGTGTGTGTGTGTCCGTCTTATATTCTCTCTCTCTCTCTCTCTCTCTCTCTCTCTCTCTCTCTCTCTCTCTCTCTCTCTCTCTCTCTCTCTCTCTCTCTCTCTCTCTCTCTCCCTCTCTCAAGACCTATTTCAAGAATCCCTAACTAAATCAAGTGAGTTTCCTCGTCCATTCTAACCACTCCTCTATTACCCATCCCCCCACCCCCCGCCACTGTATCCCATCCCGTCCTCTCACTCCTTCCTTTCCCAGCACTACATTAAAGCAGAAATAAGCCATGATATTATGTAGTACCGGAGTCAGGATACGATTATGATGACGGTGGTACTGGTGGTGGTGGTACTGGTCGTGGTGGTGGTGGTGGTGGTGGTGGTGAGTCATTAAATTAGTGAAATTAGTCATTAACCAAATTACAAGTGAACTCCAGGTACATGAGAGGCAGGCTAATGGGAGATCGCGTGAGTACGTGCGTGGGCGCTTTTGGATGTGTCTATGTGGGTGTGCGTGCGTGTGTGTGTGTGTGTGTGTGTGTGCGAGTACGTTTCTATATATTGCACCTCTAAACACTTTTCTATCTCGCTGCTCTAATCTCCCTCACCCTCTCTCACCCTCCCTTACCCTCCCTCACCCAATGACATCACCCTCCTTTCCCTCGAACCCCTTCATTATCAAGGGAAGAGAGAGAGAGAGAGAGAGAGAGAGAGAGAGAGAGAGAGAGAGAGAGAGAGAGAGAGAGAGAGAGAGAGAGAGAGAGAGAGAGAGAGAGAGAGAGAGAGAGAGAGAGAGAGAGAGAGAGAGAGAGAGAGAGATCAGGCATAAGCGATACTCTGCGTGGCTGTCATAAATATGGAACAAATCACCGGGTTGTTGCTGCAGGGGGCGAGGCGAAGCGGAAACTTGTAAAGGTTATACGTATAGATATTGAAAAGGGGAGGAGAGAGGTTGAGTTTAATGGCGTGTTCATTTATTCGTCACGTGGAATCCAGGAAGTGATCAAAGGGAAATGTTAAAAATACTCTTGAAAAAAATATTATATACTTCCTCCCTGTAAAGATAGTCGAGGGGGAAAAGTGTGTGTGTGTGTGTGCGTGTGTGTTTGTGGTTTCATGTGTAAATTTCGTATTTTCTCTTCGTGATGGTTTCGTGTTATGATTAAAAACACATTGGATATTTTTTTCTTTTTTTAATCAGGTAAAGATAACAAAAGGAAAAAAAAAAGATTGTGGTTTTAAGTGAGAGTTTTCAATATATATTTCTTTCACATATTCTTATCAAGATGAAATAAAAAAAAACACTATTCGGGATAAAATGAAAAATACGAGGGAAAAATTTATCGTAAATATAACCAAGAGAAAAAAGATTACAGATAGCATGTATGGTTTATATGTCTTTCCCTTCATGACAAAAGTGCACCTTAAAACTTTAAGTAAAGATGACAACTAGGACAATGTTCAGGATTTGAAAGAAATACAAAGAAAAACCACGCAGCAGAAGACTTATCAGCTGGCGCAGATACTTGTTATAAGTTACACAATATAATCTAAAGTAAGAGATGTAAGGCAGCAGCAGCAGCGGGGATCTTTGTGACAAGCTAAAACTATCTTACCTCAAGCAAGAGATGTAAGATGGTCGCAGAGCTGATGCGGAACTATCCTGTTTAAAGAGATGGCGGACAGTAAAAGTGAAACGCAACTACAAATTTGTGAGACAGTGTCGGGGTTATTCGTGACAAACTACACTATTTAAAGAGATGTAAAATGGTGAAAAGGCGAAGTGTAGCTTTTAAACCTTCCCTTGATGATGGACTGGGTGAGTGTATTCTGAGTGTATGGAATTGGAAAGCGGACGTCATACTTTATCAAGGGTTCACAAAATATACCTTCACCAGCCACTTTGGGAGAGCTACGATTCTTTACACATGTGAGTTACTGCTTGCCACTGTGCCCTGTGCCTGCCCCACCCCCTACATCTCCCTCCATCCCCTCAGCATATCCGGCACACCAGAAAGGGGCCCCACCTCCTCCTCCTCCGCTGCACGTTGTCGCCAAGCCATCAGTCACGCACGAAAATATTGCTGCCTGTTTCTTAAATTTCCAACCGTCTATAAAATAGGAAATGGACAACACACACACACACACACACACACACACACACACACACACACACACACACACACACACACACACACACACAAACAAACAAACAAACAAACAAACAAACAAACAAACAACAACAACAACATTACAACCTGATGGGAATGTAAAAACCCTTGAAAATAAACAAACAAACACAGGGAAACACAAAGGCGAGTACAGACGAATCTGCTAAACGCAGAAAATTTAGGCACATGTATATGCATCACAGCCAACGTGCAGCAGCTGATGGACACACAGAGCCTGAAACACACACACACACACACACACACACACACACACACACACACACACACACACACACACACACACACACACACACACACACACACGCATATACTGAACTAGGATACAATACACTGCAAAACCCCTTCTCGGAAAATTGTAATTCAAAACACAATACATGCGGCAATCATGAAAGGTAAAGACTGGCAATATTCCAAGAGTTAAATTGACAAAAGTAATCAGATTTATGTAACTGACTCACGTGAAAGAAAAAAGCTCAAGGATGATTTTATTACGGAGTAACTACATATTTCTTGGTTTTCTTTTTTCATTCAAAGTGGGAAGACTGCGACACACATATGAAGTGAGTCTAAATTCACCTTTTAACCCTTTCCCTGTTATGGTCTTCGTTAACATTCAGAGCACTTTAAATAATGTTTGCATGATACACTGGAGAGAGAGAGAGAGAGAGAGAGAGAGAGAGAGAGAGAGAGAGAGAGAGAGAGAGAGAGAGAGAGAGAGAGAGAGAGAGAGAGAGAGAGAGAGAGAGAGAGAGAGAGAGAGAGAGGGTTAATTTTCTTTTTCAGACTGAAAAATTATTGAACTGACTGAAGAACAAAAAGTGTCTGGAAAGTTGTAGGCGATTCTGGGAAAAAAAAAATCTAGCTGAAATGTTTAATTCAAAAGAACGACACAATATATGAAAACAGTCATTACACAAGCAATAAGAAGCAGAACGATGAAAAAAAATTCAGCATCTGAGTAAAGGAAGAGAAAAAAAAAAACAAGCACAAGCATTACCAATAAAAAAAGAAAAAAAGACACGTCAAGTACATGAATATAATAACGAAATAAAAGGTAAAAAACAATATGAAGCAAAAACTATTAAGCTGACACAACTTGTCAATTAAAAAAAAAAAAAGATAACGAGTGAAACGAAAACACCATCATACTCGTTAATGACCAAGCAGATATCCTCCCTCTCTCTCTCTCTCTCTCTCTCTCTCTCTCTCTCTCTCTCTCTCTCTCTCTCTCTCTCTCTCTCTGGCCAGCAGCACGGAGGCGGAGCGAGATGGAAATGAATGGCACGTGAGAGAAGCAGCACAACAGCACCGCCAGCAGGGGAGGCGCGTCTTTACAAACCCAGGTAATTGATTCCTGATGTGAATAAGCCACTAATGACGCGGCCGCTAGAGCTGTGAACCCATGAAGATCGTCTGCAGGTATTTACGAACCGTGTGTCTGCTTCAGGTATTAGTTTTCTTTACAAATGTGTTAGACGATATTCTCTCCCTCGTATATTCCATTTCTTATGGCTCCTAACTCTATTTATCCTTTTCCCTCGCTATTCACTTTCCCTCTTCAATTCTCTCTCTCTCTCTCTCTCTCTCTCTCTCTCTCTCTCTCTCTCTCTCTCTCTCTCTCTCTCTCTCTCTCTCTCTCTCATTCTTTTCCGCCCACTTTCGAATTGATTTTTTTTGTATCAGTGTTTTCTTCCTTCCTTTCTATCTCTTCGTCTTTCATTTTTTGCTCTTTTCTTTGCCTTTCCCTCTTCCTTCCCCTCCTTTACTGTTATAGCTGTTACCAGGACTCAGAAGGGGGAGGGAGAGTGGAGGAAGGGAGCAAAAAACGGGAGGCAGGTAAGTTGAAGGAAAGATGAAAAGAGAAAACAAGAAACGGGAGAAGAGAAGGTGGAGAATTCTTGGAAGAAAAGGGAAGGAAGGAAGGTGAAGGGAGAGGGAAATAAAAGAAAGAAAACGAGGGGGAGAAGAGGAGGGAATGTAAAGGAAAGGGAGGATGGGAGGGGAGGGGAGGGGAGGGAAGGAGAGCGAAAGGAAGGGAAGGGAAGGGAAGGGAAGGGAAGGGAAGGGAAGGGAAGGGGAGAAGAGAAAAGAAGAGAAGAGAAGAGAAGAGAAGAGAAAGAAGGGAATGGAAGGGAACGGAATAGACGGCAAGGAAGGAGAAGAGAAGGGAAAGGACTGAGAAGAGTGATGTGAAGGGAAGGGAAAGAAAACAAGGAAACTGAAGGAAAGGGAAGGGGGTGAAAAAAAAAGATAAAAGTGAGGGGAAGGAAGGGAAGGGAAGGAACAGAAAAAGAGTGAAGGGAGAGGAAACGAGAGTGGAGGGCGGGAGGGAGGGAGAGTGGAAAGGAGAGTGGATGTAGTGGAGAGCCTTCCTTCCTTTCAAATCACAGGAAATATATTACTGCTCCAAAACACAAGAGCTTTCTTCTCTGGTTATTTACACTGCCAAACTTCCCTTAAGCTGTTATCTGAGTGTGTGTGTGTGTGTGTGTGTGTGTGTGTGTGTGTGTGTGTGTGTGTGTGTGTGTGTGTGTGTGTGTGTGTGTGTGTGTGTGTGTGTGTGTGTGATATTGTTTCTACCGGGGCAGCTGTGTGTGTCTGGCTGTGGCTGTGAACTGACAGGAACTTTTATGAACTCAAATATGCAAATTGATAAAGTGCTGGATTATTTGTTATTTGAGAGAGAGAGAGAGAGAGAGAGAGAGAGAGAGAGAGAGAGAGAGAGAGAGAGAGAGAGAGAGAGAGAGAGAGAGAGAGAGAGAGAGAGAGAGAGAGAGAGAGAGAGAGAGAGAGAGAGAGAGAGAGAGACACAGAGAGAAACGAACAGACAGACAGAGACAGACTGACACAGAACACAAAAGCAGACAAAAAAAAGACAGCATAAAAAGAAAGGAAAAATACATAAAGTACCCGCTAACACACACATATACACACTAACAAACAACGAATTGCAAAATGGAATGAGTACACAGCATTACTACCAATCATCATTCTTCCATCCACGCACACACTATCATACAATTTTTCGCTACTGTACTGTATATAGAAAACACATTGGAACCACTACTACGACTACCATTGGTTACATACACGCAACACTATTATCCGTGGCCTGAGAGTGTCACTGTGCAACTTATATTAATGCCTGCAGGGCCTGGGTTCCGTCCCTTAATGCCAGTACTCCGTGACCTGCTGCAGGGAACCTCCAACTATTGGTAGCGAGAGATCGAACGTGAAAAACTACGGAGTTGTCGTGTCGGATTTCATTTACTTTTATTGAGGAAGGGTACGGCAAAATTCTAATTACGAAAATGTAGCGATGTGGCAAAGCAGGAACAGAGCTATGACGAGAGAGAGGAAAGAAAAGATGGAAGGAAAGAAGGAGACGAGTGAAGGAAGGAAGAATAAAATCTTTAGTCTTTAACTCTCTCAGGGACGAAAACTATGCATATATAAACAAAGCAGTACAGAGAGACAGATAGAGATAGAGATATATGGGTAGAAAAACTTAAAAGAAGAAAAAGGATGAAAGATTCTTCGAACACACGTACGAGAACGACAAAAATATACCACATAACACAGAAAAGGAAAAATAATAATATGCAAAAATAAAATAAAAAATGTCAAAGTAAACAGAAATAAATAAATGCAAAAATAATAAGATTAATCAACAAGACAACTAAACATTCATATATATATATATATATATATATATATATATATATATATATATATATATATATATATATATATATATATATATATATATATATATATATATATATATATATATATATATATATATATATATATATATATATACACACACACACACACACACACACACACACACACAATTTAGTTCCGCAAACCTGTTTTTTCCACAATACGAAACACGATCATTGCCTGAAAATAATATATAAAACGGTACAAAATATATATACATTAATATATGACAAGAATAACAGATAAAAACCAAATGCACAACAAATACAGGCCACACATACCCATCCACACACACACACACACACACACACACACACACACACACACACACACACACACACACACACACACACACACACACACACACACACACACACCATACTTGCTTATTGTACTGGATAAAAATAACACAGTAAATTCCGTTCAGCGGGAAGCGAGGGGGAGAGATGCAGGTCAGCCTTTCTTGTGCATACAGAGGGCCGCGTGACAAACAGCCCCGGACACACAGGCCTCTGTGGACACCGAGGCACATTTGCTGGCCCACCACGACGGGGCCCCGAGTCGTTGTGGGCCAAAGTGGTGGTCTGTATGTAGCTTGTTGAGGGAAGGTTGAGTGAGGGCAGTGCGGGATGGCCTGTTGTGTTTGTGTGTGTGAAAGAGAGAGAGAGAGAGAGAGAGAGAGAGAGAGAGAGAGAGAGAGAGAGAGAGAGAGAGAGAGAGAGAGAGAGAGAGAGAGAGAGAGAGAGAGAGAGAGAGAGAATGAAAAAAAATTGTACGTCCGTGTGAATCTGTGAATCCCCCCATCTCTCTCTCTCTCTCTCTCTCTCTCTCTCTCTCTCTCTCTCTCTCTCTCTCTCTCTCTCTCTCTCTCTCTCTCTCTCTCTCTCTCTCTCTCTCTCTCTCTGTGTGTGTGTGTGTGTGTGTGTGTGTGTGTGTGTGTGTGTGTGTGTGTGTGTGTGTGTGTGTGTGTGTGTGTGTGTGTGTGTGTGTGTGTGTGTGTGTGTGTGTGTGTGTGTGTGTGTGTGTAGGATTCCTCCATTCCAGCCTAATTAATTATATCGAATCCACAGACACACACCGCACCGTCGCTTTTCAATATTGTATGTCGGCACAATTACACGCCGGCCAGCGAGGAATAACCGGACATTCAGGTTGAACGCACATACACTGAAGCGAACCTCCTTCAATAAACGC
The DNA here is from genome assembly GCF_035594125.1 of Scylla paramamosain. Classification (NCBI taxonomy): domain Eukaryota; kingdom Metazoa; phylum Arthropoda; class Malacostraca; order Decapoda; family Portunidae; genus Scylla; species Scylla paramamosain. The sequence goes on from NC_087159.1 coordinate 15,559,851, forward strand.
AGGACGGACAACCTATGTACGCTTCCGTGATCATGCTGCCTCCTCGCCGTTAGCGATCCTGAGAGTAGGCAAGGGATAAACTCCAGCACAAATGGTGGCAGCAGTGGGATACTGAGATACTTGTGGCATGCAGGCCGCAAAGAGAGAGAGAGAGAGAGAGAGAGAGAGAGAGAGAGAGAGAGAGAGAGAGAGAGAGAGAGAGAGAGAGAGAGAGAGAGAGAGAGAGAGAGAGAGAGAGAGAGAGAGAGAGAGAAGATGAATAACTGGTTCTTGGTAAGGATGGGAAAGAGAGAAGTCTCCTCTGAAGCAAAGGTATGCTACAACTACCGTCTGTTATGTACGTATAAAAGACTCTCTCTCTCTCTCTCTCTCTCTCTCTCTCTCTCTCTCTCTCTCTCTCTCTCTCTCTCTCTCTCTCTCTCTCTCTCTCTCTCAGTCTTCGGCCTCAGACATAAAGAAGGATATGCTGGTTTACTGGGTCGGCAACTGCTGCGGTTTTTGTGTCTGGGCTGCAGCAGTGGCAGTGATATTCCATCTAACATTATGACGAACTATTATACTGAATAAGGAATAAAGGGCAGGATGAAATATGAATACGAAGTGATGAGAGAGAGAGAGAGAGAGAGAGAGAGAGAGAGAGAGAGAGAGAGAGAGAGAGAGAGAGAGAGAGAGAGAGAGAGAGAGAGAGAGAGAGAGAGAAATCTGGTACGGTAGAAGTCCCAGCAACTAGTTCTCGTAAACCATAAATACTCAGTCACGATCTTCATTTGCTTTTCGCTGTGTCGTAAATTTCGGAAGACCAGCAGCTGCTTTTGGCGTCTATAGTATCTTTGTTTTCCTGCAGCAGCCGTCACTTCTTTTCCAAATCTCTCTCTCTCTCTCTCTCTCTCTCTCTCTCTCTCTCTCTCTCTCTCTCTCTCTCTCTCTCTCTCTCTCTCTCTCTCTCTCTGGTATTCCGAAAAAGATGGTGGTGTTCTTTACTTAGCCACAACTTGCCCTCACTGCCGCCTGACTCTCCCTTCCTCTCTCCATATCCTGACTTGCTAACTTTCCCTTACTTACTTGACTATCCGAAATTCCTTCCACCTTCCACATTGAATCTTTTTATTCTCCTTTACTTCCGTCAGTGTCCTAAAACTGTCTCAAAGTCTTCCCCTCTTCCCACACTGAATCTATAAGTTTTGCTTGTCCCTGACTGATAAATCCACATTCTGAAATAAACTGACTACGCCTGCTTGACTTTCACTGAGTTTCTGACATGAGATGACTGTTCTCAACTTTTTAAATTCACCCGACGTGCTGATACACTCCAGCGCTCGCTCATTATTTTGGATTAGATAATTTTACATTACTCACATCATGACTGAGCAAGTGGTATTTTCATGATTAATCGTAACTTCTGGCTTTTCTCCTATATCTTTTTTTTTTTATTTTTACACACTATGATCTTGTATTTCCAAATTACTCTCTCTCTCTCTCTCTCTCTCTCTCTCTCTCTCTCTCTCTCTCTCTCTCTCTCTCTCTCTCTCTCTCTCTCTCTCTCTCTGTTTCAGGGTGTGTTCTCACCACGGGAGTCTGGCTGAGTGGACTCATTAGTCCTCACTGACTCCCTTCCGCCCACACAAAATGAAGCAAGAAGAGTCACGTTTGTCAGCATCCCGTGGCCTAACAAGCAGGATGGCTAGACATTCCTTCACAATGGCACATCCTCTGTTCTGGATCCAGCAACGTACGAGGAAGCGAAAGGGAGCGCGGATGCATGAATTTAGCGTTTAGAACTTGGTTTTTGGCACCAGTTTCCAGAGTTAACTGTTAAAACCCGGAAACAGCGTCCACCATTAGAATGACAACAAAGAATTTAATTGAACGAGCTGGAATTATGAACTCTATCGAGAAAATGAGTAATGATGATTGAATGAAATCTTGTCTATGAAATGTACCGGTCGTGGCTCAATTTACTATAAAGAATAATGTGGCACAGACGTGACACTGACTTTCACGTGCAACGGCAAAACACAACATAATATTCTGAACATTGATGAGACACAGACCGGGTGATGCTACGCTGTGAAGTTTCCGCCGGAGTGAAGTCCAACACTGGCTGAAAGAAAACAGTGCCTCGCCGCATTCCCGCATCGACGCCATTCTATTTCTATTGTATTTATGATCCCAGCGCATAACAAACTAAAAAAGTTATGCATTACTTAGTAAATAAATAAATGAACAAATAAAACCAGTGAATAAATAAAGTGATGAATATTTATTTGGAATGCCTGAATCAGAGACGCAACTTTGCTGGCCTTAACTGATTTTGATGCGGCCATAACATTATTCCCTTCCCCATAAAGTTCCAGACGCGCACTAACACAACATTCACTCGCTCTCCCTGACTCTTATATAAAGCTCCTTTTCCCTCGCTATCTTTAAAATACATTAACTTTCTCCGAGTCTTCTTGATTCTCTCTAAACAAGGTGACTCATTAAGGCTGTCCTTGCCTTCACCAGACACATAGTTACTTTCCCTGGCTGACAAGAACTCTCCTTGACGCTCCCTTGACTCTCCCAACCAAAAGGCAACTCTCCCCTTGACTCGGTTTCACTCACTGAATGCATTATGCTGCTCTCGCTCATTAAAGGAAAGTAAACAAGG
>NC_087159.1:15567500-15582500 GCF_035594125.1 Scylla paramamosain
CAGTAAATCCGGAGTAAAGGGAAAAAGGAGATAAAAAGAAGATAAAATAGCGCCAAGGTTTCTCCCTTTCCAAATCCCACACTTTAGCGAAGGCCCACGAACGCTGATTCTCTCTCTCTCTCTCTCTCTCTCTCTCTCTCTCTCTCTCTCTCTCTCTCTCTCTCTCTCTCTCTCTCTCTCTCTCTCTCTCTCTCTCTCTCTCCTCTTTGGTTGCACTTCGTTACGCATATTTTTTTCCCTCTCACATTCTATTCCAACTTCGCAAACTCTTTCTTATACAGTTGAGGAAGAAAACTGGGAAAGCGAATAAGAGGAGGAGGAGGAGGAGGAGGAGGAGGAGGAAGGGGAGGAGGAGGAGGAGGAGGAGGAGGAGGAGGAGGAGGAGGAGGAGGAGGAGGAGGAGGAAGAGGAGGAGGAATATTAGTAGGAGTCAGAGGAGAATGAAATCCGTATTGTGCTTCTCGTCTTTAATCTGATGGCCAATTTCGCTCTTGATTTCACTTCCAGACTGTCGAGTATATTGTGTTTGGACAAGCCCATTTCCTCCTCCTTCTGTCCCTCGCTCTCTGTGTCCCCTCCTTGTCAAAAGCTGAGATGACAAAGGAAAAGGAGAAGTGAAGGTAGGTTAAGAATATATATATATTTTTTTTCTTGTGAGTGTGTATGTGTGTGTTAGGTGTAAAGAAAAAGTAAATGAAGAAAAGAAGAAAGCTTTCCAAATCCTTGTCAAGAGCTGAGATGACAAAATAAAAGAGGAGAAAATATATATATATATATATATATATATATATATATATATATATATATATATATATATATATATATATATATATATATATATATATATATATATATATATATATATATATATATATATATATATATATATATATATATATATATATATATATATATATATTGTGTGTGTGTGTGTGTGTGTGTGTTAAGGAGAAGTAAATTAAAGAAAAGTTTCCAGTTCTTTGTAATTAAAGCTGAGATGATAAAAGAAAATAAGGTACGTGAGAGGAGAAAGAGCGATAGGAATATATTTTTTTTTTTTTTTTGTGTTACGTAAAAACAAAAGCAAATAGAAGAAACTGTTTCCAAATCCTTGTCAAAAGTTGAGATAACGGAAAAAAAGGATGAAAAGAGAAAAAGGGATAATAATATATTTTTGTGTTACGTGTAAAATAAATGAAAAAAAAAAAAGTGTTTCCAAATCGGATACCAATTCCATTCCTGAGATGTTTTCATACTCCTGATGGTCTCCTCTCTTGAAATGGCAGTAGTTATTGGGGGAAAACAGCGCCCTGAAGGGAGGAACAGAGAAGGCGATGGATGATAAAAGGAGTAGCAGTTATGTAATATAAAACTGTTGGTAAAAGTTAAGAAAAAGGAAAGAAAAGAGGAGTTGATAGATGGAACATGTGATATAGAGTTGTTGGGAAACAAATTCCATAAAAAAAGGTAAAGGTAAGTCGATGAGTAAGGAAGGTAGAAGGTTTATGTTATAGAATTTACAAAACTGCATAAAAAGAAGGAGAAAGAGGAGTCAAGGAAAATAAGAAGTCGATGGATTAGGAAAATAGAAGGTATAGAATTATAGGGAAAAGGAAAGAAAGGAAAGGAGAAGTCAAGGAAAAGAGAAGTGAATGGGTTAGGACTATAGTAAGTATAACATATAGAATTACAGGAAAACAGTTAAAAAAGAAAGGAAAAGAGGAGTCAAGGAAAGAGTCTATGGGTTAGGAAAATGGTAGACGTTTGATGCAGAATTGCAAGAAAACAGTTTGAAAAGGAAGGAAAAGAGGAGTCAATGAAAGGGGGAAGACAACGGTTATGTAATATGAAACTCTAGAGAAAATGAGATGATGAAGGGAGAAGCGATGGGAAGAAGAGGCATCGTTAGTGAAAGACGCGCTTACGTAACACAAACCTGTAGGAAAATAAAGAGAGGAAAGAAGGACAGAGAAAAGCTAAGGAAAATTATAGCTGTATAGCTCGAGGGGAAAGAATGAGAATAGAAGAGTCATCAAATATATGAGTTATATAATAAAACAAAGCACGAAGAGTGGCAGAGAAAAGTTACATAATACATCAAACAGGTGCAAATAGCAGAGAGAGAGAGAGAGAGAGAGAGAGAGAGAGAGAGAGAGAGAGAGAGAGAGAGAGAGAGAGAGAGAGAGAGAGAGAGAGAGAGAGAGAGAGAGAGAGAGAGAGAGAAACAGTTACCTAATACAACATTCATATGGAAAACTTGTATCGCAAATCTTCCTTTGATACACAACATCACTAAGTATTAACGAAGGCAGTTGAGTGCAAACACACACACACACACACACACACACACACACACACACACACACACACACACACACACACACACACACACACACACACACACACACACACACACACACACACACACACACACACACACACACACACACACACACACACACACACCAGGACGAGCACCTTTAATCATGTGTATTCAGTATTTCATCAAATATGTCCCTTTGCAAATTCTCAGAAATCAGGTTCAAGAAAAGAAAAAAAAAAGAAGAGGTAAAGAAGGAAAAAGAATTCTTACCTTGTATAAATAATCGAGGCGGTTTTATAATTTTTTCTCTCTCCATCTTTTCTCTCTTTATTTTCTCAAGTGTGTGTGTGTGTGTGTGTGTGTGTGTGTGTAGGCGTCTACCAGTACACTTTTCTACACCTTTTTCCTTTCTTTCCTCAAAATCATCTCGCGTTCTTTTCTCCACTTTCCTTTTCCTAAGCGAAAATATTCTTTTTTTATCTCTCCTTCCTTCCTTATCCCTCTACACTTCTTCCGAGGCTTTGAGAGGGAGGGAGGGAGAGGAGGAAAGGAGGGAAGGGAAGGATGCAAGGAGGGAGAGTAAATAAGAATCGCAGGACAGAAGACAACGGAATGGATAAAAGAACGGAAATAGGGAAAGAGGGAAAAATGATAGAAAGAATAAAGAAAGAGAAGAAATGAGATGAGGGAAAAAAACGAGGGAAGAGGAACAATAAGGTGGGAAATATGGAAAAGAACATAATTTTGGAGGAAAGGGGGAGAAAAAGAGACAAGGAAACGAAGAACGGAAGACTGGAGAGAGAGAGAGAGAGAGAGAGAGAGAGAGAGAGAGAGAGAGAGAGAGAGAGAGAGAGAGAGAGAGAGAGAGAGAGAGAGAGAGAGAGAGAGAGAGAGAGAGAGAGAGAGAGTTAAGAGGGCTAGATGAGGAAGGAAGGGAGGAGTTACATAAGGAGAGTTGAGGGAGAGAGAGGGATGTAAGGAGGGGTTAAGATGGTTACAGGGAATAAGGAATGAAGGAGGGAGGGAGAAGCAGGTAAATACAAAGAAGTTAAAGAGAGAGAGATGGTTGGAAAATATATCGGGGAGAAAGATGCAGAGGAAAATAAAGGGGAGGTAAAGGTAGCTGGTTAAGTTAAAAGTACAGGAAGGGAAAAGGGAAGAGGAAAAGAAGGGAAGAGAGAAATGAAAGAATGGTAACAGGGAGGCTGAAGTGTGATGGAAGAGAGGATAGACACAAAAGGTAATAGATAAACAGGTAGACAGGTGAAGGAACATTTGTAAAGAAACGGACAGGTGAAGCTACAGACAGACAGACAGATGGACATATCGACAGACAGACAGACAGACAACTTGAATGACTGCAAGAGACACAAATAAATACAAACAAAACAAACAGACAGATGGAAACGAAAAGAGAGTGGAAAAATGGCAAGAATGAAAGAAAAAACTGCGTATACGAAACACACACACACACACACACACACACACACACACACACACACACACACACACACCGATAATAAATTTGAGGGCAATATCCTTTAGGCTGGTGAGGGCAAGGGAGAGAAAGGAGAGGAAGCAGAGGAGAGGGAAAAAAGACGAGGAAAAAGAGGAAGAAAGAGAAGAGGGAAAAAAAAAGAATGAGGGAACATCACCAGTATGGGAGGGAAGTGGGAAGAAGGGAAGAGGCAAGCGGGGAAGTGGGTAAGAGGGGAAGAGGGAAGAGAGTGAGGGAGAGGGCACAGAAAAGGATGAGGTAAAAAAAAAAAGGGAGGAAGGGGAATGTATGAGAAAACAGTAAGGGAAAAAGTAAAGGGAAAAAAGTAGAGGAAAAAAAAAAGGACTGGACCCTAGACATGAGTAAGGAATTTGGCTGCAAGTCTTAGGAGGGATTTTAGGATTTTTGCAGAGCCTCAGACATATTTCCTCACAAGCTTCCTGGGAATATTTTACTGATAAGACAAAACTATGTTGGACTCTACATCATATTCTCTCTCTCTCTCTCTCTCTCTCTCTCTCTCTCTCTCTCTCTCTCTCTCTCTCTCTCTCTCTCTCTCTCTCTCTCTCTCTCTCTCAATATGTCTCTTTTTCATCTTTTTTTGTTTCACTCATCTCAGTCTTTTTCTTCCTTTTTATTTCTTCTCTTACTGTACGAAACATTCTCTCTCTCTCTCTCTCTCTCTCTCTCTCTCTCTCTCTCTCTCTCTCTCTCTCTCTCTCTCTCTCTCTCTCTCTCTCTCAGCAGTTTTTCTTGTCTCAGTTCATTCCTTCTCTTTCTCTATTTTTTTTCTTTTTTTCTTCCTTTTTTTACTTCTCGCCTATTCCTCACTTTCTTTTAAGATTATTTTTCTTCACACTTCTCTTTTTTTTTCATGTTTGCTTATCTACTTACCCACCTGTCCGCCTGTCTATCAGTCTGTCTATCAAGTTGTTTTCTCTCTTTTATTTCTTCTCTCCCTTTCTTACCTTTTTTTTTCCCCTTCCTATCATCCTCTCTCACTGTTCCCTTCCTTTTATATCCGTCTCATTTTCATAACTCTTTCTTTTATTTCTTCTTTCGCTCCTCGTTCTATACCTGTCTCATTTTCATCACGTTCTTATTGGTCACGCTCGGTCTGTCACGCCACTCGCTCCTTGCCTCCTTCTCCTCCTCCTCTTCTTCTCCCTCCATCTCCACCTCCTCGTCTCTTTCCCCCCTCTGCAGACTTCTTCACGTGAAAGCACTCCAAGTTACCCATGGCATTATTTCCTTCTCTTCTTTACACTCAACACTTCCAAACTTTGTCCCGCCTCAGTCTCCTTGGAAATAATGGTCTTCGTACTTTTTTTTTTTTTATGTACGAAGGTGAATCATATCTGCATTATTAATTTTTTTCTTCTTGTGGCGCCTTATGATCTTGTTGTTGTGGTGTGGTTAAGTCTTTGAAGTAATCTGTTGTTTACCTGTTAATCTGTTTGTTTTCTTGGTACTGTTTTTGTTTCTGTGTAATGTTTTCTTGTTCTCATTCTTTCATAATATAGTGTGATGTTCTCTCTATATATCTATTTATTTAGTTCTAATTAATGAATCAATTAATTCATTTATTTACTTATATTTTTGCTAAATTCATGTTATTCCTTATTTTCACTTTTCTTTGATGGATTTGATCTGCATGAACGTGCTGTGTGTGTGTGTGTGTGTGTGTGTGTGTGTGTGTGTGTGTGTGTGTGTGTGTGTGTGTGTGTGTGTGTGTGTGTGTGTGTGTGTGTGTGTGTGTGTGTGTGTGTGTGTGTGTGTGTGTGTGCTTGACGTGTTTATCAAAGTGCATGACTGCACCGCCTGGGAATGACACGCCTGATACAAAATCGAAAAATGCATGACAAGAAAAAAAAAAATTACACAAGATACAAATGTCACAGAAGTGAAAATGTCAAAAAAAAAAAAAAAAATGCAGATACGAAAAAAAATGTATTATACACACACACACCGAATCAAAATGTCAAATGCATGATTAAAAAAAAAGTAAATAAACGAATAAATGAACAAATATTAAAAAAAAGAACTGCCCAACAAGATACGAAAATGATCAAATTAAATACTGCCACTCATCCATCCCTAAATAACAACACACACTTTTAAAAAACACGCAAAGAAAACGAGGTAAGAACACAACCTGTTAACAATGCGGTGAAATAACATGAGTGAGGATACGTGTAGTAGTTCCTCCTCCACCACTTCCTCCTCCTTCTCCTCCTCTTCTTCTTCTTCTAGCTATTATACAAGAAACCCTCCTTCTCCTCCCCTCCTCCTATGTGTTGTCACTACAAAGGACATCGGCAGGGGACCCCACGCGCCAGATTGGTAAGGGAGGGAGCAAGGAAAGGGAGGGGTGCGGGAGGGAGGAAGGAGGGATTCGAAGAACGAAAGGAAGGAAGGAGGGAAGGAAGGAAGGAAGGAAGGAAGGAAGGAAGGAAGAAAGGAAGGAAGGAAGGAAGGAAGGAAGGAAGGAAGGAAGGAAGGAAGGAAGGAAGGAAGGAAGGAAGGAAGGAAGGAAGGAAGTGTGGAGGAAATGTGAAAGTGTGAAGGGGAGGAAGGAAGGAAGATAGGAAGGGAGAAAGGAAGAAAGATACGAAGGATTAAAGGAAGGAAAGAAGGAAAAATATGAATGAGTGGATGGATGTGGGCGCAAAGAAGGAAGCTAGGAAGAAGCGAGAGAGACGGAAGAAGAAAGGAAAGACGAGGGAAAAAAAAAGGAAGGATATGACTGGCAGAAAGGAAGGAGAGAAGGAACGAAGAAGGGAAGGAAAGGAAGAAAGGATATAAGATACTGCTACAAAGAAAAAGAAGACGAGAGATACGAGTAGAAAGGAAAGGAAGATGAGAGGAAAGGAAGAGACAGAAGAATAAAGAGAGGAAGGAGAGGAAAGGGAAAAAAATGATGGATGAATGGAGGGAGGAAAGACAGGATAAGACAAGGTGAGGCAGGAAGAATGGGGGTAGGAGAGGGGAAGGGTAAGGGGAAGGGGGAGGGGAACGGGGAAGGGAAGGGGAGAGGGGAAGGGGAGAAGCATGATAAGTTTCTCACGGGTGTTCTTTTCCTTTCAGCTCGAGATTTAGGAAGAGGAAGAGGAGAAGAAAGAAGAAGAGGAGAAGTAAGAGAAAGAAGAAGAAGAGGAGGAGGAGAAAGAAGAGGAGGAGGAGGAGGAGAATAAAGAAGAAAAGGAAAAGGAGAAAGAAAAAGAATGGAAAAAAAAGAGGGAAAAGAAGAAGAGGCGGAGAAAGAAGAGGAAGAAAAGAATAAGAGGAGTAAAAAGAAGAAGAAGAAGAAGAAGAAGAAGAAGAAGAAGAAGAAGAAGAAGAAGAAGAAGAAGAAGAAGAAGAAGAAGAAGAAGAAGAAGAAGAAGAAGAAGAAGAAGAAGAAGAAGAAGAAGAAGAAGAAGAAGAAGAAGAAGAACACTGGTCTAGATAAAGAAGTTCAACTTCAACAACAACAACAACAACAACAACAACAACAACAACAACAACGATGACGACGACGACGACGCCACCACCACATTGCTGTCACCAAGACATCGGTAAACAAACATAATGTAAAGGCAACACCTATACACAAAAAAATGGACATGTGAAGCAGGAAGGGAAGAGAGACAGAGAGAGAGAGAGAGAGAGAGAGAGAGAGAGAGAGAGAGAGAGAGAGAGAGAGAGAGAGAGAGAGAGAGAGAGAGAGAGAGAGATTACCTGGCGTGCGTTCAGCTTTAGTTTGCTGCTGAACGATGCAAAATGAAAATTGAATAAAAAAAAAAAGCTCAAGGCAGGATCTAATTACTGTCTCTTTTTTCTCTTTTCCTATTTTTAAACTGAACGAGTGGAATAAAGAAAACTAAGTGCACTGTATATTTCTTTTTCGTGTTATCTCTATTATTTATACTTATTACACTGACAATTTTTTTTTTTTTTGTTTGCAATTCTTACACACACACACACACACACACACACACACACACACACACACACACACACACACACACACATATATATATATATATATATATATATATATATATATATATATATATATATATATATATATATATATATATATATATATATCACAGGTTCACATTTTGAACCATTTCCATATGTTTGTACGTATGGAATTTTTTGTACTGTATTTATTTTCTTGTTATTACTATTATTTGTACTTACTAAACAGTCACATATTTTTAGAGTATTTTCTTTTCTATTTTTATGTATATAATTTGTTCATCCATGTACATTACACAGGTATACATATCAAACCACTTCCATGTATTTGCATTACATGATACAACACTGAAAATTTTTCTTTATATTTCTAAGCAATAATTCTTTTCTCTATATATAAGACGCTGAGGTGACCCCATGCCGCATAAAGGAGAAAGAAGAAAAGATAGAATAGGCAAGAAGAAAAAAATATGAAGACGGATGAAATAGAAGAAAACAAATCGGTCGCCTCACCGGAAGGGAAATTCACACAGGAAGTCATGGAGGAGGGAAGCCTGGAGAAAAGATCGGAGGAACAACAAACACGTGCGCAAATCACGACAACGGGAAAAGAGGGATTAACGAGGATGTAGGGGCAAGGCGGAGAAAGCGATCAGGAAGGGAAAATCGGCCAGGAAGCGCAAGGCACCAGAAGGGAGACAGGTTAGCCTATAGAATAACACCAACGCACACTTAAGCTCCGCCTCCAAGTTTGCCTCTATATTCTGACTGCCGTTTTGTATGAAGGACCGCGCCAGCGTGCGGATCCTATGCGTTAATTGAAAACGTGAATGGTAGATATGTAAAATGTTATGAAAATAAAGATAATTTTCTAGGGGAAATAGGCAGTCCCCAAAAAAATTGTATATGGGTAGAGTGACAGAAAGATAATTCAGTAGAGAGGCTGAGGTACCAGAGGCCCTGACCAGAGAGGCGCCGAGATGAACGAAATAACTTAAAGTGTAATGAAGTCTAGAAATCAAGTATCTTATGAAGACAAGGAGGTGGAATAATTACATTCAATACACTCGTACATCATAATACGACATTTACATGTTTATGTTCTGTATTGTACTCGTATAGGCTTGTATGGTGTACTGTAAGAAGAATTTACTTGATGTGATGCTAACATCATGTGTGTGTTTCTAACTGAACAATAATTGCATTGATCGAATATTACAAAACTGTGTTTATCAATTAGATAATGCCTGCTTCATACGCGACGATTCCATTTATTACTGAACATGAATGTTGGAGAGACATAAAGTGGCACCAAACAATTCTGAACAAATCTAATGATGCATGTGAGTAACAGTCTTCATGGTGACTTGTAACAAATGAAAATATTATTATTTCAAAAATTAAAATCCAGTAGCCTCCGAATATCATCTACACTCCATGCAACATCTCGTCCACAGCAACACGGCTACACATTTTTAGAAAAAACTTCCACACATTTCTCTGTATACAATTGTTACCTGTAAACACACTTTACATAAAGACATTTTAATTTTTTACCTTAATATCTCTAGATATATATTTCATTTCTACATTCATACTACACAGGTACACATTTAAAACCGTTCTCTGTATTTCTCAACATGCGTCATTTCTCTCTTTATATACAATACAAAGATAACACATTTTCATGTATTGTGATATTTCTATTTATACAATCCCTCTCGACACTTATTCTAATATTTACATCTATGCATTTCCTCTTTTCATTTACAAACATTAACTATCCCCGATGTTAATGGCACGCCGATCTGTCCTCTCACCGACTGGAGCAGGGGAAAACTGTAAACGTGGAGGAAAACATGGAAAACATTTTTTTTTTTTTGAATACTTTCGAGAGTTAATAGAATTTGGTTTGGTGACGGGTAAAATCCTTTACACTGGAGTCCTCGGCCCACACTCGGCAGGCGGTGTGAGAGAGGGAGGTGGTGAAACAGCGGGAGGGAGGGAGGAGGAGCGGCAACATGGAGAGAAGTGGTGGGAAAGCGTGAGGGAGGGAGAAGGAGGGGCACGGGGGTGGGAGCGGGGGTGCACGAAAAAGTGGCGATTCAGCTTCTCTAAACTGAGGTGGAGGAGCAGGCACGCGAGGCTCACTGTTATAAACTCGAAACTTATTTCAAAACATTATATCGCACGTGTCTGAGTTCGGAGAGAGAGAGAGAGAGAGAGAGAGAGAGAGAGAGAGAGAGAGAGAGAGAGAGAGAGAGAGAGAGAGAGAGAGAGAGAGAGAGAGAGAGAGAGAGAGAGAGAGAGAGAGAGAGAGAGAGAGAGAGAGAGAGAGAGAGAGAGAGAGAGAGAGAGAGAGAGAGAGAGAGAGAGAGAGAGAGAGAGAGATTGGTCATCAATGGGCGGGAGTCGGCCACTCAGCCCATCAGGGCAAGAGTTCCTTAAGGAAGCTGTCTTAGCCCCCTGCTCTGGAATATATATATATATATATATATATATATATATATATATATATATATATATATATATATATATATATATATATATATATATATTAATGACCTCCTGAGCCTCATCCTTGCCACGAAGGCCAGGGGAGGAGACTGCCACTGTTGCCAAAATGAACTCTACGCTCAGGCGCATCACGGCCTGGGGCAGCAAGTGGAAGGTAAAGTTCGCCATTAACAAGACGCACCTGCTTAGTGTCTCCTGGTCCAGTACAGCGCTGCGTCTTGACTTCGGGATTGAGAGGCTGGGGCCACAAGATGAGGTGGAGGTACATGGGATCAGTTATGGCAGCAAGTTGAGCTTCAAAATTCACACTGAGGCCAGGGAGGCCTCGGGGAAGCTCGCATCCCTGAGAAGGATCTCGTGGCTCCTTGATAGCAAGGGGCTAGAAGTCCTCTACAAGGGGCAGATTCGCTCTGCCATCTCCTGGGGCGGGGCAGCGAGGAGACACCTTGCCCTCCTAAACGAAAGTTCAGGACAGATCTTTGTAAAGACTTCACACGAACAAACGAACGACTAATCAAATTTACGAAACTAATAAAATAAATTCATAAAATGCTTTACAAAAACTATAGAAAAAAAAACACCATCAAAACTATAAACTCCCAAGAATATAAGGAAAAAACAAGATTACAAAGGACCACATGACATATCCGATTTAGTTCCTGCGAGCAATTTCCTACCAGCAGATGGAAATACAAGCAGACGCAATGCACCAATATTCCAATACTCCGGGAGGTGGCGACTGTGGATTTGGAGGCAGGCAACAGTGAACTCCCGAACTCCCTCCCCACAGGCCTGGGTATTCAGATGGCCTTCAGACCGGCCGCTGGGAAGTACTCTAATAGTACTGGCGCGCTCGCCACGTTATCAGAAAGTTAGTGCAAATGGTCGACGCACCACCGCTACACACAAACTCACTTTGAATGTGTGAATGCGCAAGCAGACGTCTTAATTCTCTCTCTCTCTCTCTCTCTCTCTCTCTCTCTCTCTCTCTCTCTCTCTCTCTCTCTCTCTCTCTCTCTCTACATAATTACATGAAATGTGCTTACGGAGTAACTGTATACATACACTACATAATTCATACAACTAACATGCTAAAGAAATCGTTGTTCGTGGCTTCCTTCTGTCTGTAAGAATAACACATTCACTGTAGTCTTGGACTGATGGCTAGTCCAGCCCTTAACAATATATATATATATATATATATATATATATATATATATATATATATATATATATATATATATATATATATATATATATATATATATATATATATATATATATATATATATATATATATATATATAAATACGTATTTATGTAAATACTGCCTACTTCCGTACTTATGTAAATACGGAAGTAGGCAGGACTCCCTGCCTACTTCCGTATTTACACCTTATTACTTGAACTCTTTCAAGAGGGAGGTTTCAAGACACTTATCCTTCAATTTTTGACTACTGCTTCGCACCATATTCGGGGACCGGCATCTCTGTGGGCCTTTTTATTTTTATTGGATTTTTGTTGCCCTTGGTCGGTGTCCCTGCTACATAGAAGAAAAAGAAAAAGAAAAAGAAAAAGAAAAAGAAAAAATTATATATATATATATATATATATATATATATATATATATATATATATATATATATATATATATATATATATATATATATATATATATCATCTGCATACACCTTCGCGGTGGGTACGAGATGGAGCAAATCACAGATATAAACATCCAGCATCAAAGGGCCGAGGCACCTCCCTTGCGGAACACCTGCCTGCCCGTATAGGATGTGGCTTTGATCCCCGCCCATGGATGATTACTTTGAGATGTCTATCTCTCAAGTCAGTTTCAAGGAGCTAGAGGAATGTCCCCTCCACGCCTGCAGTGCGGAGCTTTGTGGTAAGGGCTGCGTGCCACACCCCTTCGAACACCACGACGGCCGTGGGTTTGTCTTGGTCCAGTGGCCTCACTCCACTTCTTTGAGAGGAGCAGGTGCAGGTCAGCCGCCGACCTCCCCTGCCTGAGCCAAAACTATCTGTTGCTCAGCAGGTGCTCTCTCTCTCTCTCTCTCTCTCTCTCTCTCTCTCTCTCTCTCTCTCTCTCTCTCTCTCTCTCTCTCTCTCTCTCTCTCTCTCTCTCTCTCTCTCTCTCTCTCTCTCTCTCTCTCTCTCTCTCTCTCTCTCTCTCATCTGTCATTTGCTAGGTGTCTGTATCTCACTTTTATTCTCTCTTCATTTTTATTTATTTTTGCGTACCTTTATCATCTTTCCTTTATTTAAACTTGAATTCTCTCTCTCTCTCTCTCTCTCTCTCTCTCTCTCTCTCTCTCTCTCTCTCTCTCTCTCTCTCTCTCTCTCTCTCTCTCTCTCTTCTAGGGACAGAAGAGCCGCTGATTCCCCAGTAACTGTCCAGACGTGAGCGGTTTCGCCTCTGCAATGGTCAAAGCAACCCCAGAGTCCATTAGTGCCAGGTTTGATTGACTGATGCACATTTGTACGCAAGAAAACTACAAGTAAACTGAAGTATGTGAGAATTGATGTAGCTAATTATGTAAAATCTGTTATTGTTTAAATTAGTGTTACCTACTAGAGATGCGAGTGTGGGGTCACAAGATCATTTCTAAAGAGGGTTCTTGCCCAGCATCCGGCCGACGAGGCACTGCCCACGCCACGCCCAGAACAGAGTGACGTGATGCCGGAATGAGACAGTGGACGGCAGGAATCCAGATGATGGTGATGGTGAAAGTCTGAAATTAGGCAGTCCAGCTCCCTGGGGTTACGTGATGGACGCGGATGGCTTCATGACCCGTGTTTCCCGGCAAGCCCGCGACACGCGTGCGGCCCCTCCCCCTGCTGCTCCACCGGCGAGGCCCATCGTGACCGACAGAAAGAATGGGAGAGATCTGAAGGCTGTCATGCCGCGTACCAGAGTCCTCATAAGTCATCTAGATCCGAATGTCACAAGTGATAGTCTTGAAGAGTGTGTCCATGGGATTATTGGCGAGGACTGTGAGGTTGTGCACTTGAAGCCTAAATTTTCAACATATTCTCACTTCTAATTTCAGTGCCAAAATCACATAAGGAAACTCTCTTGGATCATGATGAATGGGAAGAGGTGTTAATTATTTGTCAATTTTGTACTGTTAACTCCTAAGCAGCCTCTGAACATTTACCCTTGTATGCTGAGTTATGCCTGCAGACATCGCCCCAAACACTGCCAGATCCAATACTCCATCTTCAATGTTCACCACCAGCTTTGGCTTTCCTCTCCCTTCACTGACCATCCTGGTGAACTAGCCTTCAACTTTGCTATCCTCCATGACCTAGAGCAATTGGTGCAACACCCTACTCGTATTCCTGACCGTCTTGGAGATACGCCCAACATTCTTGACCTTTTCCTGACCTCTAATCCTTCTGCTTATGCTGTCACCCTTTCTTCTCCGTTGGGCTCCTCCGATCACAATCTCATATCTTTATCTTGTCCTATCACTCCAATCCCTCCTCAGGATCCCCCTAAGCGAAGGTGCCTCTGGCGTTTTGCCTCTGCTAGTTGGGGGGACCTGAGGCGGTATTTTGCTGATTTTCCTTGGAATGACTACTGCTTCCGTGTCAGAGACCCGTCTTTATGTGCTGAGCGCATAACAGAGGTGATAGTGTCTGGCATGGAGGCGTACATTCCTCACTCTTTTCTCGTCCTAAACCTTCTAAACCTTGGTTTAACACAGCTTGTTCTCGTGCTATACATGATAGAGAGGTGGCCCACAAAAGGTACTTAAGCCTTCCTTCACCAGAATCTCATGCACTTTATATTTCTGCCCGGAACCATGCCAAGTCTGTTCTCCAACTAGCCAAAAACTCCTTCATTAACAGAAAATGTCAAAACCTTTCAAGATCTAACTCCCCTCGTGATTTCTGGCATCTAGCCAAAAATATCTCCAATAACTTTGCTTCTTCTTCTTTCCTCCTCTACTTCAACCAGATGGCACCACTGCTATCACATCTATTTCTAAAGCTGAACTCTTTGCTCAAACCTTTGCTAAAAACGCTACCTTGGACGATTCTGGGCTTGTTCCTCCCTCTCCTCCACCCTCTGACTACTTCATGCCTCGTATTAAAATTCTTCGTAATGATGTTTTCCATGCCCTCGCTGGCCTAAACCCTCGGAAGGCTTATGGACCTGATGGGGTCCCTCCTATTGTTCTCCGAAACTGTGCCTCCGTGCTTGCACCTTGCCTAGTCAAACTCTTTCAGCTCTGTCTGTCAACATCTACCTTTCCTTCTTGCTGGAAGTTTGCCTACATTCAACCTGTTCCTAAAAAGGGTGACCGCTCTAATCCCTCAAACTACCGTCCTATTGCTTTAATTTCCTGCTTATCTAAAGTTTTTGAATCCATCCTCAACAGGAAGATTCTTAAACATCTATCACTTCACAACCTTCTATCTGATCGCCAGTATGGGTTCCGTCAAGACCGCTCTACTGGTGATCTTCTGGCTTTCCTTACTGAGTCTTGGTCATCCTCTTTTAGAGACTTTGGTGAAACTTTTGCTGTTGCCTTGGACATATCAAAAGCCTTTGATAGAGTCTGGCACAAAGCTTTGATTTCCAAACTACCCTCCTACGGTTTCTATCCTTCTCTCTGTAACTTCATCTCAAGTTTCCTTTCTGACCGTTCTATTGCTGCTGTGGTAGACG
>NC_087159.1:15587500-15610000 GCF_035594125.1 Scylla paramamosain
GATAATGAAATGCTATTCCTCTTTGCGTGTTTGTGTACTTTTTGATAATTCAATACGGTTCCATTAATTAGCAGTAATGATGTCCACAAGTTCAGAGTTATGTTTACTTTTAAAGGAGATTGTGTCGTTCCTCTTGCAACACAAACCAATCCTTAAGCGGTAACGTGATAACAGGAGAGAAAAAAAATAAATAAATAAATAAAAAACAAAGGGAGGAAACAAATGCATTTCAATAACGTTCGAATAAAAACTTGCAACACGAGAGAACAGGCACGTTGCAGCAGCGAACGTATAGGAAAAAAAAATCTTGGCTTGCACGGTAATTGGAAGAAAAATGTCTAAAAAAAACAGGTAGACGCATTTCATTAAAAATTTATAATAAATGTATCTACAAAATAAGTCTTAAGCCATGCAAAGGAAAATATAAATAAATAAAAGAAGAAAACATGGTGTGCATTAAAAAAGTAATATATATATATATATATATATATATATATATATATATATATATATATATATATATATATATATATATATATATATATATATATATATATATATATATATTCAACATGTATATTAAGCTGCACATTTAAAAACAACAGAAAATATAGAAAATAAATGAAAACTGACATTTCAACACCGCTAAATTGGAAAATAAAAGAAAGAAAAAAGAAAAAAACTACACGATTTTACTTCCGGCTACATGAAGGTCACGCCAGATCACGCCACAACCATGACCTTGCCCGGCTCAACTGCATCCCCCACCACCCATATCCCAACCTATTTTGCGGCCCGCCAAGTAAGATGGAACACGGTCAGGTCAGATCGCATTAGTAAACCTTGACCAGCCACTTTACCTCCTCCATCAGAGCCAAATGCCGCCCACTTCACCTCCATCCCTCCCTATATATCTCCCTCCTTCCTCGCTTTCTCCTTTTTCTCTTCCTTCCTTTTTTCCATACTTTAATTTCTCCTCTTCTTTCCTATTCCTTCTTCATCTCCAATTCTTCATTTTTTCTGCATGCTTTTTCATATATATCCTTTCTTAATCTCTCCCTTCTTCCTCTCTCCCTTCCTTCCTTCTCATCTTAATTTCTCCTCTTCTTTCTTATTCGTTCTTCATCTCCAGCTCTTATTTATTTATTTATTTTTTTCGGACTGCATTTTCTATATATCTCCTTCCCTCTTTTCTTCTTTCCTTCCCTCTTTCTCTCTTTCCTCTCTCGCTTCCTTCCTTCCACACCTTAATTTCGTCTCCTTTTTCTTATTCCTTCTTCATTTGCAACTCTTCATTTTTTTTCCTGCCTGCATTTCATATATATCTCCTTTCTTCATTTCTTGCTTTCCTCACTTCACTCCTTCCTTCCTTATCTCTTTCTCTCCATTCTTCTTCCTTCTTATGTTCTGTACCGTGACTTTCTTCTCTCCTCCCTTTCAACTCTTCATATACGCGAATACATCTCTGACCTTCCTTCTTTCTTTTTCTTTCTTCCTTTGTTCCCTCCTTGTTTCCTTCCCTCCTCCTTTTCTTCTCTCGTTCTCTCCCTCCTTTTCCTTTCCTTCCTCCCTCCCTGTATACCTTCCTTTCAACAGTTTCTATATATCTCTATCCTTCCTTCCTTCCTTCCTTCCTTCCTTCCTTCCTTCCTTCCTTCCTTCCTTCCCTCCCTCCATCCATCCTCAGGTACAAGGATTACTGCTGTAAGTGAAGCAAACTCAGATGATCCTTGCAATTCCTCGTCATTGAATCGCCAGGTAAGCACGAGTCACCTTGAACGTGATTAGCGTGCGTCACTGCTGATACTCAAGGTTAAATTATCGTTTCAAGGTCGTTCTAAAGGTCGTACTCGATTCTGTAAGCTCAATTCAGGGTCACTTTCAAGGTCGTCATGTTGTTAGGCTCTTTAAGTATATGGATTGGTTTAAATGTTTGTTTGTATGGCTGTCTGTCTGTCTGTTTGTCTGCCTGTCTGCCTGCGTCTCTCTTTCTGTAAGTCTATTTATCTGTCTGTCTGTCTGTCTGCCTATCTATCTGAGTTTATCTGTGTTTATCTGTCTGTCTGTCTATATCTGTTTATCTGTCTGTCTATTTATAAGTCTATCTGTTTGTCTGTCTACATATATACCTCTCTCTCTCTCTCTCTCTCTCTCTCTCTCTCTCTCTCTCTCTCTCTCTCTCTCTCTCTCTAGGAAATTCAGAGACATAATTTCCTTTTTGGGCTAATGTGGCCCCGATATTAGTTCACCAATTCTTATGCGGGGACAGCACTTTCTGCACGCTTTACGGCCCCTAGCTAATGACCTCCCCTCCCGCTCCCTTCTCACCCTCCTCTTCCCCTCCTCTAACCATTTTCCTCACCTCCCCTTCTCTTCTACCCGTGTCCCCTTACTTTTCATATCTCATATCTTCTATCTTTCTTGTTACTACCTCATTTCTTGTTTTTTTTATCTTTGTTTTATTCTTTCTTTATCTTCTCTTAATTCTTTCGGTTTATTTTCATTACTTATTATCTGATTTCCTGTTTATTTTTCATGTTTTATTCTTTGTTCTTATTCTCCATTTCATTCTCCCAAAATTCTTCATCTTCTATGTTATTCCTTTATGTACGTTTTTATTTTTTAAATTTTCTTCTAGTCTCGTTTTTTTTTTCTCTCTCTTTTCTTCTCTTGCTCCATTTATCTTACTCTTCTATCATATTCCTGGATTCGCTGTTCCATTCATCACGTGTTTCTCTTCCTTTCCTTGCATTTCCCTCCCTCCACTCAAATCCATCACCTTCTTTACCATTCTTCTATTCCTTACTCATTTTTATTTAAGTTCTTTCCTCTCTTTTGTCTTCTCTACCCTCTTCTGCCTTCGTCTGTCTCCTTTTCCAAACCTTCCTTCCTTCCTTCCTTCTTTTTCTTTCCTTTCTCTCTTTCTGCAGCTTTGATTTCTCTTCCCTTCTTTCTGTTCCTCTTTCAGTCCCTTCTTGCTATATACTCTCTCTCCAGCTTACTTTTTCAGTCCCTTACTTTCTTCTTTCTCTTTTACTCTCTCTCTCTTTTCATATACTTTCTTCTCTTTTCCCTTCCTTTCATCTTTCTCTTTCACTCCTTCCATCTTATACATTTCCCATGACTTTCTTTTCTCTCCCTCTTCCCTCTCTTCCTCTTCCGCTTTCACTCCCTCCTTTCCATACACTATTCTTCAGACTCTCCCTTCCTTCCTTTCTTCCTTTCTTCCTTCCCTCCCTCCCTCTTTCATCTCCTTCCTGTTCCAACTTTTAACTTTCCCCCCGTCTTTCTCGCCCCTCCGTCCTACTTCCTCTCTCTCTCTCTCTCTCTCTCTCTCTCTCTCTCTCTCTCTCTCTCTCTCTCTCTCTCTCTCTCTCTCTCTCTCTCTCTCTCTCTCTCTCTTTCTCTCTCTCTCTCTCTCTCTCTCTCTCTCTCTCTCTCTCTCTCTCTCTCTCTCTCTCTCTCTCTCTCTCTCTCTGCTTTCAAGCCTTTTCTGTGGGTGAGGATTACCATTTTCTAAGTTATTTAAAGTAGGAGGAGGAGGAGGAGGAGGAGGAGGAGGAGGAGGAGGAGGAGGAGTAACAAATGGCATAAGAGGAGAAGCCTAGCGAGAGAGAGAGAGAGAGAGAGAGAGAGAGAGAGAGAGAGAGAGAGAGAGAGAGAGAGAGAGAGAGAGAGAGAGAGAGAGAGAGAGAGAGAGAGAGAGAGAGAGAGAGGGGATTCAAAAAGATATGATGGAGACGGAAATAGGAAGCGGATAAAATAAACGTGTATAAACTTGAAAGAGAAAATAAATAAAGAGAGAAAGAATAACTGAAAAGAAATAAGAAATATACAAACGCTGCGCAGAGAGAAAATAAAATAAAGATAAAATAAAAAAATAAATAAATAAAGGGAAAAAAAAAACGAGACGCAACTGAAGGCAAAGGAGAAATAAGTCAATAAAGAAAGAAAGAAAAGAAGAAAAGAAAGAAGAAAAATGAAGGGAGGATAAAGGAGAAGGAATAGAAAATACATCCGAACGAGTGTTAGCGAAAGGAGGAGAAAAATGCGACCTTGAAAGGAAGTGCATGAAAGGAAGAGACGAGCAGGAGGAGGAGGAGGAGGAGGCTTAGCAGTAGCATCAGCAGAACGAAGACGAGGAACTGAACAAACGAAGATGTGGAAGAGCAAGAGGAAGAAGAGAAAGAAGAGAAAGAAGAGGAGGAAGAGAAGGAGAATGTGATGAAATAGAATCACTGCAATTAATTTTCTTCCCTGGATGTCGTAAAAGCCACGACCATAAAACGAGTTCTTGGAAGAAGACTTTACTTTTCACGAGGCTTTCTTACGTCACTCCCCACTGCACACTCTGCCGCTACTGACTGCCCCCCCACCCCGCAATGACACCGCGGCCCGCAGCTCACCCCTGGCGCGCTAGTACCCTTGTCGCCACGCCCCAGCATCCTTGTAAGCACCTCTGCCCTACACAGACCCGCGAGCTTGTTTTGATCTTACGTGTGTGTACATGTAGATATGCATATAATTAAGCCAACAACTGCGACGGTAATAGTGATAATAATAATGATGATGATGATGATGATGATGATGATGGCAATAGTAATAACACAAACATTCATGATTATAAACAAATTGACAATAACAATACCAATAATAATAATAATAATAATAATAATAATAATAATAATAATAATAATAATAATAATAATAATAATAATAACAATAATAATAATAATAACAATAATAATAATAATAATAACAAACAATAAGAGGGGAGAGAGAGAGAGAGAGAGAGAGAGAGAGAGAGAGAGAGAGAGAGAGAGAGAGAGAGAGAGAGAGAGAGAGAGAGAGAGAGAGCACCACCTCACACATATCCATCACCCTCCCTTGCTCCGCCAGCCCCCTAAAGGACCCCCAGGAAATTAAAACTGAAATATATTATGATTCCACCCTTCCTCTCTCTCTCTCTCTCTCTCTCTCTCTCTCTCTCTCTCTCTCTCTCTCTCTCTCTCTCTCTCTCTCTTATCATAGGCTTACCTCCTCTCCCTCCTCCCTTTAACCCATCTATCCTCCTCCTCCTCCTCCTCCTCCTTTTCCCTCCCTTCCTCCCTCCCTAATACTTACACTCAATCTCTAGTTTCCTATACCTCCTCTTCCAAATGTGCATGAAAAAGGAAAAAGATAAAACGCAATAATGAAAATAAAGGAAAAACACGAAAGAGAGAGAGAGACAGAGAGAGAGAGAGAGAGAGAGAGAGAGAGAGAGAGAGAGAGAGAGAGAGAGAGAGAGAGAGAGAGAGAGAGACGGCGGGTGGTTTATAAGTTATCTATACAGTGATATCATTTATACGCGCTGAGGTTGCCCACTGACGCTTCTTGAGTGACGGAATGGAGGAGGAGGAGGAGGAGGAGGAGGAGGAGGAGGAGGAATACAAAGGAAAGCCAAACAGCAACAGACCTTTTTGTCCTTGCAAGGGTGTTTGGTAACTACTAACTAGCTACAGGAAAGAGAGACAGGACAGCACAGTAGAAGGCTCCTCCCCACCCACCACTCCCTCCAGCTTGCGCTGGCATGGAAATAGTTGGGAAAAGTACCATGCAGTATGGAAAAACTGACATGGAATTTTCATTGGAAAGGATGAAAGGAATTTCTACTATTCACCCTACGGTGAACTCTATACGCCTATCTGAAAGTTAATACAATTTAGAATAAAATCGTGTCTGTAAAATAAAAGAGTTTATCAGTGAATATAGTAATTATTCGGACAAGAAGAGAGCTTGGTGAGGATTTGCTTTTAAATATTTGTCTATTTTTATTTTTGAATGATTCAATAGAATTTCTGTTTACGATTTCTGCGGGAAGTTTATTCCATATATTTACTGTGCAATTAAAGAAATTTGGCCTCGAGGAATTTAAAACGTTTGGGTATAATCTTGAATCCATTATTTCTTGTAAGGTTAGAATGATCAATGGTAAAATACTTATTTGCATCAATGTTACTATATCCTTTAAAAATTTTGAACACTTCAATTAGGTCTCCTCTTATCCTGCGCTTTGTTAAACTAAATAGCTTTAGTTCTTCCAGTAAATAAGAGCTTGCAGCTCATTAAATTTATTTTGTAAACTACAGGCACTGAAGTAACAAGCTCTGATCTTGTCTGAACCTGTGGATGAAATCATTTCGTTATTGCTGGTCCCATTGCTGGCGCCCGTGCGTTTTTTTTGATCTGTGGAGGCAAATTTTTTCGTAGATTAGTCAGCCCATCCTGGCTGCTCCCACTGCGTTCAGATGAAGACCGTCTCTCTGGAAGAGTTTGCGTTCATTATAGAAATCGTTCCACATGTTGAGATACTCCACGTTTTCCTGTTGGGAGAAAGTCTTTAATCTATTATTTGTACTGAAAGCAATATTGTAGAACCTTGCGTTCGCGTTAATCCTCGGGAGAATGCCTGAAATTTTAATATTATTTGATTTGGTCTTATACTTGCAAATCATTTCCTTATATTTCGCCATCAGTTTTTCTGATCCGCTGGACGTCATTTGTGCCTGCGTGGATGACACAGAGTGTGTTAGTAGTGGCGCCCTCGGTCGTGTCCTCGATGGCAGCAGTGAAGTGTGTCAAGCGTGGGGAGAGGAGGAGGAATACAATACAAAGGAATACAAAGGAAAGAACAGACAGCAACAGCCCTACTGGGCCTAACGAGGCTGTCTGTGTGTCTATTCTACCACTACCACTACCGATTCTAAGAGTTAGAGGATGGAGGACACTAGAGATCAAGGAAGGAAAAACAGTAGAGTATAGGGAGGAGGAAAGGCTAAGATGTGATAGGAAAGGATGAAAGAGAAATTATACTATTTACTACAGTAACTAAAAAAAAAAAAGAAAAAAAGAAAAAAAAAAATTTATGTAGGCGCAAAGTACGTTATATGAGGGGTTGCTGCGAGGTGATTGTCCAACCTTTGTTTAAAAGTTTCTATTCTGTTACTATCGACAATATGTGCTGGGAGAGAGTTCCAGACATTTACAATTCTATTAAAGAAATAATACTTAGCCT
Organism: Scylla paramamosain; assembly: GCF_035594125.1. Taxonomy (NCBI): domain Eukaryota; kingdom Metazoa; phylum Arthropoda; class Malacostraca; order Decapoda; family Portunidae; genus Scylla; species Scylla paramamosain. Next base: position 15,594,558 of record NC_087159.1, read on the forward strand.
CGTCTGATCTGAAACGCTTACCTATAATCTTGTAGCCATTATTTCGAGTGGTGTTGGAACTGTCAATGATGAGATAGTTGTTTACATTTACGTTATCAAAGCCCCGACACATCTTAAACAATTCAATTAAGTCACCTCGCATTCGCCGTTTCTCTAAACTGAACAAGTTGAGTTCCCTCAAGCGCTCCTCATAAGGCTTGTTCCGCAGTCGTGGGATCAACTTGGTAACTCTTCTTTGGACTCTCTCCAGCTTGTCTATATCTTTCCTGTAATGGGGTGACCAGAACTGGACGCAATACTCAAGTAGAGGTCGGACAAGTGTATTAAACAATGTGAGAATTACCCCTTCTGATTTGAATTCGAAAGTCCTACCAATAAACCCAACCAATTTATTTGCTGTTTTAACTACTTCCGAGCAGTGTTTACTTGACTTGAGGTCTGAGGTAATTATAACGCCCAAGTCCTTTTCCTCCTTAACCTTAAGAAGCTCGGTACCGTTCATTAAGTAATCAGTGTGATCGTTGTTATTACCAATGTGCAACACTTTACATTTATCTACATTGAAGCTCATCTGCCACTTGTCTGACCAAGTGGCTAAGTGGTCAAGATCAGATTGTAATTTTCTTTTATCCTCAGACGTGACTACTTTATTCATTATTTTTGTATCATCAGCGAACTTAGATACTTTGCAGGTGAGGCCCTCATCGATATCATTAACGTAAATAAGGAAAAGAACAGGGCCGAGCACTGATCCCTGTGGTACACCACTTAGAACTTCTCGCCAGTTTGAAAATTTACCATTTAAAACAACGCGCTGTTTTCTCTCAGACAGCCAGTCTTCAAGCCAATTGAAAAGTTTTCCATTTATACCATGTGACTTCAGTTTAGCTAGTAGCCGCTTATGGGGAACTTTGTCAAAAGCTTTTTGAAAATCTAGATACACTATATCTACTGCCTTTGTTTCGTCGTACATGGTGAAAACATCATAAAAGAAATCAAGCAGATTAGTTAGACAAGAACGTCTGTTTCGGAAGCCATGCTGCGAGTCATTGATTAAATCATTTTCCTCTAGAAAGTTCACTAAATTATTGCGAATTACTGTTTCCATTAGTTTACATACTACAGATGTAAGGCTGATAGGTCTGTAGTTACTTGGAAGTGAATTATCGCCTTTCTTTTCTATAGGGGTAACGTTAGCTAACTTCCAATCCTCGGGAACCTTACCGCAGTTAAATGATTTAGTGAAAAGCAACGAAAGGGGCTTACAAATTTGGAATTTAGCTTCTTTCAAGACACGTGGTGCAATACCGTCTGGGCCGGGGGCTTTGTCAGTTTTCATCTTATCAATTACTGTGATTATCTCGTTTTCATGAAAAACGCAGACACTTAAGGGGGTTATGTTGTGGAGCATGAGGAGTGGTTCGGGGATTGTATGAGTATTTTCCTCTGTAAAAATTTAAGCAAAATAATCATTCAGTGTGTCCGCGATCTGAGTTTCTCCGGTGACAAAATTACCGTTATCTAGTGTAATGTGATTAATGTGAGATGTAATGACTTTTTTATTTCGAACGTAACTGTAAAATTCTTTTGGGATTGGATTCAGCAATGCTTGCAATATACATTTCTAGATTTTTCTTACTCTGTCTAATGAGCTTTTTTGATTCGCGTCGGAGTCTGTCGTATTCTAGTTTATCAGCCTCATTCTGAGAGGACAAATATTTACGGTAGGCACGATTTTTCTGCAGTAGTTATGACTCAATCTTGTTTGTCCACCATTTAGGTTTATTTCTCTTGCATGGACGTCTTTTACGCATAGGGATACATATCTTCACAGCATCTTCTAAAATGTACTTAAATTTCGCCCATGATTCCTCAATGTTACTTTCGCCAAGTTCAGCGTTCCAATCTGCGACAGAAAGAATTGACCTGAGTCTGTCGTAGTCTCCTTTTTTATATATGAAAACTTTTTCGTTGCTAACAATGTCCTTATATGCTTGAAGGTTGATGTTAAAGGAGACAATCTTGTGGCCACTTGTACTAAATTCAGGACCAATATTAACGTTAGATATTAAGTCATCGTTTGTTGAAAGAACAAGATCTAATATGTTGTCACCTCGTGTGGGTCCTTGAACGTGTTGCTTTAGGAGGAGGAGGAGGAGGAGGAGGAGGAGGAAGGAAAAAGATGATGAGAGACGAGGACTACGAGGAGAAGGTGAAAATGAACGTGAAGTGAAATGAAGTGAAGTACGAGGAGGAAGAGGAAAACGAAGAAGAGGAGGAGGAAATGATGATGATGAGGAAGAACAAGAAAAATGTTAAGTTAGAACAAAGAAGAGTTTAAAAGAGAGAGGGGGAGAGAGAGATAATTAGAATAAAGTAGAGTCAATAATAATAAGATCAAAGTTGCAAAACGAAAGGAAAGGGAAGTGAAAGAAAGAAGGATAAGAAAAAAAATAGTTATTGTGAAGATGATAATGATAAAAAGGAAGAGAAAAGAGATCGAAGACTGCCATGAGTGAAAAAAAAAGGTGAAAAAAAAAGAAAAGAACAAAGGAGGATGAGAGAAGATTGAAGGCCGGAGAAAAAAAGGGTAAGAAGAAATTTAAGAGAATGAGAGAGTGTGCGAGAAGGAGAGGAAGAGAGAGAGAGAAAGAGAGAGAACGACCTCAAAGAAAGAAAGAACGAGAGTAAAAAGCCATGGAAACTGAAAGGTGAGCTGAGAAAAGATGAATGGAAAGGAGAGGCCGATAAAATTACGCAGAGTAAAAGGAAGATAGAGGGAGGAAAGAGGATAAGTCAAAAGATGAAGACCAATAGAAAGACAGGTATTGAGCCTTCAAAGGAGGAAAAAAACGAGAGAGAGAGAGAGAGAGAGAGAGAGAGAGAGAGAGAGAGAGAGAGAGAGAGAGAGAGAGAGAGAGAGAGAGAGAGAGAGAGAGAGAGAGAGAGAAACAGAATGATGTACAGGCAGGCAGATGATCACAAAGGCAGATGGACAGGTTGGCAGATGGACAGGTAAGTAGTTAGACAGGTAAGTTGATGGACAGGCAGGTAGATGCACAGTGTCACACAGCAATGTGAAAAAAATAAAAATAAATAAATAAATAAAATAAAATAAAATAAATAAAATAAAATAAAATAAAATAAAATAAAATAAATAAAATAAAATAAAATAAAATAAAATAAATAAATAAATGAATTAATCAATAAATACAACAGATGTACATACGAATATTTACTAGAGTTACAGAAACATATTAAAGACAAGATATAGATACAGGTGTGAGTTAACATAGATGAAAGACCTCAAAACATATGGACAATAAAGAAATACACTGGAGAAATTGAACAGGTAAGCACAAAGATGCGTACACTCGCGTATCCTCAAAAGCAAACAAATCAAATGACCGTACTTATTTATTTATTTTCTATGGCGACGGACATCATTAGTCATGCTCTTGTGAGTAGTTTTGCAATGGATGATATAGATTCTCGTTAAAGTATCTCTCGAATCATGAAAACACCTTGGAAGAAAGAAAAAAAAATACAGAAAATCTCTACAAATCATGAAAACACTCCGAGAGAACCCCAAACCACTTCCTCATATCTCGTCAGTGCAAAGGATAAGACAAAGAAGTGTTTAGAAATAGGGTAAAAAAAAAGTCTGAGAGGACGCTAGAAAAAAGTTACAAGAGGAAAGAACTCTGAGGAACACACACAGCTTTCCCTAGAGAAGTAAACGTATTTGGAAAGAACTAGAAAAAGAGCAAAGACGTGAGAGGAGAGCAACGACGAGGAGAGTGCATAAGCTGAAGGAGAGACAGGGCAGATATAGAGACGGAGACACGCGAATGCAGACCAGACCGTGAACACTCCAATTAGGCAAATACAGCTAAGTAAATACAAGGAGCCACACACACAGACAGACACAGACACGACACAGCGGCCGCCAAACTTTGCTATTTACAAGGCGCAAGATCTAGCAAGACCTCACTTAATCTAACTTCGTCTAATCTAACTTTACTTATCTTAGTCCCCAATTGAACTTCATTTCCCCAATCGACTATCTCTCTCTCTCTCTCTCTCTCTCTCTCTCTCTCTCTCTCTCTCTCTCTCTCTCTCTCTCTCTCTCTCTCTCTCTCTCTCTCTCTAGGCCATTTTGTTTTCTAATCGCTTTCTAAATTGGTTTCTACCCTAATAAGAGAGGAAGGAGGCAAGATGGAGAGGAGAGGAAAAAGAAGTAAAGAGAAGGGAACATGTAGCGAAAAAAAAAAGAAAAAAATATCAGAAGGAAGAGGAGGAGGAGGAGGACAGGAAAAGAACAAAAAAAAAGAAAGAAAAAATATTGCAATACCAACGAAGAGAGACAAAAAAAAAAAAAAAAATTGCACATGAGAATAAGAAAAATGAATAAATAAATCTACTACAGTAACAAAAATAACCACAGCAACAAAACACTCGGCGATCGTGCGAGTGATCAATAAGTCAGTGGTTTCATTGGGTGGTGTTAGGGGGTCATCACACACGCACACACACACATACACACGCACACACAAGCACACCCGCAGCTCAGGTGAAGAGATTACCTGGTTGAGTGATGCCGTGTTTGGGCCACGAGGGAGACATGGCGCGATATTAAAGGGAGGGAGGGTAAGAGCCAGGGAGGAAGGGGAGAGAAAGGGGAAGGAAGGAAGGGGGTACGGGGAAGGGGAGAGGGTAGGAGGGAGAGGGGAATGGGAAGGAGGGGAGGAAAGTAAGGATGGAAAGAGGGAGGGAGGGAGGGAGGGAGGTTACGGGAAGGGAAGGATGGTATGGAGAACGGAGAGAGAGAGAGAGAGAGAGAGAGAGAGAGAGAGAGAGAGAGAGAGAGAGAGAGAGAGAGAGAGAGAGAGAGAGAGAGAGAGAGAGAGAGAGAGAGAGAGAGAGAGAGAGAGAGAGAGAGACTAATAGAGAACAGACAGACAAATACTCGTAGACAAATTAAAAAAAAAGAAAAGAGACAGACAGACAGACAGACAGACAGACATACAGACAGACAGAAAGAAAGAAAAAAAGAAAAAAAGGAAGAAAGATGGAATGAAAGTAAGAAGCAGAGGCAGGCAGACAGGTAAAGGAGACAAACAAACATACAAAACATACATACATACAGACAGACAGACAAGACACACAGAAAGACAGACAAATAGACAGACAGACAGACAGACAGACAGACAGACAGACAGACAGACAGACAGACAGACAGACAGACAGACAGACAGACGGACAGACAAACAGACACACAGAGAATCAGTGAGGAAAGGTAAGGTATGGAGCAATAAAAAAAGAAATATAGGAAGGAAGAAAATCACCAAATGAAATGAAAGAATGGATGGAAGGAGAGGGAGATAATTGGTGAGGGAAGAAAAAGTATAGGAAGGAAAGGGAGTTAATAAAAGTAATTTATGAAGAAAGGAAGAAAGAAATGGTGGGTAACATGAAAGAATGGGTCATAAAAATAAAGGAAGGGCGAAGGGCGAAGAAAAAGAAAAAGAAGGAAGGAAGGATTTATAGATGGTGTCATATGGAGACAAATTAGTGGAGAGAGAGAGAGAGAGAGAGAGAGAGAGAGAGAGAGAGAGAGAGAGAGAGAGAGAGAGAGAGAGAGAGAGAGAGAGAGAGAGAGAGAGAGAGAGAGAGAGAGAGAGAGAGAGAGAGAGAGAGACTTACAGATAGACAAATAAAGATAACAAGACACTGAAAAACGAAGTAAAAAAAATGTATCGAAAAAGAACAAGAACAAATAGGGAAAGCACAGAAAAGAATGGAACGAAAAAGAAACATGAAGAACGAAGGAAAAACATGAAAAAGCACGAAAAAGAGAAAGAAAAAACGAGAGAAAAAAAAAACAATTCTCCTCTTCACCTCTCCCTTCCCTCCATTTTTCTTTTCGTTTGTTATTCCTTTCTTTCATTGGCTGGCTTCTCTAAATGACGTTGGGAATAGTCGCTGAAACAAGAAGAACAAGAAGAAAGAAAAGAAAAGAAAAGAAAAGAAAAGAAAAGAAGAAGAAGAAGAAGAAGAAGAAGAAGAAGAAGAAGAAGATGATGATGATGATGATGATGATGAACGTCAATAACAAGAACAGTTACGAGAAAAGAATAATAACAAGAACATAAAGAACAAGAGTAAGAAGAAAAACACCATAATTATAACACCAAAAACATTAACGAAACACGAAAATTGATAAAAAAAACTAATAAAAAGATAAAACAATAAGAAAAACAGCAAAACGAACAAACAAACAAACAAAAAAAAAAACAGAAAAAGAGCAAAATTTAACAAAAAGAAAAAAAATACAAGTAAATAACTAAATAAACAAATAAATAAGTAAATAAACACAGCAACAATAATGAAAAGCAAAGTCCCTCCCTTCAAACACACACACACACACACACACACACACACACACACACACACACACAGTAATGGCCCCGGGCGCTACCACAATACATTAGCGGGGCGATGGCGCGTCTGCTCTTATTGCATATTCGCTTATTGGAAGGCGCGATGCTCCCTCGATATTTAGGAGCCGCCCCATCTCCTCTCCCAGCCCTGACTTGCGACGCTCCTCAGGGCACGGGTGGGGGACAGGGGGCGTGAGGGAGAGGAGAAGGGGTAGTATGGGTAGTAGTAGTATGTGTGGGTGTAAAAAATGGGCGTGGTGGCTTGTAAGGTGACAGGATCATGGGTGTCAGGAAGGGATAAGGGTGTGAGGGAAGGGTGTTTAGGTGACAGGAAGGTGTGGTGTACGGTTTTTTTTTTCTTTCTTTCTTTCTCTTCTCGTGTGTGTGTAAGAACGGCTCATGCGAAGGGACGAAAGTGATGAAAGGTAAGGAGAAAAAAATAAATGAATAAATAAATAAAAAATAAGTAAAATCCTGACAACAATGGTTCAGTAAAAAAAAAAAAAAAAAGTACATTGAAAAAAGGCCTACTAAAAAAAAAAGGCTTGTGTGGCTTTATGAGCGGATGTTGTTATTAGGGATGCTATTGTTGTTACTGTATATTTCACTACATTTTTCATTACCGCTGTCTGTTACTCTTGTTGTTGTTGTTGTTGTTGTTGTTGTTGTTGTTGTTGTTGTTGTTGTTGTTGTTGTTGTTATTATCATTATTATTATTATTATTATTATTATTATTATTATTATCATTACTAGCATTGTTATTATCAGAATTATCATCACCATCATTACACCTAAAGCGGATGGTAATATTTGCTACGAATATAAAAACAAAAAACAATGAAAGAGTTATCACACTAAATTTCAACATCTTGCAATTTGAAAACACCACAAAAACCCCAAAAGTGTTTATGCCACGAAAGCTTCACACTGACATGTAAGTGAATCCCAACGTATGAGTTAACAGTACAATGAAACTAAATAAAGAAGGCATTATAATACATAGCCACAACACACACCAAGAAAATAACAAGCTGAATAAATAATTAGCGTGATACTTGATGTGTATAAAGAAAGATATATATAATCCACCAATAGGAAGAAAGATGACACTCACACACACACACACACACACACACACAGATCACAAGTGCCGCCCCAGCATTATATTCAGCATTAATGATAACCTTTAACGACTTCGTGACCATTAGTGTAACAGGACGAGGGCATAATGGCAATTACCCAACTTTCGCACGACAATGCCAAGAGGGAGGGAGAGAGGGATGGGAGGGAAGGTGGAAGGAAGGAAGCAAGAAATTAATGGACGGAGGTATGAAGGAAGGAGGCGATGGTCGAAGAGGGGGAAGGAGCGAAGTACAGAAGTTTAAAGGAAGGAAGGAAGGAAGGAAGGAAGGATGAAAGAGATACTGGGAGGAAAGGAGGGAAGGAAGAAAGGGAAGGAGTAAGGAATGAGGGAGATGGGGGGGAGAAAGGACGGATAAAAATGAAGGAATGATGAAAGAAAGGAGAGAAGGATGAGCGGAAGAGAACGGGAAGACTGGAAAGGGGGCTATAAGGAGGGATGGACAAAAAAAAAATGAAGTCAGGAAAAGAAAGAACATATTGAAAGATAAACAGAAAAAAAAATAAGGAAGCACAAAATAATGGAGTAAAAGAAGGTACGGAATAAAATAGTAACTTACGTAAGAAAGAAAATAAGGGATAAAGAAGAAAAAAAAAAAGGCAAGGAAGCAAAAAAAAAAAGGACAGGAAGCAATAAAGAACTAGACGAAAGACAAGAAAAATGGAAGAAACTGGAGCCGAGGGACAAGAAAGAATAAAAGACGATGGAAGAAGACACGGAAGCAAATAAATAACGCAAAAAAACAGACAAAATACGAAGAGAAGAAGACTAAAGAATAATAAATGAAAGAGAGAGAAGACAAGGAAAAGAAAATAAATACATGAGAAAGAGTGATACATAAGAAAAACAACCTCTCAATATCCGCTTCTCTCTCTCTCTCTCTCTCTCTCTCTCTCTCTCTCTCTCTCTCTCTCTCTCTCTCTCTCTCTCTCTCTCTCTCTCTCTCTAACCGCAAACATATCATGACCTTCCTTCCTCTCTTCTCTTCCTCCTGCTCCTCCTTCGTCTCCATCCACAACTCTCCTCCTCCTCCTCCTCCTCCTCCTCCTACTGCTGCTTCATCGATTGTAACTCTATGAAAAACAAGGAGTGAATGCACCAAGATAAAGGTGGGCGGCCAGATTGCCTCCCGCGCCCCCTCACGTAACACTCATCCATAAGGCCTGAATTATCTCCGCGCCGGGGCTGGATTGAAAAAAAAAAGGGGAAGGGATGAGAGAGGGAGGGAGGGAGGGAGGGAGGGAGGGAGGGAGAGAGAGAGAGAGAGAGAGAGAGAGAGAGAGAGAGAGAGAGAGAGAGAGAGAGAGAGAGAGAGAGAGAGAGAGAGAGAGAGAGAGAGAGAGAGAGAGAGAGAGAGAGAGAGAGAGAGAGAGAGAGAGAGAGAGAGAGAGAGACCTCACATACATAAGACAACGAAAGCGCTGGCGATTCTCTTCTAAATACTGACGAAAAAAGAAAAAAAAACAAAGAACAGAAAAGATAACAACAAAAATCAAAAGTAACAAAGAAAAGAAAAAAAGAAGAGAAGAAGACAAAAACAAAAAACAAACAAAATATTTGAACACTTACCAAAAAAAACAGAAACAGACAGACACACATACAGACAGACAGATATCCAGACAGACAGACGGGCGTATTCGAAGCCTGAATTAGCTGGTTCTGAATTCTCTAAGCGTCTCGTGGGAAATAGCGAGAGAAGGAGAGAGGAGGAGGAGGAGGAGGAGGAGGAGGAGGAGGAGGAGGAGGAGGAGGAGGAGGAGGAGGAGGAGGAGGAGGAGAAGGAGGAGGAGGAGGTGGGAGAACGAGGCAGGTGAAACACTTGGAATTTACTGAGGAGGAGGAGGAGGAAGAGGGGAAGGGGATAGCTGAGAAGGGGTAAGAGGAGAGGGAGAGGGAGGTGAGGCGGATGAATTAGGCCAGACGAATTAATTAGGTGCGAAATGTGAGGGAAGCAAGCCTGGATGGGTAAAGGGAAGCAGGAGCAGCGTGGCCAGGCAGCAAGCAGAGAGGGTAACATATACTGCTTGCGCGGTCTCTCACATGGCTACAAAGGACACCCAAATAGCAACACTCTTAGGTCCCGCCACGGCTGCTTGGGAACACGATTAGACCTGGCAGCATAGTAGGTAAAAAGTTTTGAAAGCGTGGCAGGGATGGAGGATAGGTGAAAGAGGACGGGAAAAGGAAAAAAAGGTGGGGGATGACAAGTGTAAGAAAACAGGTAAAGAACAGACAGGAGTGAAAGTGATGAAAAACAAGTGGAGGAGGGAAGGTAAAGGAGGGCATGTGGAAGAGGACAGGTAAAGGAGATCAATTAGAGGAGGATAGGTGGAGGAGGACAGGTAAATGAGAACAGGTAAAGGAGAAAAAGAAGGACAAGATGAGGACAGAAAAGGTACAGGTGAAGGAGCAGGAAGACATAAAAGAAAAAAAAAAAATCTGATGGAGGAAGAGGACAAGGGCAGGAAGACCAGTAAATGAGGAGGAGGATAATTAAAGGACACACTTAAGAAGACAGGTGGACAGAAACACAAGACAGGTATAGGACAAGTGGAGGGGAGCAAGGATTAAACCTAGGCGAAGGGTGAGCCTGCAACGCTTACAAGGTCTTAAGGTCCAGGAGCGAGGGGAATGGAGAGAGGATTAGGATGGGCTGGTGTGTCTTGTTATTCTACTAAATCTCTACTGTGTCTCTTATTTTGTGCGTAGCCTTGTCTTCCTGTATGTCTCTGCCTGTCTGTCTCTGTCTCTCTAAATTATGAAGTTACCTCCGCAAGATTTTTTTTTTTTTTCGATGGCTGAAAATCTTAAGTTTCCACATATAAATAAAAAGAAACTTCATTGTAACACTACGATATGAATTCTCTCTCTCTCTCTCTCTCTCTCTCTCTCTCTCTCTCTCTCTCTCTCTCTCTCTCTCTCTCTCTCTCTCTCTCTCTCTCTCTGAAAGCATACTCCCCCTCCCTCCGTGACACCCATACCATTTCCAACCCTCACCTGCCCCACCCACGCCTCCAGGTACACCAGGTAAAGGCGGCGCACCAGCCTCGCCTGCTTCACCTGTCCCCTCAGGCTCCGGATACAGAACTTGTGCCGCACGCTCCACAAAGTTCAGCTTCCCGGAGCCGATCTCGTTATTGGTGCGGCGCGGCTCGACAACAGACGGAATTTTTAAGACTTATTTATTGCTTTATTTATCTATGCATTTATCTATTTTTGCTACTAAATTAAGTTTGCCTAATCTAATTCAAGCACTATTTTTCAGTTATTCATTTTATCTAGGAAGCCTAACTTGAGCTGAGCTAATTTAACTTAATATAACCTAAGCTAAAATACGAGTAAGGTAATTCAAAATAATGAAACGTAAACCTAACTGAATTTAATTTTACTTAACCAAACTTAATTTGATCTAATATGATCTACATAAACCTAACCAAACCAAACAAACTGACACAAACAACATATTCTAAACTGGCTGATCTAGCTTAACCTAACCAAAGCAAACCAAACCAAAGTTAACCTAAGCAAGCTTAACCTAACCCAACCTGGCATAACCTAACATAACGTAGCACAACCAAATCAAACCTGATCTGACCTAATATAACCTAACCTAACATAAATATTGATACAACCAAAGCTAACCTAACCCCAACAAAGCAAGTAATCACCAGTTCATATATATACAACAAGTGGAGGGAAAATTAATCTTGCTGAACGTCGCTATTAATACTTAACAACAAAGGAAGAAGAAGGGGAAAAAATGTTTATATGAGAAGTTAATCTGGCTGGCTGGTTGGCTGGCTGGCTGGGGGGGTGGTGGGTTGGCTGGGTGGGTGGCTGGGTGGGTGGAAGGTTGGGCTGATTAGAGAAGGTACACGTTCCCTGTTTTGGAAGAGTTTTAAAGTTGAAGGGGAAGCAAGGAAGGGACGAGACACGCTGCTGCTGCTCCCTGCCTCTCCTGCTCCTCACTTTTCTGGGTATTGGGTAACCTGAGTAAATGTTCTTGAGTGTGGAAGGAGTGGAAGTCTTGGTGGTAATGGCGGTTAAATGTGTGTGAATCTGTGATGATATGAGTCTTCCTTCCAGCTCGGTCTTTACTAGAGGTCGCTGTTTTGATGTAGGTGTATGATAAGCATGTGGTGTAATAATCATGTGTGTGCTATGGTAAGTGGTAATGAAGGTTTAGTGAGTACATGAAGGAAACTGTGTGTGTGGCATGTGCGTGGAGAGTGGAGGGGAGGATACACGGAATTATGCGGAATTGTTGTTGTTGTTGTTGTTGTTGTTGTTGTTGCTGTTGTTGTTATCATTATTATTATTACTATTATTATTATTATTATTATTATTATTATTATTATCATTATTATTATTATTATTACTGAGGAAGAGAGGAAACATGGGATGAAAGTTTATTACTATTATTATTATTATTATTATTATTATTATTATTATTATTATTATTATTATTATTATTATTACTATTATTATTATTATTATTATTATTATTATTATTATTAGTTATTATTATCATTATTATCATAGCTACAATCATCATTCATTACACTACGGCTGCTGCTCTGGCGAAGACAGTAACCGAAACATAAGAGGAATAAAGTACTTCTGATTAATAAAGCTGCAAGAAAGTCTTAAACAATTCTGCCTTTCTTTTCATTCAACCTCTCATTCCTATGGCTTTCGAAAACTGTATAGTGCGGGTTTAGAGAATAATTTCCAGAGACACCACTGACAACAAAATGAGCAATCGAGTACTGAGAAGCATTTAGTGCCTGTATTTATATTTCCGATCAGTAAAATCTAATGTACTGTAACTATAATAACGTTTAATATTGTCATTAGCACCAGAAGAGGTAATGTGAAGTTAAAAAAAAAGTTGTAGGAGAAAAAGATTAAATAAACGTGGTGATTCAAGGAGAAAAGAAGAAAAAGAAAAAAACAACAGAGCTCTCCCAAGAAAAGCAAAGCGAAAAACAAGGTAAGTAGCAAGTGTCTTCCAGTCATTACCACTCAGAGAACTTGGGAGAGGTGAAAACACAGGTAAAGATAAAAGACAATGGAAAAAAAAGTAGAGGTATGAGAAAAAAAAACGGGTTCACTAGAGGAAATAAAAAAAATAAAAACAGTGGCAGTAATTGAATGTTGAAAAAAAAATGCTTAGGCATTCAAGACGAAAAAAAAATAAATAAACGAGGAATTGGTGAAGAAAAAGAAAATGTGAAGTAAATACGATGATAACTGAAACGTAATTAAAGAAATGAAAACCAGGAAAAAATAAAGCATAAGTTAATCTTTAAATAAACAGCAACAACAAGCAGCGGCAGCAATTAAAAGTTTAAAAAGCATAGAAATCCAAGAAAAATTGAGCAGGGCAGGAGTCTCTGAAGTAAAATCTAAAATAGAAAACTGGAAAAAAGAATAACACAGAGGAAGCCGCGACACAGGAAGGTTTATCCCGCGCTAGTGCAGGACTGGGAGTCTCGAGCGGTGTTGCAGGAGGCGATGACGCAGTGCCAGGGCGGCGGGGTGCCCACATCCGCAGTGCTCAGCTTCACCACGCCACGCCATCACGCCGCTAATAACGCCACCACCACCACCACCACCACCACCACCATCTCTACCACCACCACCACCACCACCTTCACTACGGGGCGACATTAAACAAGGCAGCCACAGAAAGATTGTAGCCATATTTTCTCATGGATATTTCCCTCTTTTCATTACTCCTTGGTCATTTCTCCCTCCATAAAAGAAGAAAAAAAAACTTTCTGGGATTTCCTTTCCTGAAAAATAGATTACCCAAGGGAATCTCTTAAAAAAAATATATCACATGGAATTAAACCTCTTCTGATAAATTACCGCATGGAATTCCGCCCCCACCCCCCAAAAAAAAAAAAAAAAAAATTTTCTCACCACAGAAAACACTGCCACCTTCACATTTTCTCCCATGACACTTCTTTCGCAAACAGTTTACTCGTGGACATTCCTCTCTCATGACACTTCTTTTCCCTGACAGATTGCCACCCTCATGTATTCCCCTGTGGACACCTTCCTCCTGGTTTTCTTTCATAGTATTGTGTTGTGACAAAAAACAATGACAGAGGGCTTTGTTTGTTGGTGGTTCAGGTTTCGTTTGTTTATTTAGGTTAGATTAGGTTCGGTTCGGTTCGGTTCGGTTCGGTTAGGTTAGGATAGGTTAGGGTAAGGTTAGGTTCGGTTAAATTAAGTTGGCTTACAATTGATTAGGTTAGATTACGTAAGGTTAAGTTAGGTTAGGTTAGGTTAGGTTAGGTTACGTTAGGTTAGGTTAGGATAGGTTAGGTTAGGTTAGATAACGTTAAGATTTAGGTTATGTTGGGTCACTTTAGTTTATATAAGGTTAGGTTAGGTTAGATCACTTTGATTTATATAAGGTTAGGTTAGGTTAGGTTAAGCAAAGATAGGTCGGGTCACTTTACTTTAATACAAGGTTAAGTTAAATCAGAATTGTTTAAATTAGCTTACATTTGGTTAGATAAGACTCGGCCATGATAATGAATAAATAAATTTCGTTATCAGTTACCACAACAGCCATCACCACAACAACCACCACGACAGCAAATAACAGGAGTGTAGTGGTGGTGGTAGTGGTAGAAGGTGGCAGCAGCGAAATGGTAAGACGGGATCCGAACGCCGCCACAATACAGCCATAAATCCATGTAAGAAGGGAGGTGGATGGGCGGCGGCGGCAGCGGCGGCGGCGGAGATGGTGGTGGTGGCCCGCGCGGAACACTTAATATATTATGAAAACTCTGAGAGCGTTTCCAAGGAGAATAATGTTTTTTCCACGCACCGCAGGCTAAAATAGACGGGGAGAGAGAGAGAGAGAGAGAGAGAGAGAGAGAGAGAGAGAGAGAGAGAGAGAGAGAGAGAGAGAGAGAGAGAGAGAGAGAGAGAGAGAGAGAGAGAGAGAGAGAGAGGGGGGGAAGAGAAGACATTGTAGAGGGTGGAAAGGAAGCGAAAAAAAAAGAAGGAAAACAAAGGAGGAAAAGATGTGATATATGAATGGAAGAGGAGGAGGAGGAGGAGGAGGAGGAGAAAGAGGGGAGGGAGAAGGTTTGAGATAAAAGATAAGGAGAATGAGTAGTGTTTAGGAGGAATACATATGATGGAAAATATATAAACTGTGGGAAGGAGGGAGAGTGGGAAGAGAGGGGAGGAGGGGCAGGAAAGAGAGAAGGAAGGAGGAAACGAAGAGAAAGAGAAGATGGAAGCAAAAGTAATGCAACAACAACAAGAAAAACAGAAACAACAAAACAGCAACAGCAACAACAACAACATGATAACGACAATAATGATGATAACGATGATAAACAACAAACAGGAACAATACAATGGCAAGAACTACACAAGAATTCTAAGGCAGACAAAAGAAGGAGAGGAGGCAGCAGGAGCAAATAAGGTGTGGAGAAACAATTGAGAAAACACTCCTGAAAGAGATGTAATAAAGCGAGGAGGAGGAGGAGGAGGAGGAGGAGGAGGAGGAGGAGGAGGAGGAGGAGGAGGAGGAGGAGGAGGAGGAGGAGGAGGAGGAGGAGGAGGAGGAGGATAGCACGCGTAGCAACTACGACACCGAGAAAAATTAAATAAAAAAAAAATAAAAGTATAAGGAGAAGTACAGAGATGAGGAGGATGAAGAGAAGGAGGAGGAGGAGGAGGAGGAGGAGGAGGAGGAGGAGGAGGAGGAGGAGGAGGAGGAGGAGGAGGAGGAGGAGGAGGAGGAGGAGGAGGAATACAAAGGAAAGCCAAACAGCAACAGACCTTTTGGTCCTTGCAAGGCTGTTTGGTAACTACCTCTAACTAGC
>NC_087159.1:15615000-15625000 GCF_035594125.1 Scylla paramamosain
ATGTGTGCGAAGGAAGGAGGGAAGGAAGGAAGAAAGGAGAGAGGAAGGGATGGAGAGAGCGAGGGAGTGGGGAAAGGAATGAAAGAAAGAAGGAAGGAAGAAAAGTAGAAAAGGAGGGAAGGAGGTAAAGAGAGAGGAAGAGGAGAAAATTATTAATGACAGAGGAAAGGAAGGAAGGACAGTGTGTGTGTGTGTGTGTGTGTGTGTGTGTGTGTGTGTGTGTGTGTGTGTGTGTGTGTGTGTGTGTGTGTGTGTGTGTGTGTGTGTGTGTGTGTGTGTGTGTGTGTGTGTGTGTGTGTGTGTGTGTGTGTGTGTGTGAAAGAGAGAGAGAGAGAGAGAGAGAGAGAGAGAGAGAGAGAGAGAGAGAGAGAGAGAGAGAGAGAGAGAGAGAGAGAGAGAGAGAGAGAGAGAGAGAGAGAGAGAGAGAGAGAGAGAGAGAGAGAAATGAGAAGACGATAAGGTGGGCAACATGAAGGAGAACACAGGAGGAGGAGGAAGAGGAGGAGGAGGAGAGGTAAACAAAAAACACTTAAGCTTCCAATGAGATTACCTGCGATTAGTATTCTACTGGACATAACTTTTTGTGGAAAAGAGAAGAGAGTAGGAGGAGGAGGAGGAGGAGGAGGAGGAGGAGGAGGAGGAGGAGGAGGAGGAGGAGGAATACGCGCACAAGATAATAAAAAGACGAAGATTACGAAAATACTAACAAAACTAATACTATTATTGCAACTACTACTACTACTACTGCTACTACTACTACTACTACTACCACTAATAATAATAATAATAATAATAATAATAATAATAATAATAATGCTACTAAAGTAATAACCACCACCATTAAACGAAAAAAAAGAGTAAAAAATAACCTAAAGAAGAGAGAGAGAGAGAGAGAGAGAGAGAGAGAGAGAGAGAGAGAGAGAGAGAGAGAGAGAGAGAGAGAGAGAGAGAGAGAGAGAGAGAGAGAGAGAGAGAGTTACATAGAAAAACAGGCCACAACAGACCTTGAAGTCCTCACGAGGTGACCTAGGACTACTAAGGTGATAGTAGAAGAAAAGGACAGGAAAGCAGAAGGCTCTCTCCCCACCCTCCACTCCCTCGGGCATAAACCGTACAGGAAAACAGGCCGGAAAGAAATACCTTACGGGGTTAGAGAAGAAAAGGAAAAAAAAAAACCGAAGGAAATTTTATAGGAAAGAAAGAAAATAGATGAGAGAGAGAGAGAGAGAGAGAGAGAGAGAGAGAGAGAGAGAGAGAGAGAGAGAGAGAGAGAGAGAGAGAGAGAGAGAGAGAGAGAGAGAGAGAGAGAGAGAGAGAGAGAGAGAGAGAGAGAGAGAGGCTCATCAGAGAGGCAGGACACCAACCAGCATTACAGAGTCTCCAACATCGGCGTGACGTGGCGGGACTCACTGTAATGTTCAAGGTGCAGCTACAGTGTGTGCCGCACCTACAGTCACTCCGGCAGCCTCCCCGACTGGCCCAGGTCGCTACCAGAGCCGTCACCTCAGCCCCGGAGGAACTGCTGCAGGTGCAGGACATGGCACCACCAAAGACAGTTTATTTACACTTATGTGAGCTGGTGGAATAAACTCATAGCCAGTGAGCAAAACATTGAAAATATTGCGAACTTGACAACGCAAAATTTTAAATGTAAAGTAAACGAGTGGCTGACACAATACAGACAGCAGTGATAAAAACAGAGTGAGGCTTTTAGATAGGTAACATTAACTATGTAACCTTTAGTCTCTAAGTTGTCACGATATTCTATGTAATGTAGTGGTGCCACCCTCTGTAAATTATGATGTATTTGGTATAAATAGAAAAAAAAAAAGATAGAGAGAGAGAGAGAGAGAGAGAGAGAGAGAGAGAGAGAGAGAGAGAGAGAGAGAGAGAGAGAGAGAGAGAGAGAGAGAGAGAGAGAGAAACAAATACACACAAAAACAAACATCTGATACTGGTACTGATGGAAATACTGTTAACTCTCTCTCTCTCTCTCTCTCTCTCTCTCTCTCTCTCTCTCTCTCTCTCTCTCTCTCTCTCTCTCTCTCTCTCTCTCATGAATAAAAATCAAGACAAACAAAACAAAGGCAGCGCCAAGCAAAGCCTAACGCGGGGAATGTGGAAGGTGACACCAACAAACAACGCGGTGCTGTGTGTGTGTGTGTGTGTGTGTGTAATAATAATAATAATAATAATAATAAACGGTTTATTATTTAGGCAGTTGACAAACTGAAAATGTACATAGGGGATGGGGAAAAACTTAACATTAATCCTAACGGTAAGACTAATCTAGGAGGGAAATACTATTGATTGATGGCTCGCACCATGGTGGGAATCGCACTGAGTCTGTACCGGTCCGTGCGCGGCGCCTTCAGGGGCGTTATTTTGTTGTGGTGTCTGGTGGCACGGACAGGGCGAGGCGCGTCGGGCGGCAGCATGTCTCTGAGACGCGGATGATGCAGTAGTCCCTTCCCCAAACTTCTCCAGAGCCTCTCGGTGCCTGGTGGATATTCTGGACAGACTCAGGGTGGTCAGGGCTTCTTCATAGGTGGTGTATGCAGGGCCAAGGATGACCCTGCACGCCCTTTTCTGCACACTCTCTAGCTGTAGCTGTTGAGTGTGTGTGAGGGAGGAGGACCACGCTGGGGAGGCGTACATGAGTTTGGGGAGGATGAAGGTGAGGTACACCCCCCTTAACTCATCTGTCGGCGTCCCCAGCGACCTGAGTCTGCGCAGCATGTACAGCCTGTAGGTAGCTGATCTCACGGTGCTGGCGACATGCTGCTTCCAGGTCAGCTGGTCGTCCACCGTGACTCCGAGAAGCTTGGCACATTGGACCACCTGGAGGGGGTGAGGGCCCACTGTGAGCCGGGGAGGGGGCACTGGTACAGAGGAGGTACAGAAATGCATCACCACAGTTTTGCTGTGGTTGATGGTCATCCTGCTCTCCTCTGTCCACGTCTGCAGTCGCTCCAGAATTGCTTGCAGTGGCGAGTAGTCCGGGTTCTTGTTGGAAACTGGGACGCCCACGGTGCAGTCGTCCACATACTTCCAGCGATGGGGGGTGTCGGTGAGGGCGTCGTTGATGAGGAGGAGGAAGCATAGAGGACCCATCTTGGTCCCCTGGGGGACTCCACATGTCAGCTGTTGGAAATTAGAGACAGAGCCCTGATAGCGAACGGCCTGACGTCTCCCTGTGAGGAAGTCGGCTAGCCACGCTATCAGATTAGGAGGGAGACCCAGACTTACTGCCTTGCTGATGACAACAGTGTGATCAACTAGATCAAAGGCTTTTTTGAAGTCGACAAAAGCAACAGCTAGAGAGGTGTTTCGCTTGTCCAGGTGGCTGTGGATGAATTCAAGGAAGCTGGTCAGGTAATGTGAGGTGGAGGTGGCTTTAATATTTCCGAATTGTCTGATATCCACGGTGTTACAAATTTTGGTGTATGCCCAGTCATATACAAAATCTTCACAAATAAGGCTAGGGATGGGGGTGATAGAGACTGGCCTGAGGTCATTGAGTGACTGAGGACTGGAAGTTTTGGGGATGGGAGTGACATAAGATGTCTTCCAGTCCGCGGGGCAAGAGTGTTGGGAGAGTGAGGCGTTTATTATGGAGCATAGCGGTGTTGCTAGCTCTACAGCAAATTCCTTGTAAATTTTTATAGGAAGGTCAGTGGGTGTGGTGGATCTTGGTTTAAATTTAAGTATTCTCTTAAAAACATCCATCGCCTGGACAGTGTGTGGAGGGGAGGGAGCGGGCAGATAGGCAGGAAGCGGAGTGGTGTGGAGGGGAGGAAAGGTTTGACAGATAGCAGCAAAGTGATCGTTCATCTCCTGAGCCGCGAGATTAGCAGGAAGGTGTGAGGTGCAAGGAAGGGATGAAGTGTACTTTTGTAAGCCACACAAAGCTTTGATCTTAGCGTACCACTGTCTGTTGTTGGTCAGCTTGAGGTGGTGTATTTTGTCTGGGTAATAGCTTGCCTTTGCATTCTTAATCTCCCTGATTACTCTGTTTCTTAGTTTCCTGTAAAGGACCGGGCAGGAGTGGAACGCCCAGGTCCGCTGACGCATGAGTCTTTTAATGCGGGGCGTCATCCAGGGAGCATCAGACGGGTGCGTTGTGACGCTCTTGGCTGGGAAGTAGTGGTGGAAGGCTGCTGTAGTAGTGGCGACGTAGTTTTGCCATTTTAAGTGGACGTCCTCCTCATCCAGCACCTCGGTCCACGGGTGTTGTGTCACCCACTGCCCAAACTCCCTCATGGCTGAGTCAGGCATGGGGCGGTGGGTCCTGGTGACAGCTGACCGGGGGGTCGAGGTGGTGGGTGTGGGTGACCACAGTATGGAGAGGTGGGTGCTCCGTCCCATGGGAGGCAGCGGCTTGGGTGGCGAGTACTGCTGGCCCAGGTCTGTGAGGATAAGGTCGAGGATGGCTTGCTGGTGGGTGGGGAAGTCCACGACCTGGGTGAGGTGTAGCTGGTGTAGGATATCGTTGATATCTAATCTGTTAAAGTCCCCACAGATGACCAGCTTGGCAGCAGGATACCTCACCCTCAGGGCATCAGCAGTGTTGATGATGTGAGCGGTGAGCAACTGTGCAGTGGCGGCTCGTGGGGGGTGGTACACGAAGCAGACTATGATGGAGGCCGTGTTGTTGGGATGGGAGGGGGGCGTGACTCTCACCCACAGGGCCTCCACACCGGCAGGAATATCGACAGGGAGGTGTGAGGGGCTGAGGGCAGAGCGGCAGAAGACAGGCCACTCCCCCCCCCCTGCGCCCTGACCTGAGGTGATGGTAGAGCTGGTAGTCCTGCATCGTGCACACCTCAGGAACAATCTGCCACGCCTCAGTAACCGCCACAATGTCCGCACAAGTAGATCTCACCGTCACAATCACTTCGTCCATCTTGTTGGCCAGAGACGTTGCATTAAATAAGAGGAGTGAGGGAAGACTATACCACGTTCTCGGCACCTCAAAGTGTTTGTATTCCCTCTTCTCCACCCTGCGGTCGTCTCTGGCACTGGAGGTCACTACCTTGATGGGACGCACCACACTTTTGCCTCCTCTCGATCCACGGTTTCGAAATAGTTTTAAGGACTTAAGGCACTGTATCACGTTGGGTGGCGGGTACCCAGATCCTCGTCTACGACGCAGGAGGTAATTGCGTTCGTATGTTTGCACTGAAGCACTCATTTTTCTTTATGTATCACACGCATTCGCTACAAGTGTTCACAAAGACAACAATCCCACCAGGTCGAGCCTCAAACTAAACGCTAAAAGTTGAAAACAGAAAAGTAAAAAAACAAAACAAACTGAGGTCACTATCACTAGGGGGCGGGGAAGGCCAACAAGTTGGCCGAGGCTGCTCGAGAGCGCCAAGGTCACACGTCCTGCCCGTATGAGGTCAAGACGGTGTGTGATGCGTGTGTGTGTGTGTGTGTGTGTGTTTGTGTGTGTGTGTGTGTGTGTGTGTGTGTGTGTGTGTGTGTGTGTGAGAGAGAGAGAGAGAGAGAGAGAGAGAGAGAGAGAGAGAGAGAGAGAGAGAGAGAGAGAGAGAGAGAGAGAGAGAGAGAGAGAGAGAGAGAGAGAGAGAGAGAGAGAGAGAGAGAGAGAGAGAGAGAGATAATAAAGAATAACAATCAGGTGACTTGCGGTAACCAGAGCATTAGTTTTGTTGCACTTTGCCTGCTCATAATGAACTGGCGGCGGCTGAAGTGTGTGAGCTTGGTAATGAAAGATGTGGTACGGCGACTGGGAGACACGAAGGCGAGGTAAAAACACACTAAAATTAAGAGTAAGAATTTTTAAATCTTATGCACTATCAACATTAATGTATGGCTGCGAGGGGTGGACAGTGAAAAAGAAAATGGAAGCAGTGGCGATGTGGAGATACACTGAGATACACTGAGATACACTGAGATATACTGAGTGGAGGGCATCGAAAGAAACTGCTTATTAGGAAGAGCGGAGGGAGTGAGAACAAGAGGAAGACAGAAAGTTAAGCTGATGGACACACTGCTGGAACGAGTGGGAGGTGGACGGAGACCTGTGGACCTGGTCAGAGTGGCAGGTGACAGAAGCTGGAGACATCTGGTTGCCAACGTCACTTGACTGGCAACCCGGTAAAAGGCAGATAAAACATAAAATAACGTTTATGAAATCTTGAGGGAAAGGTTTGAGGAACATACAGAGGAAATACGTAAATTATAGTGTAAGTGTATCTATCAGAAGAGTGTGATTTTCTTAAGTGTGTTAAAATTACGTGTAGATGAAAAAAGGTGTCAAAAAAGTGTGTCTAATTGTTATCATGTAAGGAAAAGAAGCAGGAGGACGAGCAAAAGTGAAAAAATTGAATAAAGGATAAAATGGAAGAAAAGAGTAAAAATATGACGATACAATATGAAAAGAGGGGAAAAAAGGAGGAGGAGGAGGAGGAGGAGGAGGAGGAGGAGGAGGAGGAGGAGGAGAGACAAGAAAAAAAGAAACAACAAAAAAGCCAAAAACTAAAATAACAAGATAGGGAAGAGGAAATCCATGAACGGAACTAACATTAATTAAAAAGAGAAGGAGGAAGAGGAGAAACCGGAGAAGGAGGAGGAGGAAGAAGAGGAGGAGGAGGAGAAGGAGGACTTACAAAGGATTACCAAACTTCTACAAGGAGCAACACGTCCCTGCTAAACTATCTGACTTTCCCAAACCCAGACGCTCTAACCGCCACAAGGGGAGGTAGGGACGGCACAGCACAGGTGAGAGGCGCGCAGGTGTGAGGCAGGTACTGGGGATAAAAGCACGGCGAGGCGACGATGGGGAAGAGGTCGTGGGGATCAGAGGAGGTGAGGAATAAGAGTAAGTACGAGGGAAAAGTAAGGGATAGGAAGAAAGAATAAGGAAGTGAGAGTGAGGAAGAGGGGAGGAATAAAAGTGGAGAGGGAATAGGTGATGTGTTTTATTTATTTATTTTTATTTTTACAGACAAACATTCTTTTTTTCTCTCCCACGCAAAAACACACAAAGTTTTCTCTCTTTGTCTCTCATGGAGGGTATGAGAGGGCAAGGAGAAGGTTTTAACGTGTGGAGGAGTAAAAGATGGAGGGAATAGGTAAGGAGAAAGGGTAAGAGAAGGTAAGGGAGAAGAGTGTAAAAGACGTGGAGGAAAAAAAAAGTGAACAACATGAGGTGGTGGAGGTAAAGATGCTGGGATAATGGAAGGAAAGGAGTGCCGAGTAGTAAAGGTGACAAAGAAGAGAAGCATGGAGGAGAAGGATAAGAAAGAGACATGGTGATAAAGGTAAGGAAGAGGTATGGAAGTAAAGTGAGAGGCGGAGGGAGAGAAAAATGGTGGAGTACAGGTAAGTGTAGAATGAACGAGGAGGAAGAAGAGGGACACAAAGGAAGAACAAGTAGAAAAGGACAGAAAAGACATGGGAGGTAAGTAAGGACTAAGGGGAGGAAAAAGAGGTAAAGTGAATGGGAGGAGGGGAAGAGGAAGGTGATGGGGTATGACTGAATATAGGAGAAGAAAGAAAAGAAGGAAGAGAAGTAATACAAAGGAAAAACAAGCGGCAGCATACTATTTTGTCCTAACGAGGTTGTCTGTGATGAATTAAATTAAGTAAAGTGACAATTCAAAAGTAATTAGAAACAAAGCACTAAATGTTAAAGCAATTTCATCTTCACTTTATCATGGAGAGAAAATTAAACATAAAACGACACAAATGCAGGAAGTAATAGCTTTTGTAGAGCAGAAGTCCACTGTTGTTCTTATTGTTGTTTTTGTTGTTGTTGTTGTTGTTGTTGTTGTTGTTGTTATTGATGATGGTGATATTGTTGTTGTTGATATTGTTGTTGTTGATATTATTGTTGTTAATATTGTTGTTGTTGTTCTTGCTGTTGTTGTTGGTATTATTGTTGTTGCTGTTGTTCTTATCATGGTTGTTATTGTCAGTACTATTATTATTGTTGCTGTTGTTGTTGTTGTTGTTGTTGTTAGTGGAGGAGGAGGAGAAGGAGGAGGAGGAGGAGGAGGAGGAGGAGGAGGAGGAGGAGGAGGAGGAGGAGGAGGAGGAGGAGGAGGAGGAGCTGGTGGTGGTGGTGGTGGTGGTGGTGGTGCTTTGTTGTCATCATCACGATCATCATAACCACCATCATTATCAGTACCATTATTTCTATGTATATAAACTTAACTTTTTTTTTAGGCAAGCACGTATATGAATGTATGTATGTATGTATGTATGTATGTATGTATGTATGTATATATAAGTAGACATGTACGTACGCGCGTATGTAGTATGTGCTGCCGATACAGGGATGAGACAAGGGCCACACAGAGACACAGGACATGAATAATGCAGAAAATAACACACAACATCTACACGCCCGTAAATAAATGAATAGACAAACAATGCATATCGTTTGAATTTCCCCACTTTCATACTCAGGAGAAAAAAAAAAAAAAAAAAAAAAAAGGAAAAAGGGAAAAAGTGAGTTTCCTTTCCATTCCTCCTGAATATAAAATGTCTAGGTCTTTGTTGTGCTTTCTGAAAGGAGGAGGAGGAGAAGGTGAGTTGAGGCAGTAGAAAGGAGGAGTATGCGGAGGTATTCTGATGAGGTGACGTCTTGGTGGGGAAGAGGGAGGGAACAGGGGGAGGATAACGTACTGGAGCGAAGGAAGAGGAGGAAAGAAATGGAGAAAGGGTGATGGAAATGGTTGGGAGGTGTGGAAGGTGGGGAGGAGGTGGCATTGTTGTTGATGTTGTGGTGGTGGTGGTGGTGGCAAGGTAAAGGAGAATGAAGGTGGAAGAGGTCGCAGGAGGAGGTGAAGGTGGAAGGAAGAAGAAAAAGAGAGAAAAAAAAAAAAAAGAGAAAGAAACCGAAATCAGAGGAGCATAGACAAACACAAAGGAAGAACTAAGGGCTAAGAACCAAAACACCAACACTACCAGTAGGAGGCTGTTGACAATAACCTTTATTCTCTAACCTACCCTGAGAGGCGAAGGATAAGTAAAGACAAGGGAAGATGAGGATGAAAAAAAAAAAGAGAGAGAAGAGGTTTAAAGGAAGGAGTGTGAGTGAAGGAAGGTCATGATGAAGGGGAAGTGGAAGCGAATAGAGAAAAGGGTGAAGGCTAGGTACATTTGGTGAAGGAGTGAGAGAAGTAAGCTAGGTAATTTTCATCTGAAATAGTGAAAAGAGAAAAGAAAAGAGAGAAGGTGAGGAACAGAATAGTAGGGGAGGAAGGGAAATTAGAAGGATTGTAGCACAAGAGGAAAAGAAGGGAGAGAAAGGAATGGGGATAGATGAAGGACGAGGAAGAGAGGGAGGGGAGAAAAAGAGGGGATGAGCAGCTTAACTGATGGAGAAGTAAGGAGAGACGGGAGGGAAAAAGAGGAAGCCAAGGACACGAAATCATTTAGGAGAGGGGAGGAAAGAGGATGAGGAGAGAGGAACAAGGGAAGCTAATACGGGAGAGGAGGGTGAGATGAGGGGAAGTAAAGGGAGAGGGGAGCAGTAAAGCAGGTGGGGAGCAAGTTCACTTAAATGAGAGTGAGGGGAGATGAGGGGAGATGCAGTGAGGGGGAGAGGGGAGGCTGAGTCCACTAATACTGCTCCCACAGGATATTAATTCATGTTTATGATTAAATTATTCATAAGTTGGTGCCAGGGAGGCCCTCTGGTGGGTTGCCTGTAATTCCCTGTAACCTGACCCAAGCCACTGCCTCAAGTCTTAGTCCACTTAACTGGTCTGGATTATACTCCTCCTTTCCTCCTCCTATTCCCTCTTCTCCTTACTTTATTTTATTTTATTTCCCTATTTTTTTATTAGTTTATATTATTCTCGCCACTCATCCTCCTACTCCTCTTTCTTACTTTTTCCTTCTCCTACTGCTTCTCCTTACCTTATTCTTCTCCCACTCCTCTTCCTTACTTTATTTTCCTCCTCCTTTTCCTTACTTTATTCTATTTCCCTATTTTTTTATTAGTCTAGTTTATGTCTCCCGC
>NC_087159.1:15642500-15650000 GCF_035594125.1 Scylla paramamosain
GAATACTCCTCATCCTCTGTATCCTTTTAGTCATTCTCCTCTGTACTGATTCTAATAGACCTATATCTTTCCTGTAATGTGGGGACCAGAACTGCACAGCGTAGTCTAGATGAGGTCTGACGAGCGCCAAGTATAACTTTAATATTACTTCCGGCCTTCTACTTTTAACACTCCTAAAAATTAATCCTAGTACTCTATTTGCTCTGTTTCTGGCTTCTATGCATTGTTTCCCTAGACGGAGTTCAGAGCTAACTATAACTCCTAAATCTTTCTCGTACCCTGTACCTACCAGAGTTTGGTTGTTTAATGTGTACCTATTGTGTGGGTTTCCTCTACCTACGCTAAGCACTTTGCATTTATTGATATTAAATTGCATTTGTCATCTATCCGTCCATTCATTCATTCTATCTAAGTCTGCCTGCAAGGCGATGGCATCCGATTCTGACCTAATTAATCTACCTATCTTTGTGTCATCCGCAAATTTACTAACATCACTACTAATTCCACTATCCAAGTCATTGATATATATTAGAAATAACAATGGCCCTAATACTGATCCCTGTGGCACCCCAGTAATTACATGACCCCACTCGGATTTCGAGCCGTTTATTACCACTCTCTGTCGCCTGTTACCAAGCCATGACCCTATCCAGCCTAACACCTTCCCATCTATCCCGTGTGCCCTAACCTTTCTCAGGAGCCTTTGATGGGGCACCTTGTCAAATGCTTTACTAAAGTCCAGATATAATATATCATAACTATCACCATTATCTACTGCCTCGTACACCTTACTGTAAAAACTTAACAAGTTTGTCAAGCAAGACTTCCCCTTCGTGAAGCCATGCTGTGACTGATTTATCAAGTTATGTTTGTCTAAATGTTCCCTAATGTTCTCGCTATTATTGACTCTAACATTTTACCTACAACTGAAGTTAAGCTGACAGTTCTATAATTAGACGCTAAAGTTTTATCTCCTTTCTTAAAGATGGGTACAACATTAGCCTGCCTCCACATTACTGGTACCTCACCCGACTCCAGTGATTTCCTAAAGACAGAAACTAACGGCTCACTAATAATCTCTTTACATTCCTTAAGTACTCTGGGATATATTTCATCAGATCCTGGTGACTTGAACTTTTTAGCCTATCTATCTCCTGTTCCACTATCTCCCTAGTTATGGAAATATCTCTCAGCTTCTCATTCTCATGGAGAGGAAGAGGAGGAAGAGGAGGAGGAGGAGAAAAGAAATAAAAGAAAGATAAAAAAGAAAAAAAGAAGAAGAAGAAGAAGAAGAAGAAGAAGAAGAAGAAGAAGAAGAAGAAGAAGAAGAAGAAGAAGAAGAAGAAGAAGAAGAAGAAGAAGAAGAAGAAGAAGAAGAAGAAGAAGAAGAAGAAGAAGAAGAAGAAGAAGAAGAAGAAGAAGAAGAAGAAGAAGAAGAAGAAGAAGAAGAAGAAGAAGAAGAAGAAGAAGAAGAAGAAGAAGAAGAAGAAGAAGAAGAAGAAGAAGAAGAAGATGATGATGATGATGATGATGATGATGATGATGATGATGATGATGATGATGATGATGATGATGATGATGATGATGATGATGATGATGATGATGATGATGATGATGAAGAAGAAGAACAACAACAACAACAACAACAACAACAACAACAAGAACAACAACAACAACAACAACAACAACAACAACTACTACTACTACAACAACAACAACAACAACAACAACAACAACAACGAGAACAAGAACAAGAAGAAAAAGCAGAGCACAAACAAGAAAACAGCAACAACAGCAACAACAACAAATTAAGCTACAAAAAAAAAGGAAAACAAAAAGCGAAAGAGGCGGAAGAGAGGAGGAGGAAGAGGAAGAAATATAAATAGGAGATAGAAGAGATGTGTCACTCAAGTAGAATGGGACTCGGATGTCTGGTCCTGACGTGACGGAAGGGAGGGTGATGAAGACTAGGAGGAGGAGGAAGAGGAGGAGGAGGAGGAGGAGGAGGAGGAGGAGGAGGAGGAGGAGGAGGAGGAGGAGGAGGAGGAGGAGGAAGGATGAAAATGTAGATGCAAATAGGAAAAAAATATGAGAGAGAGAGAGAGAGAGAGAGAGAGAGAGAGAGAGAGAGAGAGAGAGAGAGAGAGAGAGAGAGAGAGAGAGAGAGAGAGAGAGAGAGAGAGAGATAACACGCCTGAAAAGAAATAACGAAACACAGGATAGCAATCTCTCAAGGCAAATAAAATAAGAAATAGAAAAAAGGAAACCAAGAAAAACACCCACTAACCACTCTCTCTCTCTCTCTCTCTCTCTCTCTCTCTCTCTCTCTCTCTCTCTCTCTCTCTCTCTCTCTCTCTCTCTCTCTCTCTCTCTCTCTCTGT
Organism: Scylla paramamosain; assembly: GCF_035594125.1. NCBI lineage: Eukaryota > Metazoa > Arthropoda > Malacostraca > Decapoda > Portunidae > Scylla > Scylla paramamosain. The sequence goes on from NC_087159.1 coordinate 15,644,882, forward strand.
CCTCCACTCCCTCACGCGCTAAACTCCACCAGGCTATAATGTTCCGTCTTTTACGTCCCCGGGCAGTGATTAATTAGGTGAGCTAAGCCTACCTGGGAGCAACGAAGGAGGAGCACATTTTATCTTCGCTAGTACCGCCGCGTGCCTCTTCCTCCCTCCCCGTGACGGCTCAGCGGAAGGAACACAGGAGAGGTTTCATTTGTCACCAGTCATTTGAGAGACGTACGAGTATGTAGAGTGTGGGGATGGAGGGAGAGGGAGGTGAGAGGCAGGTACGTGTGAGTGTCTGGGGTTGAGAGAGGGATTTGAGGATTACATTTACAAAGGAATATAAAGGAAGATCAAATAGCTACAGACATGAAACTCCCTTCTAGGCTGTTTGGGTGACTATTCTAGACGTATTAGTAGTGGAAGAGACATGATAGCATGGCAGAAAGAATAAAGGATAGTGCAACAGAAAACGGGATAGTACAGAAAAGGAAAATGAGAGAGAGAGAGAGAGAGAGAGAGAGAGAGAGAGAGAGAGAGAGAGAGAGAGAGAGAGAGAGAGAGAGAGAGAGAGAGAGAGAGAGACTAATTAAATTATCATATGTAATGGTCGTAAGAAAGTGGATACAGAGTGAAAGAAAGAAAAAAGAAGGAAGAAAGAAAGAAAGAAAGGAAGGAAGGAAGGAAGGAAGGAAGGAAGGAAGGAAGGAAGGAAGGAAACAAAAAGAAAGAAGAAAAGATGCAAGAGAAAAGGAAAGAAAGAAAGAAGGAAAAAGAGAGAAAATGGATGTAAGAGAAAGAACAAGAGATTATGAAAGTATCTGAAATGTAAGTGGCACGTACAAATAGGAAATGAAAAGAGAGGGAAAGAGTCCAGTTAGAATTACACAAGATTTCTTATGTCATCCCAAAACAATCACATGTTTCTGGAAGAGTTTCAGTTGAATTACTCTTCACTGTTCCTGCAGGCGGTGTATTCCAAATGTTTACGACACACTGAAGGAAAAAGGGTTTCGCCTCGAGAGATTGAAAATGCTTTTGGTACAATCTTGCAACCATTATTTCTTGTTAAGTTGGGGCGGTCTATAGCAAAATATTTATTGGTATATCCCTTAAAATATTGATGATGTCAAGGTGAGGAGAAGGAAGAGGACGAGGAAAAGAAGGAGGAGGAGGAGAAGGTAGATGAGGATGAGGAGTGTAAGGAGGAGAATGACAACAACGAGAATGACGTTGAAGACAATGAAGAAAACGATGCAATGACGAGGAGGAGGACGAAGACAAAATGGAAGGCTAGAATGCGGAGGACGAGCAGTAGGAAGGAAGAGAAAGATGGAAGGATGAGACAAAAAAAAAAGTAAAATAGCAAAAATACCCTACAATAAAAAAAAAATCAAGAGAACAAAAAAAAAAACAATAAGAAGGAAAAGGCAAAAGACGTGGAAAACAAGAAGGAAAGCAAGGAAGGAAAACGAAAATCAAGAAGACGAAGGCAAGGAGATGGCCAAGTCAGGGAGAGAGACTCATGAAATAACATAAGGGGAATCGAATCAAGATGGAAGGGTGCAGCTAAATGGCAAACAAACACGATTACCATACAGGGGCTTTATAGATTTGGGGTCATGCACACACACACGCGCACACACACACACACACACACACACACACACACACACACACACACACACACACACACACACACACACAAAGAACGGTACCTAAAATTAAGCAGATGAGGACAGATTACGATAGACAAATGTTAGAGATACAGCTAACTTAGGGGAAGAGAGAGAGAGAGAGAGAGAGAGAGAGAGAGAGAGAGAGAGAGAGAGAGAGAGAGAGAGAGAGAGAGAGAGAGAGAGAGAGAGAGAGAGAGAGAGAGAGAGAGAGAGAAACAAGACAGAAACAAAAAATAAGAGGTAGCAGAGGTAATAAAATGCCATAAAACAAGTTGCAGGAATCGCACCATAAACAACAATTTTCAAGTTTCCTGCAACACTGGGGGCGACATTTTCACCAGCGGGAGAAGTATTGGTGTCTGGCAGGGATACACGAGGAGGAGGAGGAGGAGGAGGAGGAGGAGGAGGAGGAGGAGGAGGAGGAGGAGGAGGAGGAGGAGCAAGGGCACGAATATAGAAGAAGAGGAGCAAGATAGAGTATAGGAAGTGGTAAGGGAAGAGAGGGAAAGGAAATGTACGAGTATGTACAGAGGGAATAGAATGCACAGGAGGAGGAGGAGGAGGAGGAGGAGGAGGAGGAGGAGGAGGAGGAGGAGGAGGAGGAGGAGGAGGAGGAGGAATGCATAAATGAAGAGCAATGCAGGGAAGACGAGAAGGAAGAGGAGGAATAATACTGTGAAAAGGAATACAAGAACAAGGAGGAGGAGGATTACGTATATATGGCAACAAAGGAACAGAGGAGGAGAAGGAAGAGGAGGAGGAGGAGGAGGAGGAGGAGGAGGAGGAGGAATTATGTGCGACAGTCATACAATACATAATGACCTTGCGATGCCAAACTCAGGTCACGGTAAAGCCATTAAAGGGAACACCTCAGGGAGTAAATTGCTCTGCTTACCTTCTTGTTTACTGCCATCCCCACTACCCCTTCAAGCTACCACCCTGCTCCCCTGTACCACCTCCATGCTCCCCCTCCACCCTGTCTCCTCTACTCCACCCTGCTTCCCCTTACACCACCCTTCCACCCCTATACTACCTGTAACCTTCAACCCTCTACATCATCACCCTCCTCCTCCTCCTCCTCCTCCTCCTCCTCCTCCTCCTCCTCCTCCTCCTCCTCCTCCTCCTCAGCCTCTACCACTTGCCTCTCCTAATTCCTCTATTCACTCCACAACACCTTCCTCCCCCACACCTTTCTCATCCTTCTCCTCTTCCTCTTCCTCTTCCTCCTCCTCCTCCTCCTCCTCCCGTTCCCCTTCCTCCTTCAAGCAAGACAGGGGAGAAATGACAAGAAGAGACAGTTAAATGAATAAACAGTATGTGAGTAGCTAGAACAATGAATGATTAAATGATAAGCAAAGATGAAATAAATGAATGAAAATAGAAAAGTGATAAAAGAATACTCGAAACTAGACGAGAGAGAGAGAGAGAGAGAGAGAGAGAGAGAGAGAGAGAGAGAGAGAGAGAGAGAGAGAGAGAGAGAGAGAGAGAGAGAGAGAGAGAGAGAGAGAGAGAGAGCATGAAACGAAGCGTGAACAAAGATAAAGAAATCCATCATATAGTGAAATGAGAATGACCCATGTATGATGAATAGTATGAGTGAATGAGTGAATGAATGAATGAATGAATGAATGAATGAGAGGATGAGAGGATGAAGAGATAGAGTGAAGCAAGGTTTGAATTCAATGTAACGTTCAGTATTTAGCCAATGAGATGATTGATTTATTAATGACGTCATAACTGGAGGAGGAGGAGGAGGAGGAGGAGGAGGAGGAGGAGGAGGAGGAGGAGGAGGAGGAGGAGGAGGAGGAGGAGCAGGAGCAGGAGGAGGAATACATAGGAATACAAAGTAAGTCTAAACAGCAACAGACCATGAGGTCCTTACTTGGCTATTTGGGTAACTATTCTATTCTATTAGAGAGAGATACAGGATAACAACTGGAGAAGGCATGTTGTATAGGAAAATAACATGCAATCTGAGAGAAAAGTAAGAGATGAGGTCTACTTCTGTTACATACAATCTACATACAATTCTAACATTTATGTCATCTGATGAGGCGCTTCTTCATTAAAATTTCTATTCACTGAGGTTCATTTAACTAGATGACTATAATGATGGGTGAGTTACTCTGCAAAGACAAAAGAAAAGATTTCACGCAGGGAAGCCACAGAACGCTTGACTTCTGATCTTTCTAAAATTTCTGATTGGGGTAGGGCAAACTTGGTATTGTTCAGTGCCTCAAAAACTCAATTCCTCCATCTATCAACTCGACACAATCTTCCAGACAACTATCCCCTCTTCTTCAATGACAGTCAACTGTCTCTCTCTTCTACACTGAACATCCTCGGTCTGTCCTTTACTTATAATCTGAACTGGAAACTTCACATCTCATCTCTAGCTAAAACAGCTTCTATGAAGTTAGGTGTTCTGAGACGTCTCCGCCAGTTTTTCTCACCCGCCCCCCCCCCGCTGCTAACTCTGTACAAGGGCCTTATCCGTCCATGTATGGAGTATCCTTCACATGTCTGGGGGTTCCACTCATACTGCTCTTCTAGACAGGATGGAATCAAAAGTTTTTCGTCTCATCAACTCCTCTCCTCTAACTGACTGTCTTCAGCCTCTCTCTCACCGCCGCAGTGTTGCATCTCTTGCTGTCTTCTACCGCTATTTTCATGCTAACTGCTCTTCTGATCTTGCTAACTACATGCCTCCCCTCCTCACGGGGCCTCGCTGCACAAGACTTTATTCTTTCTCTCACACCTATTCTGTCCACCTCTCTAACGCAGGAGTTAACCAGTATTCTCAATCATTCATTCCTTTCTCTGGTAAACTCTGGAACTCCCTGCCTGCTTCTGTATTTCCACCTTCCTGTGACTTGAATTCTTTCAAGAGGGAGGTTTCAAGACACTTATCCATCAGTTTTTCACTACTGCTTTGACCCTTTTATGGGACTGGCATTTCAGTGGGCATTTTTTTTATTGGATTTTTGTTGCCCTTGGCCAGTGTCCCTCCTACATAAAAAAAAAAAAAAGACTCGATTCGAGGAGGAGGAGGAGGAGGAGGAGGAGGAGGAGGAGGAGGAGGAGGAGGAGGAGGAGGCGTATTGGTGGTGATGGTGGTGGTGGTAAGGGCTATCAACTTCTTCCCTTCCGCGGAGATTTCCGCTCTCTGAAATCTCCGTAAAACAGCTCCTATGAAGTTAGGCATTCTGAGTCGTCTTCGCCAGTTTTCTCACAACCCCTTCCATCCCCCTCCCACCAATACTAACCTGTACAGGGGTCTTATCCACCTATGTATGGAGTATACTTCACATGTATGGGGGGAGTTACACGCATAACGCTCTTTTAGACAGGGTGAAATCAAAAGCAATTCGTCTTATCATCTCTCCTTTAACTGACTGTCTTCCGCCTCTCTCTCATCGCTGCAATGTTGCACCTCTTGCTATCTTTTATCA
>NC_087159.1:15655000-15660000 GCF_035594125.1 Scylla paramamosain
TACTTATAATCTGAACTGGAAACTTCACATCTCATCTCTAGCTAAAACAGCTTCTATGAAGTTAGGTGTTCTGAGTCGTCTCCGCCAGTTTTTACTCACCCTTCTAGCTGCTAACTCTGTACAGGGGCCTTATCCGTCCATGTAAGGAGTATGCTTCACATGTCTTGGGGGTTCCATTCATACCACTCTTCTAGAGAGGATGGAATCAAAAGCTTTTCGTCTCATCAACTCCTCTCCTCTAACTGACTGTCTTCAGTCTCTTTCTCATCGCCGCAATGTCACATCTCTTGGTGTCTTCTACTGCTATTTTCATGCTAACTGCTCTTCTGATCTTGCTAACTGCATACCTCCCTTCCTCCCGCGGCCTCGATGCACAAGACTTTCTTCTTTCTCTCACTCCTATTCTGTCCACCTTTCTAATGCAAGAGTTAACCAGTATTCTCAATCGTTCATCCCTTTCTCTGGTAAACTCTGGAACTCCCTGCCTCCTTCTGTATTTCCACCTTCCTATGTCTTGAACTCCTTCACGAGAGAAGTTTCAAGACACTTATCCTTCAATTTTTGACTAATGCTTTGGACCCCCATTCGAAGACCGACATCTCAGTGGGTCTTTTTAAATTTTTTAATGGATTTTTGTTCCCCTTGGCCAGTGTCCCTCCCACATAAAAATAAATAAATAAATAAATAAATAAATAAATAAATAAATAAATATAAATATAAATAAATAATTAAATAAATATATACATGAATAAAATATAATAAAAATGTGTAAATAAACTGGCAAATTTCTTATATTCTAGTAGTTATCTTTTTGGGAACAACATAGAGCTTTTATTTATCTATTGTTTTATTTACTTATTGAATTTTTTTTCGTCATAATTATGCTCTTGAGTTACACTCCTTGGCAAGTAAAAAATAAATAAAGAACACAGGAAAAGTTCGCACGCTGCAGGAGCAACAATATGGACAGCTGCGTTGAAGCTCCCTACACTTCCACTCCATTCCACGCCTCGTCATCACCAGCCACTAAGACTCCCCGGCAGAGAAATGAACCCCAACAGCTTCCCTTACGCATCTCCTCCACCTGCCTGTCTGCACACGCTATCAGAGCAAGACATGAAGCAGGCGGGGGGCAAACATCCATACCATACACATACACTATTTGCAGTATTTTTGAATAGCACACAACTCCGCCAGTACCTAATGGGAGCTTTCCCGTGGCCGTGTTTACCAAGTAGCTGCTGGTTCGTCCTCAGGCAGTGTTTGCATTGTCTGCTTCCCATCGATTAGAACAGATTTCGTTCCCTTCACGTGCCTCGAGCTGAACTGCAACACTAAACCACTCTCTCTCTCTCTCTCTCTCTCTCTCTCTCTCTCTCTCTCTCTCTCTCTCTCTCTCTCTCTCTCTCTCTCTCTCTCTCTCTCTCTCTCTCTCTCTCTCTCTCTTTCACTCACTCACTCACTCACTCACTCACTCACTGGCCGACTCACCCGCTTGCTTGCTTGCTGGCTCATTCACCCAGGGTATAGCCACTTCCTATTTTCCTGTAATGTAAAGAGGCTTGCTGTTCCTCTCTCTCTCTCTCTCTCTCTCTCTCTCTCTCTCTCTCTCTCTCTCTCTCTCTCTCTCTCTCTCTCTCTCTCTCTCTCTCTCTCTTTCTGTCGTGGTTCACTCCTTTGGCTGTAGACAGAGACGTTCATGGATGGATGGATGGGTGGAGAGGTAGGTAGGCTGAATGGGGGGAAGAGAGAGAGAGAGAGAGAGAGAGAGAGAGAGAGAGAGAGAGAGAGAGAGAGAGAGAGAGAGAGAGAGAGAGAGAGAGAGAGAGAGAGAGAGAGAGAGAGAGAGAGAGAGAGAGAGAGAGAGAGAGAGAGAGAGAGAGAGAGAGGTAAAGTGAATGACTGACACATATATAAAATGTTATTTTTATGATGCATTTCGACACAAGAACAAATATATAAATCAACAAATGTGCATAAACACGACTTCTACGTATTATGGATTCACGCACACAAAATGCATTACCAAACTAGCAATTAAAAATAAATGAATAACTCAACGTAACTTCCATAACGCAGACTTACATTCCTATTAAAAAAAGTTAAATGAATATACAATTGAAAACATTCGTTAATGAATTACAGGCTGTTTCATCAAACATGAGATAAAACAAACAAACAAACAAACAAACAAACAAACAAACAAACAAATAAATAAATAAATAATTTATATGACTAAGTAAATACATGAATAAATACCAAGTAAATAGATAAGTAAATACATAAATAATAGATAAATTATCTAACTAAATAACTGATCGACTAAATACATAAATAGATAAATAAATTAATTAATAAATAAATAAACACACAAAACATCCTACAACACTTAAAAATATACGTTTAACATTAACCAACAATATAAAAAATATATATATAAAAAAGTTTTATATACAATGCATAGGCGTGGGCGACGTGAGTGGGCGGAACTACACCTCTAAAACGACCACGAATTATGTAAGCGTCCGTGTGGGTAAATCTTGCTAACGAGGAGTGGTTACTTAGCGCCGCGTGGTGTGCATGGAGAGGCGAGGAAACGAGGCCGTGCAGGGGATATTCAAGGCACAGTACCTCCTTATTTGTCTCATCCTGTGCTGAAATCAATGGCTGTTTGGTTAGATAGTCTAGTTAGATAGTCCTTGTGTTTGGTTAGTTAGTCTCAGTTTTGTCCTTATCCATTATTATTATTATTATTATTGTTTTTTTCATCCACTTTATTTTCTTTTCTCCTATACTCTTGTTTGTTAACGGTTCTTCATTCTATTTGTTTATCTATCCTATTTAGTACTTTTTTCTGTATAATTATTCATTATTTTTGATCTTCCATTTCCTGATCTTCATTTCTTTCTCTTTACTTTCCCTTTTTGTTGTTACATATCATTTTATATTTCTTTTTTTTTTTTTGCGATTTCTTTTCTCTCCTTCCTTTCCTCAAATTATTTTAATTCATTATCATTCCGATCTTTTCTTATCCCTCCTATTCCTTCCCTTCCATTATCATTACAATTACAACTATTATTCATTCCATAACACCCTATTTCCCAACCCCTTCCTCTCTCTCTCTCTCTCTCTCTCTCTCTCTCTCTCTCTCTCTCTCTCTCTCTCTCTCTCTCTCTCTCTCTCTCTCTCTCTCTCTCTCTCTCTCTCTCTCCTCACATATCTTTCATGACCCTCTGCCCATCTCTTCAATGATCCTTTTTTTACCCACTGCCACTAAAATATGCCTATGTAACAGCCTCTATGTAACGCCTCAGTGACGGCTATGTAACTATGTATCGCTGTAACACTTCACGGTCTATGTTTAATTATGCAGCATTATACGTACGACTGAGGTAACACTGCAGGAGGGAGGGAGGGAGGGAGGGAGGGAAGGAGGGACGGGGATATGGGGGAAGTGGGAGATGAGAGAGAGAGAGAGAGAGAGAGAGAGAGAGAGAGAGAGAGAGAGAGAGAGAGAGAGAGAGAGAGAGAGAGAGAGAGAGAGAGAGAGAGAGAGAGAGAGAGAGAGAGAGAGAGATAACATGCAACTGACGCCAATTATTACGTGCATAAATGTCATTGTCAGAGAGAGAGAGAGAGAGAGAGAGAGAGAGAGAGAGAGAGAGAGAGAGAGAGAGAGAGAGAGAGAGAGAGAGAGAGAGAGAGAGAGAACAGATAACTCATTTGCTATCGCACGTTCAATCGCTTCGTAATATATGTACGTACGTATGTATATGAATTTATTGCATTTCCCTCACATTTATTTCATCCATTTTGCAAGATTTATCAGATTTACCTTATGCAGTTATTTCACTTCCACATCAAAAACACAATAACAGCGGCAGCAACAACAATAATAACAGCAACAACAACAATAACAACAACAACAACAACAAATAAACAATAGGTCTGCCTTCTCCCTCTGACTCTCCCTTCCTTCATTCATTTCACTGTCACTCCTGAAACAAAAGCTTTTTCTTCCTTTCCTTCCTTCCTTCCTTCTTTCTTTCATTTTCACAGCCAAGCACAGTATCATCATCTACTTCACTCGTACTCGTACTCTTTCTCTCTCTCTCTCTCTCTCTCTCTCTCTCTCTCTCTCTCTCTCTCTCTCTCTCTCTCTCTCTCTCTCTCTCTCTCTCTCTCTCTCTCTCCCTTCCTTCCTCTTCCTTGTTTCTTTCCTCCTCCATTTCATATTTATTCCTAAAACAACTCTCTTTCCTTTCTCCCTTCCATCCTTCCTCCCTTCCTTCATTCATTTATTCTCACACTCAAGCCTCATTATCACCCACTTCCTTCCCTCCTTCTCTCCACTCCTTCATTCCTTCCATATCCACTTCTAAAGCAGCTGTCCTCCCTCCTTCCCTTCCCTTCTTCTTTCCTTCCGTCACTGTCACACCCAAGCATATTGTTATCATCCACTTCACTAGACACATTTGCAAGCACGTACACACCTCACAAATCCACTTAAATCCACATAAATCCCCCAATCCACACACACACACACACACACACACACACACACATCTAGACGTGTTTGTGCAGGTATCAGTTAATCCTATCGAAATGATTTTTTTCTCTCTCTCTGTTACGTAATCTCTTTTAGTTCCTATTGACACCATCTCTCTCTCTCTCTCTTTCTCTCTCTCTCTCTCTCTCTCTCTCTCTCTCTCTCTCTCTCTCTCTCTCTCTCTCTCTTTCGCCTATTTATTTAATTACGGAGGTGTGTGTGAGTGCCATACGCATTGGGGTTTTAGAGGAGGAGGAGGAGGAGGAGAAGAGGAAGAGGAGGAGAAGGAGGAGGAGAAGAGGAGGAGGAGGAGGAGAAGGAGGAGGAGGAGGAGGAGGAGGAGGAGGAAGAGGAGGAGGAGGAGGAGGAGGAGGAGGAGGAGGAGGAGGAGGAGGAGGAGGAGGAGGAGGAGGAGGAGGAGAACAAGCAAAACTGGACGCGATAACAAAAG
>NC_087159.1:15662500-15665000 GCF_035594125.1 Scylla paramamosain
TTATGGGAAAAATAAATATAGTTACTCGAAAATGAACCTTATTGAAAGTTATAGGAAAATAAACCGTATGATCGAAGTATTGGAAAATAAATCTTATAGCAACGGAAACCTTGCTGGGGCGAATGTCGCTCTAACATCACGTGTATATTATGAGGTGTAGGAGACGGGAATAGACAGGAGACAGAGAGACAAGCTAGACAAGGCTGTCAGACCAGAGAGGGTCAAGATGGGCAAGCCGCCTGTCACACTACCAGTAAGTAGAGCCAGACAGATGTAATGCAGTCAGAGTAAAATGTTGTTATATATTGATAGAGGGGGATTGGGTATGTGCAGGCTGTGCTTCCTTGTTGAATATTAGTTGCAGGGTCTGTGTAGGATGTGTTTTATTATTGAGCGTTAAATGCGTGAAGTGATTTGAATCGGAAGTGTAATGTGAAGTGTTGCGAGATATCTGATGGAATTTGCGTGAAGAGAGAGATTAATTCAATTTTCGTAGTTTTTCGTTGTTGTCGGAAGTCGTATATGATCGTCTGAGTGTAAATATATGTAAATAATAAAAATTAAGCAAAATTTATAAAAAACTTATGTGCCTTTCCTTGAACCCACAAATGGCAGTCTTAGTGATTAGGGACGCAGCAAGATCGTGCAACACAGAAGCACGACACCACTACTGCTACTACTATAAACACCACCATAACTATTATTACCACCACCAAAACCATTATGACCACCACCATCACCACCACAACAATTCCCCCTCACCACAATCAAATCTATTCTTATCATCATCACCACCACTACAACCACTATTTTTTATTATAACATCCAAAATTGTACGTTAATTCACTATCACCACTACCACCAACACCATCACTATCAACATCATTCAATATATCAACATCACCACCACCACAACCAACACCACAACCTTCACAATTTTAAGTATACACCCATAACTATTCAAGTCCCACCGCCACCACCACCACCACCACTACCACCACCACCACCACCACCACCACCACTCCCTAGCTCCCTAAACTAGTATATCCTAATACAGGGACACCCAATTAACGCCCTTGGGTAAACTGGTCACAGAGGACACATTGAGCGAGAGCGAGAGAGAGAGAGAGAGAGAGAGAGAGAGAGAGAGAGAGAGAGAGAGAGAGAGAGAGAGAGAGAGAGAGAGAGAGAGAGAGAGAGTTGCTCTTCATTCGGGGAGAGCAGAGAGGAGGAATAGGGGTGTGACATGTTAGGTAAAATAAGGAAAGGAAGAGAGGGATAGAGGGAAGGAAGGAAAGAGAAAAGAAGGGAAAGAAGAGGTGGAAAAGAAAAGAAGGAAAAAGGGAAACGAGAATGTACGTAGAGAAAAGGGAAGGTAGAGAAAGGTAATGTAAATGAAGTAAATGAAGGGAAGGGAAGGAAAATGAAGGAAAGAAAAGAGAAGGAAATGGAAGGGAAGGAAAAGAAATGTAAACGAAGGGAAAGGAAGGGGAAGATAGGAAAGGGAAGGGAGGGAAAGGAAGGAAAGGGATGAGAAAGAAGGTAAAGGAAGGGAAGAGATGAGAAGGAAAGGGATGAGAAAGGATATGAAGGGAAAGGTAAAAGAAAGAAAAAGGGATGAAATAGAAATGAACAGGAAGTGGATTGGTGATAAACTATATAAAGAAGGAAAATGAGAGATTATTCAAGAGAAAAGGAAAAGAAGGAATTGAAGGGAACTAATGGGAAGGGAAGGGAAGGGAAGGGAAGGGAAGGGAAGGGAAGGGAAGGGGGAGGTGGTGGGAGAGGTGGGTGGTCTTAATCAGGTTGGGGACAATAATTGGTCCTCACCTGTAGATTCAGCAGGTACAGCGTCTCGTTCAGGTAATTGGTTTAGCGAGGAGGGACCATTACGTGTGAAGGGGCCACACTTAGAGAGAGAGAGAGAGAGAGAGAGAGAGAGAGAGAGAGAGAGAGAGAGAGAGAGAGAGAGAGAGAGAGAGAGAGAGAGAGAGAGAGAGAGAGAGAGAGAGAGAGAGTGTGTTGTGTTATGTCGTGTGTGTGTGTGTGTGTGTGTGTGTGTGTGTGTGTGTGTGTGTGTGTGTGTGTGTGTGTGTGTGTGTGTGTGTGTGTGTGTGTGTGTGTGTGTGTGTGTGTGTGTGTGTGTGTGTGTGTGTGTGTGTGTGTGTGTTACTAAATTTATTCATTTAATTTAATTTTCTTCAGTTTTAATTTAATAATGAATGTTTATCTTATTCTTTCTATTTCTTCTTTCCTACATATCATTTCCATACTCTCTCTCTCTCTCTCTCTCTCTCTCTCTCTCTCTCTCTCTCTCTCTCTCTCTCTCTCTCTCTCTCTCTTATGCATCTCCTTGTTCTTCTGTTTCTCCTTTCTTCAAGTCCCTGTCGTTGTGGTCCTATTCTTCTCTTCCTGCTCCTGTTCTTTCTCCTTCCTTCAATCTCTCCTACCCTCCCTCCTTTTAATTTTTCCTCTCTCTCTCTCTCTCTCTCTCTCTCTC
>NC_087159.1:15670000-15677500 GCF_035594125.1 Scylla paramamosain
TAGCCGTGCTCTCTACCTTATCTAGCGGTTACTTTCCTTTTAACTCATCATCTTTCATCTCTACAATATTCCTCTCAACAACTCATTCCCTTTAACACTTTCCTCATCATTTATCTGCCATTCCTTCCTTTTATCACCCATTACCCTTTACCTGCCCACTGATTTTCTTCTTACAGTCACTCCCTTTAACTCTCCTCCGCTATCAACAATTACACACACACCAAAAAATAATAAATAACAGCAACTCCACTGTTAAATAAAGGTGAGATGGCAAGGCGTGAGGGAAAAGATAGCAAGTTGAGGTGAGGGGATGAGGGGATGAGGAGGCAGATGCAAGTCCTACAGGGAAAAGGAACGAGGCTTATATATGTGGTGGTGGTGGTGGTGGTGGTGGTGGTGGTGGCGGTGGTGGTAGTGGTGGTGGTGGAATCGGCGGCTCATTTCCCAGATCAAAGGAGGTGGTGTCACGCCAGGCCACGAGGGAAAGCGAGGGGAGAGTGACGGGAGGGCAGAGTGAGGGGAAGGGATGGGTTAGTGAGGGGTGAGAGGGGGAGTGAGAGGAAGGGAGAGGTTAGTGAAGGATTGGAGGGAGAGTGAGGGGAGAGAGAGGTGAAGGGAACTAAGAGGAGTGAGAGGAAGGGCAAGACGTGATCTGAAGATGTAATGATGTGTTTGCCTCTCTCTATGTGCTCTCAAGGGAGGAAACGAGGAAGCAAGGAGAAAAATATGATGATGATGATGATGATGATGATGATGATGATGATGATAATAATAATGATAAAAATAACAGTAATAATAATAATAATAATAATAATAATAATAATAATAATAATAATAATAATAATAATAATAATAATAATAATAACAGTAGTAGTAGTAGCAGTAACCATACAAATCCCAAACTATTAAGAATAAAATAAAACAGTACCTATAACACTCTACTAATATTTACTCTTTGTGCTACATTGCTGCATCTCGTCCCTACATATAACTACTCTATGTACTCATCTGTCCACTTACCTGTTCATCTAATTATCTTTCTCGCTTCACTGAAAATATCGATCTTGTGTACAGGACCTCCCAAAACTATCTTTAAAAAAAATAAGAGGTCTGTATTCTGACACACTGTTTGGTTGATTACAGTGGCAGCAGTTGGTAGCCCTGCACACTAGGGATGGCTGCCTTATATTATAACCTGAGAAATTGATCGGCATATCAGCATCACGTGAAGCCACGCATACCAACCTTACCGATGCGACACGTGATCTGGCAGGTTTCATATTGTTCACCATGCCACATTGCGCACCACACTTTAAAGAGAGTTTTGGGAGCTACTGTGCCTTATAATATACTTTTCTTCACCTTATCCATTTCAAATCGACACCAGGAAAGCAATGTCGAGATGCTTCAACAGTTACACGACCGCTCCTCACTGCCTCGCCTCCCAATGCCTCACTCGTCTCATCTCATCTCATCACTGACACCATCACCCGCCAGCTACTCCTATACACTACTTACCTTTGACCCTCATGGACGCCTCACCCTCTGCTAGCCAATGCATCCTACAGTCCTTTCTATGGCTCCTTAACTTTGAAATCCTGTCCTACACTTCCTGCCAACTCATTCCTGACTTTTTTTTTTTCTCACAAATGTTTGTCTTCAACTTTCGTGGCCTAGAATTTCTGTACTTGTTTCCTTCGTTGTCTCTTTCCTTTTCCTTTTCTTTTTCTTTTTTCGTTTTTTAATCAGATCTGTTTCCAACGTCTATGTCTTTTCTACATCTATTTTTCCCACAACTATCCTCCTCCTATCCATGTTCTCCTATCCATGCCTTTCCGTATCTGTCTTGAAGCACCTAGATATGTTTTCTTTGCACAAATCTTACCCAGTCGCGGCCAGAAGTCTTGTAACCTGACGCTCTCACTTCCACCGTGTTCAGCGTGTCCCTTCAGTCTGACCTCCTCTGATCTCCTTGGAGCTTTTCACTTCTCAGGTTTTGTAAGGTGACAGGCAGCACATCAGGAGAATTACAGCTGAGACGAAACTGTTAAATTATTGGAGAAGAATACGGCACGTGGACAACCTTTGGCCGTGACTGTACCTTTGTCCCTCAACGTTCTGCTCTTTACCTCTTCACACCTGCACATCGGCGCCATCCTTTCCATTTCATCTCCTATCTTCTTCTCCAGGGACAGTCCTCCTCAACTTTGTATCCTGACCTACATTTCTTTTCCACTGAAGTCTTTCCTTGCACGTCTCGCAGCCACTCCAGCACCCAATAATCCACTCCTCAACTCCACTCCTTTTACTCCACCTCTCCATCCTCTCCTAAACAGATGCTGGGCCCTAAAACTCCTAACCTCGTATCTTGACCAACACGTTTTCTTTGTGAGTCTCTCCCAGCACGTACTGGCCACTCCATCCATTACTCCTTGATCTACCCTTCCTAAAGAAATGCTACAGTCTCACAAAGCACCAGAGGATAAGTAAAAGCTGATCTGTAAATGGGTACCAAAGTAATGTCAACTGGACTTGTACTTTCTGAGTTATCTGATAAAAGGTTGCTATGTTACAATCTCACAAAGGGGGTGGAGATAAGTAAGTTAAAGCTGACCTGTTAATGGTACCACTATAGTGTCAGCTGGCCTTTTATTTGCTGAGTTATTTGATTAAAGGTTCTTATGTACTCGTATGTGTTGCATATCTCAAGTTTTTGATTGTAACATTTTAGTGAGGGAAAAAACGTAACTTCTTTTTCTCTCTGCATGCAAAGAATTTTTACAATGCTCAGAGTTAACAAAGGCGACCACAGTGGTAAAATGGTTAACATCTTTAGTCTAGACTCCATTAACAAGCAGACCAGTACTTCAAGATCCTAGTAAACGTGTGGCACTTTGATCCCAGCTATTGGTGATCACTCGCTTTACAATCCTGACAGATCTCTCTCTCTCTCTCTCTCTCTCTCTCTCTCTCTCTCTCTCTCTCTCTCTCTCTCTCTCTCTCTCTCTCTCTCTCTCTCTTCTGTGTTTAAAGAGGGATAGCCAAAGGTTACAAAAATCATAATAAAAAGTCTGCTTAATTGGCGCCTCCTGCTAAAAAGTGTGGGTCAGTTTCAGCACTAATTAGCCAGGTGTTGCTGCAAGGTCACCCGGGAAGTGCGTTAAGTGGCCTGTGTCTCGGAATTCCCTTTCTGTTTCCCCTGCAGCAGCTCTGTCTGTTCAGCCTTTTTCTTGGTATTTATTCTTAGGTGAAGGAAAAAACTTCGCGGTTTGTTTTCATTCCGTGGAGAGCATACTGTAATCTCTCTCTCTCTCTCTCTCTCTCTCTCTCTCTCTCTCTCTCTCTCTCTCTCTCTCTCTCTCTCTCTCTCTCTCTCTCTCTCTCTCTCTCTCATTTTTTCAAGATCATGCACCGCTCTTTTCTCTCTGTTTGAAATATAGCTCGCTGAAAATACCCCTCCTAATAAAGAGTAATGCCTCAACACATCACGGGCGCGCTGGAAAA
Source organism: Scylla paramamosain (assembly GCF_035594125.1). NCBI lineage: Eukaryota > Metazoa > Arthropoda > Malacostraca > Decapoda > Portunidae > Scylla > Scylla paramamosain. Next base: position 15,673,505 of record NC_087159.1, read on the forward strand.
GGATGTTGATCCCTTGTGGCGGTACTTGATGAGAACGGCCGAAAGAAGTGATAGTTTAAACAATTATTGACCACCATCAGTAGGAGAAAAAAAAAAAAAAAATTACACATGAAAACCACACTAATAATCACCGTGGCCTTGGAAAACAGTCCGTATGAGAGAAGAGAGCGTTTAGCAATACGGACCTTCGCATTTCCTTAATATTTGGCAGCGAAGGAAGTATAGAAGCCAAAATTATACAACAAAAACAATACCGAAACTACATCAATCCCTTCCTTGTGCCTTAACAGTTTTCGTGCTCGACAAATGTTTTCTTATATCCACCTAGTTGACATTTTAGACATTTACTTATGTGCTACAAACTCTTAAACACTTCCGTAGCTTAGAAAAGAGAAAAATTAACAATCTGTTATATATATTTTTTTCTCTTTAATCGGTGCTAGACAATTATTTTCCTACAACCGTCTACGACACTTCAGACATGTATGTGCTGTAGTATCTTAAATGGCTCTGTAGCTTACAAAATACAAAATTAATCCTCTATCATTCTTTTCTTTCTAAATCCATGGTGACATTTTTTTTCTTACAGTGCTTTTAATGTTAAAAAAAAGGAAGACAATATCAATGATGGGATTAACTAAATAACCATTGCATTCCTCCTCACAGCGCCCACGTCCTCGAGGAACGCACCAATCCCTCCGTCCTGAACTCCCAGCCCTCTGCCCTTCCGGTTTTTGTTTCGCCGTGTGCTGAGCGTCATAAACTGAACGGCCGCCGAGGGGGAGAAAAATATCCGGCGCAGCACAATAAATAACGAGGGTGGAGGAGCAGCGCCGCGGTATTTGCTCACCTGGAGTTTTCTTTTTTTACCTGTGGGTGACGCCGTAAGCAACACATGAGGGAGGGATGGGATGCAGGTGGTGAGGACTATGAATATGTATATATTTATGTATGCATATATGTATGTATGTATGTATGCATTCATGCATGTATGTATGTGTGATGTATGTGATGTGTTTGCTTTCTGTGAGTATTTTTCTTATTTTCTCTTGACTTTGAGTTAATTTTGGACATTTTATTTTTTTCCTTCAATTCTTTGGGATTTTCATGATTATTTATCAACAAAATATAATTACTATTAATAACATTAATGCTAAAACTATCATACCTCTATCTATCTATCTCTATATCTATATATCTTTCAATCCATCTATCCATCTATACATCTATCTGTTTAACTATCTATCTATATATCTACCTCTTTATCTATCTACCTATCTGTTCATCTAAATATCTATCGAATTCCACCTATCTATCTATTTATCCATAAGTTTACCGACCTCTCTATTTACTTATACATCTACCAACACATAAACTAACACTAACTCGCAGATCAGGCTGAATAAACAAACACTCTACGGTATTAATGCTCGCTGCCTTTCCCTGCGCCTTGACAAATGCTACAGCCATTGAGGGAGCCCGGGAAAGGAAGGTAAATAAATAAATAAATAAACGCCCAAACACAACATTCGGCGCTCCATGAATGATATAAATAAACCAAATTGAACGCTCGATCACGCTCCTGGCTGCTGCAACGCTCCCCTCGTGTGTGCGTGATGCGGCAACGTTTAAGTGTGTGTGTGTGTGTGTGTGTGTGTGTGTGTGTGTGTGTGTGTGTGTGTGTGTGTGTGTGTGTGTGTGTGTGTGTGTGTGTGTGTGTGTGTGTGTGTGTGTGTGTGTGTGTGTGTGTGTGTGTGTGTGTGTGTGTGTGTGGGTGAGTTTCATGACATTTTTTTTATACGTCAAACTTTTTTGGTACGGTTAATGATGGAAAGTATTGCCTGAGAGAGAGAGAGAGAGAGAGAGAGAGAGAGAGAGAGAGAGAGAGAGAGAGAGAGAGAGAGAGAGAGAGAGAGAGAGAGAGAGAGAGACACACACACACACACACACACACACACACACACACACACACACACACACACACACACACACACACACACACACACACACACACACACACAGTACAAAAATACAATAACGAACCTTCAACAGAGTGGGTGCAGTTCTGAATACGTAAACAAGTGGATAAATCAAAACAGATCAAACACCATTAACCCAAAAAATCGCTCAATCAACAATACGACAGCACCACTCCACTCTCCACAAACCACACCACTCTATTTCTGACTCCGCAAAAAAGAGAGAGAGAAAAAAAAAAAACACTGGAGGCAGAAAGACGCACAAGAAGCAACGGGAGGAAGTGAGAAAGACTAATAAGAGTAAATGGAATGGAAACTTGGGGATGATAAAAGAGTGCATAGACGGGAACTAGATGGAGGGATGCGATTGAGTTTTTACATACGAGCATAAGCGAAAGTGCAAGACGCCTGGAGACCTAGCGAGGCATTGTAGTTCACTTAGCATTATGGTTTAGGGGCTGGCTACGTCAATGGTTTGCGTTAATGAGGCAAGTGCTGGTCCATGCTGGGTATTTGGGAACGGAAGCAACTTTGGGTGTTGAAGCGAATTGAAGGGAGACATTTGCCTCGAAAAGAAGAAACAAAGAGTATAAACTACAGTAATATTAAAATAAAAGATCAATGAAAACATTATCAACTTTGGGTGCTGAAGAGGAATAAAGGAATTGTTTACCTCGAAAAGATACATAGAACATAAACTACAACAATGTTAAAAGAAAAGAGCAATTGATATACTGTCACTTTAAAATAACATTAAGAAGTCATTTAAAAAAAATAATTATACTGAAAGAAGAATGAGAGTCAGTTGGGAAAAGGAGACAAGACTGTTAAGTGAGAGACTGGAAAGATTACGTAGTATCATCCGCTCAGCTACAAGAGACCAGCTGACATACAGGCGGCATTCCGTGTACAGTGCTGCAAATATATCTTTGTTCAACTAGTATCACTCTTGGCCATAAATTTATCTAATCTCCTAAATCTTCGCAATGACTCTCAACAAACATCATGATAACTGAATCTATTTCTGTTATACTGCACTGTGTTTATTTCTTTATTTATTTATTTTGCCGACAAAGGAAGAAAGTTGAAAAATCTTTTGAAATGGCATCATGGAGGAGGACGAGGAGGAAGAGGAGGAGGAGGAGGAGGAGGAGGAGGAGGAGTAGAGACGAGTGTAGAGTCGTGGCGGTTGTCTCGTAACTACTCGCTGAGTCATCGGTGAAGTATGTGGGTAGTTTGGCAATTATGTGAACTAATAATTACTAGTTTAACGAGAAGGGGAAGAGGAGGAGCAGGAGGAGTTCGGGGAAGAGGGAAGTAAGAAGAAACTTATAGGAATAATAAAGTAAACTCTCTCTCTCTCTCTCTCTCTCTCTCTCTCTCTCTCTCTCTCTCTCTCTCTCTCTCTCTCTCTCTATATATATATATATATATCTCTCTCTCTCTCTCTCTCTCTCTCTTACTTTATATTTTTACTCCTCCTATACACATTATATTATTATAATTATCATTATCGTTGATATTATTATTGTCATCATTATCAGTAACCTCACTTCGATATTACTGACCAACTAATAAATGTTACTAATCACTATTTCATCAGTATCATGAGCATTTAAACCTGTTTCGCCACATGAAATACGGCACCGTCATCGTTATCAGTTTCACCATCAATAATCTCACTTTGATATCAGTGATTTCAATGTAATATTCCTTGCTAATCATGATTTTATCAGTGTCATTATCATTTAAAAAATAAAACCATTTCAACACATGACCAAAAAAACAAACTCATGAATTATACATGTGTGTGAAAATATAGTTATACACGCATACACTACACACGAAGGTAAACAGATACTGAAAAAAAGGACGCCAAACATGTCGTAAACATATCAAAACCAAAAGTAAAATCAAAATAAAAAAAAATGGAAATTCATTAATTATACATGTGTTTGAAAAGTTATACACACAGACACACGAAGACAAATATATACTGAAAAAATAAAGCTAGATG
>NC_087159.1:15682500-15685000 GCF_035594125.1 Scylla paramamosain
TTTCTTCTTTCTCTCACTCCTATTCTGTCCACCTCTTTAACGCAAGAGTTAACCAGTATTCTCAATCATTCATCCCTTTCTCTGGTAAACTCTGGAACTCCCTGCCTGCTTCTGTATTTCCACCTTCCTATGACTTGAATTCCTTCAAGAGGGAGGTCTCAAGACACTTATCCACCAATTTTTGACCACTGCTTTGACCCTTTTAAGGGACTGGCATTTCAGTGGGCATTTTTTTTTTATTAGATTTTTGTTGCCCTTGGCCAGTATCCTTCCTACATAAAAAAAAAAATAAAAAAATAAAAAAATAAAAATAATTGTGAAACTTAGAAAAGACAGTGTTAACCTTCTATTCACACTGTTTATTTCTAAGTCCATGGAAATACTTTCTTACATCTGAATAGTAAAACACGCCGACCACAGCAGTCAAAAGGTGAAATTATTGAAGGGGAGCCTCGCATGTGGTCAGCATTCTACAGAGAGTTCTGAACAGCATGAATTTTGGGTATTTCTCATTTGTGTTAAGATTAAGTGGCCATGCACGTCTCCTGCTTTTCATATGTACGCCCGCTTCAGTTCAATCATCCAAGCATTAATTCCAGATAAAACAAGCAGGATATTTTCATTCTGGATTATATAGCTCACGACCAGCGTCCTTTACAAATTGAAAAAAAAAAAAATATTTGCTTATCCTGCTTACCCTGTTTACCTTCTCCAAAGTCAGGCCGTGGAAGGGAGAGAGTGCGGCGCTGGTTCATGCCAAGCTATGATTTTGCCGGGTGGCTGCCGCAGCCAAGCACTGACGGCTGGCTGATGGATTAGATTCAGGTCTTTTTCGTTAACGATTCAGCAGCTTGGCCCGTATTCTTCAACATTTTGCTCTCTCGTCAGGACTATCAGGTCACAGAGATGGTTAAACGTGCTCTCATAGTGTTTTTCCCCCTGATAGTGCAGAATCCTTGTTAAGTTATTTCTAGGATCATGAAAACACCTTTGAAAGCCAGATAACCTCCACAACAGTCTATCACATTTAAGAGATAAGACGACGAAATGTTTGGAAGCACAGGCTCTTATCTCATGTAATTTTAAAAGCATCTAGTGGAAGCTAAAAGGGATCTTCAAGGATGCCTTCATAATATAAGTGATAGTTCAACAAAAACCTTACATCAAAAGACAAAAAACCACCAATGAGAACCCAACTCATCTTTGGGGCCTTTGAAAACAGTCGCACTAAGCGCTAGATTTCAATAGATTTTTTCCAGATACTTTTGATCCTGCCTTCACTGTCTCCTTTGGTGTGTGGTGCTTTTACTGGGTTTCTTTTCCACGAATTTGTTGTCGTTGTCCAGATCCTTTCTTTAAAAATATCTAAATACATAAACAAATAAACGAATAAAAACGTTTAAGAACAAGGGTCTTAAAGCACCACAACAAGGGGATCATAAGGCGCAGGGAAGGACTAGTGGTGAAGCGGTGGCTCTGCGAATCCAGGAACAAAGCGAGGCAGGGAGAAGGCTGAGGGATGGACTGACTGACTGACTGACTCCCCGCAACCATTACTTACACCTCACAGTGGGCGCTAAACCGACGCCAACATATGAGGGCAGTTATTATACAAAAGGAAGACTGTCAGTATCACCTGTACCATTACATATTTGTAGGTAAGTTACGGCCGCTACAATGAAGTATATAAATTAATACGATAATTCTAACAGCCATAATGAAAAAGCATCACGAAAGTTTGTGAATAATATAAGCAATAACAATTTTAATTAATGCTGCACTGTAATACGAATAATTTATATATATGCAATGCTGCAGCTTCAATTTAATGATTTTTCCAGTGCTTTCCAGATAAAATTAATTAACTGGACGCCAAAATACCGTGTTGATATAGAGTGCAGGTGAGGAAGGAGATATGAGAGGCTTATCTGACAGTTTCATTAGCCTTAAGAGCACAACTAAATGTTACTTGCATGAGGAACTCAAATTTAAACTTACTCTGTCACTCTCACCACTGTCAGGGTGTCTAACTAAAAGCTTTTCAGACGTAATTAACACTTAATTGAGCAAATTCTGTACACCAATTAATGCTTATTACCACTACATTCATTAGTATTCTCGGTCAAGTTAATCTAAGATAACAACGTAAAATACCGTAACTTAATCTGAATTAACGCTTTCACAGCCACTTGGTACACCTTTCCCTAATTACCAATCACTCCGAGACATCTTTACTTGTTTTACAGCCACAGCCAGTCTTTGAACTCGGAAAAATGGCAAAATGTATTATTTTTCATCACTAACTTTCTTGTAGATGCTTATAAAAACTTCACGCATTACTTCTGGTGCTGCTAATTGTTTCGTGTCGCAGTGAAAGGGTTAAAACAAAATGTTGTTATTTATCCAAATCTAACACAACAGGAAATAGCATTATTCCAAGCCCATTTACCTTATTTCTCCTCTCCATCCTTCATGGATAATACTGTAACTTAACTTTATT
>NC_087159.1:15692500-15700000 GCF_035594125.1 Scylla paramamosain
AACGGAAAAAAAACCTACCCGCTGTTTGTCGCCTCATAAAGATGACAGACATGACACTTAAAATGATGAAGGGAAACAGCACTAGCCCGGAGGTAATTAGGTGGGAAAAATAACATTACGTTCTCTATTAGGTTGGGGGGAAAAGTAATGTTGGTTTGTTCTATGTAATGCGTGAGATATATGGGTACACTCTACGTGAGAGAGAGAGAGAGAGAGAGAGAGAGAGAGAGAGAGAGAGAGAGAGAGAGAGAGAGAGAGAGAGAGAGAGAGAGAGAGAGAGAGAGAGAAATTAAGTTACAAAGGAGGCGGAAATTCAATGTTATTAAGTTAATGGAGAAAATACTAGAGTAATACAGGCTGTAGTACGTTGTGTTCATTGTGCAAATAACACATTTTAGGAAAGTTACTACAATTCCTACACTTAATTTGAAAACATATACGTAATAATGCTAAATAGTTATTACTCCATTCGAGTCTAAGCAATAAAAAATAATACGAAAAATTAATAACAGTTTCATATGGCACTGTAATCTGTACTTTTGTCAATAAGCTAACTACATGGCTTTGCTCTGCTCGGGAAAACCGGACGAAGAAGCCACGCCCGTTTGAACTAATTTGGTGTTGAAATTGAATCGTAAAGAGGAAGGGGAGGTGTGGTGAGGGAAAGTGAGATGTGTGGTGAGGGGAAGTGAGGTGTGTGGCGGGAGAGGAAGGGGTGAGGGGAATGAAGGGTCAGGAACTGAGTGTGATCTGTAACTCGTCTGTGCAGGCTTGGTAAAATTAAGTTTAAAAAGAGATAGGAAGGAACTGGCTCTCAAAAACAGTGGTAGATGACTGGAAAGACTAAATAATAAATGTCTTCATGCAAGTCAATAAAGAATGAGTAAAAGAAGCGACAACTTTACAGCAGGGAATGACTGGTAGATGTAGGCATGAGTGTTTTATAGAAAAGAGTATCATGTGTGAAGTTATTCCTTCTTCCAGCTTCCCCTTAGGCTTTAATGTTCCCTGAAAAAAAACATGAAACATTCACAAACAATTAAATAAACTAAAAGAATAAATAAATAAGATTTATAAATCAAGTTGATACATATACATAAGAAAATCACATCCCAACAGAATATTTACCAGGCATTACCATTATCACCATCAGCAGTATTAGCAGCATTAGTATTCAAATCCTTTAAGTACACCAAAACCACACAACCCCGAATTATTATTGAAATCCTGGACAACACAGATAAAACGTTCCGAACCTCTCTCACAAAACAAAGACCCTTCCCAATCCTCTTCCCAATCCATCATGCACGAGGGCCACATTCCCAAAACACGTCTGCCGGAGCGCACTTTTGACCCCAATTCACGGCAGCGGTGCAGGTAAAAGACAATAAGCAATCACTGGTAATACGGGGGTGAATGAAAATGATGATTACACTCTTTCACCAAACAGCGGCCACGTGATTAGACTTGCTTCCACGCTCGTTAACTGACCCCCAGCGGAATTAATCACACACATCCCCTCCCTTCACCTCTCTCCCTCTCTCTCTCTCCTCTCCACACTGACTGGCACTCTAAAAAAAATTGGCACCAGGAAAAGAAAATGTGACAGAAGTAAATGTAATAGGAAAGTGTTTTTGTTACGAGTAAATTAAATAGGAAGAATCTGACACAAATAAATGTAATAAAAAAAAGACATGACAATGTAATAAGAAAACATGACAGGAATAAGTGTAATTAAAAAGAGAAAACACGTGAATGAATGTAATAAGAAAAAGATGATTGGTAGAAATGTAATAGGAAAATATTCTTTATTATGAGTAGATGTAATAGAAAGAATCTGAAACAGGAATTAATAGTCAAAAAGTAAAATAAAAAAAATAAAAATAAAACATGAATGACTATAACAAGTAAAAGCAGCACAAGAATAAATGTACACAACGGGAAAATGTAACAGGAATCAACTGAAAAAAATTAAATAAATAAATAAGAGGAATAGATATAGGTAACACTAAAATTATGACATGAATATATATAACAGTAAAAATATGACACGTAACAGGAAAAAAATATATATATGACATGGGAATAATTGTGATTTGAAAACATATGATCCAGGAATGAATGTAGCACTAAAAATATGACAGGAAGAAATGCAATGAAAAAAAAAAAAATATGACAGGTATAAATATGACAAGGAAAAATAGGCACGGGAATAAATGCTTCAGAAGTAAATAGTTCATAGCAAAAAAAATGGCACAGGGATAAATGTTAGGGGTAAAAATGGCACGGGACTGAATGAAGCATGGAAAATTGTCCAGAAATACATGATACAATAATAAAACCTACAGAAATAAATGTAGAAAACATGGCACATGAATAAATGTCATGGGAATAAACAACATAGGAATAAAATGAAAGGAAAAGTAACGTCACGAATTCTGGAGTGAAAGGGAATGGCACATTAAAATTAACAGTGTGTCAGGCATTTACTTAGGTTAGGTTGGTTAAATTAAAATGTCTGAAGGAAAGATATTGGCAAGTGGTAACATGGCACAAATTTGAAACAAGAAAAAAATGGCAAATAAGAAAAAAGAAAAAGAAACATTACCTATTATTGTAGCAATTAAATTAGATTGTTAGAGTAAGTTATTATAGTTTAGGCTAGGCTAGGTTAGGTTAGGGTGATCTTAAACGAGAGCCTTTTTAAGTACAAAAAATTCACACAATATGGTGTTTATTTTTATCTGATAAAATAAACATATTTGTATTTTCCAGTACTATTTTTTTTTTCCGCGTCACTTTCTCTACGTCATTTTATTTCACCATTCGTTCCTGCATCTTTTTTTTTTTTTTTTTTTTTTTTTTGCATAATTCATCCTACAACATTTGCCCCTATATTAATTCATTTCCAGTGCAAATTTTCCAGTAACACTTTTTCCGGTGCATTTTTTTCCATGTGTATCCAGTGCCTTTGTTCACCCTACGCTTACATTCACCCCCACCACCACCCACATCCCCAACACCAACCCACAGCCCCACCACCCACCCACACATCGCAATGCCCTGCCTAATCAGCCTCCCTCGTCCCACAAAAACCCAGCAAATCACTCTGGCTACACATCTATGTTAATCTGCACTGCTTTGAAATGCTTTAGAATTATATGCCTATCATTAAATATTCCATTACGTATACAAAGGGAGCATAATTCATGTAAATAGTTTGTGATTCAGCTGCTGGGATTGTAACTTTTTTTCGTGTATATTTCCATATCATCCCCCTCTCCCTAACATAAGTGACTGCGCCGCCCCTACCTACTGCTAGCTTCGTATAAACACAGGACCGCTAGGCTAGGCTATTGGCTCCTGCATAACAATAACACTTTCCAGGTTGTTATACAGTCAGTACAAAGTTGCAAAATTCACACAATACAGTAGCCTCTATAGACAGATAGATAGATAGATAGATAGCTGCTTGCTTACACACACACACACACACACACACACACACACACACACACACTTAACAGATGAGGATTTAATTAAGGGATGTGCAGAAATAGTTTTCCTAATACAAAAATAGATCAGTGGAATGCATCATATCAAAGGAAGTGGTATGTGTGCTATTGTTGTTGTTACTGTTGTTGTTGTTGTTGTTGTTGTTGTTGTTGTTGTTATAATTATTATTATCATCACAATTATTATTATTATTATTATTATTATTATTATTATTATTATTATTATTATTATCAGTAGTAGTAGTAGTAGTAGTAGTAGTAGTAGTAGTAGTAGCGTTATCAATATCATAATTGTTAATTGTGATTGTTGTTGATGTTGCCGTCATTAACAATAGTATTTCAACACTGCCTGATAATACCACTCGTCTCCTTTCCACACCACGTGTATGGGAGCACATCACCTCTCAACGAACGGTCAGACGTCACCCCACCACTTAACACATTTTGTGCTGGTGGCATCGCTGTCAGCAGTATGTGGTAGGGACACACACAACTAAGGTCTATCACATTTAAGTCCAGAAATACTAAGGACTCGGGTAGCAGATATGAGAAAGAGAATTATACTCTAACAAATAGAGCTGGGTGACGCGGAAACAATCACAAAGGAGCTTGCTGGAAGTTTGCCTACATTCAGCCTGTTCCTAAAAAAGGGTGACCGTTCTAATCCCTCAAACTACCGTCCTATTGCTTTAATTTCCTGCCTATCTAAAGTTTTTGAATCTATCCTCAACAGGAAGATTCTTAAACATCTATCACTTCACAACCTTCTATCTGATCGCCAGTATGGGTTCCGTCAAGGCCGCTCTACTAGTGATCTTCTGGCTTTCCTTACTGAGTCTTGGTCATCCTCTTTTAGAGATTTTGGTGAAACTTTTGCTGTTGCCTTGGACATATCAAAAGCTTCTGATAGAGTCTGGCACAAAGCTTTGATTTCCAAACTACGCTCCTACGGCTTCTATTCTTCTCTCTGTAACTTCATCTCAAGTTTCCTTTCTGACCGTTCTATTGCTGCTGTGGTAGACGGTCACTGTTCTTCTCTTAAATCTATTAACAATGGTGTTCCCCAGGGTTCTGTCCTGTCACCCAGTCTCTTCTTATTATTCATAAATGATCTTCTAAACCAAACTTCTTGTCCTATCCACTCCTACGCTGATGATACCACCTTGCACTTTTCCACGTCTTTTCACTGACGTCCAACCCTTCAGGAAGTAAACATTTCACGCAGGGAAGCCACAGAACGCTAGACTTCTGATCTTTCTAAAATTTCTGACTGGGGCAGAGCAAGCAAACTTGGTATTATTCAATGCCTCAAAAACTCAATTCCTCCATCTGTCAACTCGACACAACCTTCCAGACAACTATCCCCTCTTCTTCAATGACACTCAACTGTTCCCATCTTCTACACTGAACATCCTCGGTCTGAACTGGAAACTTCATATCTCATCTCTAGCTAAAACAGCTTCTGTGAAGTTAGGTTCTGACACGTCTCCGCCAGTTTTTCTCACCGCCCCCAGCTGCTAACTCTGTACAAGAGCCTTATCCGTTCATGTATTGAGTATGCTTCACATGTCTGGGGGGGGGTTCCACTCATGCTGCTCTTCTAGACAGGGTGGAATCAAAAGCTTTCCGTCTCATTAACTCCTCTCCTCTAACTGACTGTCTTCAGCCTCTCTCTCATCGCCGCAATGTTGCATCTCTAGCTGTCTTCTACCGCTATTTTCGTGCTAACTGCATGCCTCCCCTCCTCCCGCGGCCTCGCTGCACAAGACTTTCTTCTTTCTCTCACCCCTATTCTGTCCACCTCTCTAACGCAAAACTTAACCAGTATTCTCAATCACTCATCCCTTTCTCTGGTAAACTCTGGAACTCCCTGCCTGTTTCTGTATTTCCACCTTCCCATGACTTGAATTCCTTCAAGAGGGAAGTTTCAAGACACTTATCCTTCAATTTTTGACTGCCGCTTTGGACCCTTTTATGGGACTGGCATTTCAGAGAGTATTTTTTTCTATTGGATTTTTGTTGCCCTTGGCCAGTGTCCCTCCTACATAAAAAAAAAAAAAAGAGACGAGCAAGTTGTGCAATGATAAATGAATAAGTAAATAAATAATGAATCATAATAGTAATAATTACAATAATAATAAGAAAACGAACTCTTATATATACTGTAACACACTAACTATGTAACCAAACCTAACAATCTAACCTATTCTACCACTCTTCTTTCCATACAGCCTGTAATGGAGCACACTGCCTCCCAACAAGTGGTCAGTCGCGAGCCCCCACTTATCCCATTAACTACTTAACCAGCCTCCATCCACGCCTCCGCACATCATTAGGTCTTCCCAAGTCTTCCTGAGGGCTAGCTACCACTTCACCGACTATATAACACTTTAACGCAATGGAATGGGTATAAAAATTCCAGTAGAATAATAAAAAAAAAAAATATATATATATAATATATATATATATATATATATATATATATATATATATATATATATATATATATATATATATATATATAATAAGAGACAAGCAGGTACAGGATGATAAAATAGATTGACCAGCTGCGCACAAAAAGAAAAAAAAAAAACTTACTGATATCAAATAAACAGTTAATATTCACATTACCTGGTGTCTTTTGGGCCCAATGAAGACAATGCCACGCACTCCAGGTCTTCAAGGCACGGGGGGCACGGTCAGTTCATTAATATCATTTCCCAAACAAATTTACCAGTGAAAAACAGAAATACACAGGGTAGCCGGCCAGTGATAGGCTCGTATTCTGAAACGCTCTACTCTCATCACGACTGTTTTCAAAGGTCACAGAGATGATTAGCCTGGTTCTCAGGAGTGTTTCTCCAGTTAATAATGTAGAAATGTTATTAATTTGTCACTAAAACTGTGAAAACACTATTAGAAAACCCGTGTAACTTCAAACAAGAGCCTATTGAAAATAGTTCAGGTGCCGTGCAGAAGCATTCCAGCATATGGTCCTAATTGATAAGGTTAATACTTGCATTATCTGCCGTGTTCTGGGCTCAATGAAGTCACCACCACGCACTCCAAGGCACAGGACGTACAGATACTTTGTTGTTATCACTTCCTAATCAGTTTCAGCGGGGAAAAAATATAAAGTTATCGATTAACCGGCACGCGATAATCACCTCCTCAGCCTACAGTACATACCCACGTGGCACTGGGTAGACACTAGTATGCGTAATAGTTGAAGACATCGAGCAGCCGCAGAGCTTATCAAAGTAGTGCCCTGATATAACAAGCAAATTAGTAGAACTTTAGTAGTGCCTTTCTGTTGCTTACTATTCTAATTTGTGAATACTTCAAGTATAAATGTTAAGTAACCCGTTGAATTACATAAATGAATATGGTACGAGCCGAATAAAAGGTGACGAAGTGGTGTTTCGCAAAGTAGTGCAGTGTCATTTACTATTGTTTTAATTTAGGAGAAATGCAGAAGCTTCACGTTAATAGAGAAAACAATCCAATAAACTTCCCAACTGGAAACAGCACCAGACTAATAAAAGAAGACTGCTCAAGTAATACAATATTCTAGAACGTTTGACAGAGAGCATTTGGTTTAGGCTTTCCTATCATTTACTATTTCAATATACGGCATTACTCAGCAGCTCATTTGCATATAAAAAAAATAACATAAAAAATTGCAGAACTGGAAATAGCACACAAACTCGTGATGAAGTGATTAATTAGAAGAAACAGTGAAGGCCTGTTTCAGTGACCATCCCTCCTCCCTTCCTCTCTCCTCCGCTCAGCTGTTCCTTCCTCGCTGCTCACCAGTCTACAGTTTCTATTATGTTGTATAACGTGATTGCGAAGTGACCTTATTTCCTCTCCTGAAAAGTGCAATATAACCGCATTTTTCCATGGCGTCTGCATTTATAAGTTCCATCGCTACCTTGCAGTACGTCCAGAGTAGCAAAGTAAGTGTTACTTCACCGTTTATCAC
>NC_087159.1:15705000-15710000 GCF_035594125.1 Scylla paramamosain
AGACTTCTACTAAACACATGAAAAAAAAAACAAAAGATGAATAGTAACATTTAAGATATATACATATTAACTAGACATGACTGAAACAAAAATTTAGTTGTAGTAGTAGTAGTAGTTGTTGTTGTAGTAGTAGTAGTAGTAGTAGTAGTAGTAGTAGTAGTAACAAGAATAACAATAATAATTAACAAAAAAGAAGAAAAGTAGTAGTAGTAGTAGTAGTAGTAGTCTACAGCCGTAGTAGTAACAAGAATAACAATAATAATTAACAAAAACAGAAGCATAGAAAAGTAAGGAATAGAAAAAAAGGAAAAAAAAAAAAATCACAAGGCTAACACTCACAAATATTCCATCGCGGGGCTTGGGAATATCTTTTAATAAGGGCTGACACTTGCATGGCGGCAGCTTAGGGCGTGTTAATACTGCACGCCCATAGCCCCGTGATGGGTGTGCGAGCGCCTGCGTGAGGGCTGGGCGCGTAATAATTGATGCCGTGCTGAATAGATTATCGCCACCTTTGTCCCTCGGATTGTTCATTTACTACCGGGGCTTTCTACTTTGGTTAATGGGATTTTGTACCTTTGGTTATGGGATTTGTACTGTAACTAATGAGATGTCTTTGTGCATTTATTGGTAGGATGTGTGCTTTAACTAATGTTGTTTTTTTTTTTCCTATACTTTTACTGTTGAGTTTTATGCTTTGCTAAATGTGGGTTCGTATCTTTGTTTATGGGATTTTGTTCTTTTACTAATATTTGTACTTTATTACTTTTTTTTTTTTACTTTACTCTTCAGATTTTTACCAATTTTACTTTATTTCATCTCGGTGTGCGTCTGAAATCAGTTGATCATTCAGTTTGTTAGCGAGTCAGTTAATCAGTCAACGGTCAGTCTGTCAGTGAGTCAGTCATTCATTAGTTAATCAGTCAGTCATTAAGTCAGTCAGTCAGATAAGTTATCAGTCAATCGATCAGATATTTATTCAGTTAGTAAATTAGTCAATTAAGCAGGCAGTCAATCAGCGTCAGTCAGTTCATTTTCCTATTACACTAAACGTTTTGTACTGATAGGCACGCGTCAGTGAACGATTCTGTAGAAAAATAAAACATCACGTACTATTACTAAAGTCAGATGGCAATACCAGTTACCATTTGCATTGTCCAAACCGTTGTCTTGCACCAACAAAAAGATAGAAGAGAGAAACTTAAAATCTTCCTCATTACTATGCCAGAAAGTTCTTATAATCTCACTCACCTCTTTGTTTTATTTCCACACCTCATCCAAACCCTCCTTTTCGTCTTTTATCACAACACATTCCCAAAAATTTCACAGCGGCGCCGCACCAGCCAGGCCCGACCATTTATCTGCATCACAGTGTTTTCCTTAATTATTAATCATGAGTTGTCGTTTATCTCGTTCAGCTGGAGTCGTGTAGCGAGAATACGAGAGTGGAGGCACACCATTTACCGTCTGCATGTGTGTGTGTGTGTGTGTGTGTGTGTGTGTATAGGTGTGGGCGGTGGGGAAAGGGTAGGGGGGTAGGCGCTCACAGGTGGTAAGAACGTTTAATTAATCAAAGCCCGGCAAAGCAAAAGGGAACCTGAACAACACCTCGGCCACGGTCTGATTGCCCCTGATTTGCGAGGCGCGTGAGGCAAGGCGTCTTTCTGCCCCCCCTTGGTGCTGCTGTTCCCGCCGCCGCTGCTGCCTTGGGCGTCTTTTGATCCAAGATTAGACAATTATGAGGGATGAATATAAAGTGGCCACGACCTCCTGCATACACACATTCATACACTGCCGCCTACCCTACTACACACATACATACACTGCCTCATACACACACATACACACACTGCCTCCAACACGCACACATTACATTGTCTCTTACACATACACTACTTCATATACACACACACACATACACTGCCTCCTACATACACACATACACTGTCTCATACACACATACACACACTACCTCCAACACACGTACACATTCACTCTGCCTGCTACATACACACGTACACACAAAGGAAAAAAATAAATAAGCACACAAGTGTATTTCAGGGTCTGTACAGTATACCTTGGTAAATACACATACACAAGTAAAAGTTGGATAAATATAGGTAGGGAAGTAAGATCACAGGAGTATACGTAGCTGAGATCCTACTCATTATAACTAGGTAAATATACACACGCTCATGCATGTATACAGGAAAAAAGTAACCGGAAGTTCACACACACACACACACACACACACACACACACACACACACACACACACACACACACACACACACACACACACACACACTTGGACTACTATTAAGGCGTAAGGAGACAGACCCCCCACACAATTATAGCCCGGGCTTTGTATATTACAGCTAAGTAAACACACAAACGCACACTCATACACACTCATAAAAAACAAAAAAATGGGTGCGCACACACACACACACACACACACACACACACACACACACACACACACACACACACACACACACACACACACACACACACACACACACACACACACACACACACACACACACACACACACACATACACACAAAAAAAAAAAAAAAAACTAGGCAAATATTAAGGAAACAAACCCACACAAGTATAGCCCAAGCCGTGTACTGGTACCACGACTAGGCAAACACAAATAGGGAAATAAACACACATACACTCATACACGTTGCGCCCCTCTCTTTGTAATCACACAAGCAATAGACTTCCCTCGATTCCCGTGTAATGAGACTTGTTGGCGCCATGCTGGGGTGAGAGAGAGACTGTGTCAGGTCCAGTTGTGAGTGTGTGCAGGTGGTGGAGGTGATAGTGGTAGGGAAGAGCGAGAGGGAAGTATAGGATAGGAATAAGTGAGGAGATTGGAAACAGTGAATGAGGAAGTAGGCTAGGAGTGATCAAAAGACAAATATAAATGAGTAAAAAAAAAAAAGTAACAATGAGTAAGGGGAATGTAGGAATGTGTGAGGAGATGGATAGTAATGAGTAGGTAGGAATGAAAGAGTGTAAAGAGATGGAAATGCGAAAGTCTGAGGTGGAGGTAGACATATTGTGAGATGCAAGACTGGGAGAAGTAGAAAGACTGATAGTGCAAGTTCATGGTAGACAAGAAAAAGAAGAGTCAGGTAAGAAAGGTGAGTTTGAAACTGAGATACTAAATTCCAAGCTACAGTACCAGATAGGCAGTCACCTCAAGGTATAGTAGGTAGGAAGATTAATAGGCAGGCAGAGAGCAGGCACAGGCAGGCAGGCAGACAGGTACGAGTAATGGAGAGATTTGTCGTGCTAAGTAAAACATATCACACACTCAGCGGGCCTCCATCTGCAGAGTCAATACAGTAAATCTCATTCATCAAAGGCAGGCAGACAATTAAGTCGTCGTAACCTGCGAAATGAATTACTACTACGAAAGCGAAGGAAGAAGAAATAGCAGCACCACGCCAGCCAGCCAGCCAGTCCCGTGAATTACTGCGTGTCTCTTATTGAAGCTGTGAAACAATTAAGTCAGTTGATTAAATTAATTAGTGCAGAGGTTAAGCAGTAATAGCACCAGTCCTTGGCGGAGAAATGTGTTGTTGCATGGCCAAGTGGTGTATGTTTTTATTGTCATTATTATTATTAGTGTGTATTTGGGGAACATAGAGACAAAGGTGCATTGTTAAACAGCCTCACTGCCTTGCACCTTCTCATACACGGTGCGTTGTTCATCCATTCATACTCTCATTTGATTCACATTTTATTGTTATTATTATTATTATTATTATTATTATTATTATTATTATTATTAATGTGTGTGTTTTGACAAGTGTACAAGTAAAAGATGCATTATTAAAGAGCTTAACTTCTCGTACCTTCCCACACCTGATGATCCTTCCTTCCTTCACCTGTTCATGTAATTTACAAGCATGTTTCTGTATCATTATTATTGGTGCGTGTTTGGCAAATGTAGGGATGAAAAGTGTACTAGTATTATGAAAGCATCTCAATTTATACCTCATACTTGTTCTTTCTTCGTCCCTTCACCTGCTCAGTTCATTTATAAGCATATTTGTTATTATTATTATTATTATTATTATTATTATTATTATTATTATTATTATTATTATTATTATTATTATTATTAATGTGTGTTTGGCAAGTACAGGGTTGAAAGGTATATTATTATAAAACCTTACATCTCCTCACACGTGTTCTTTCTCCCTTCCTTCACCTATTCACTTAATTTACATTTTTTTTTTTTTTGCGTGTATTATTATTAATGATTATTTGACAGGTGTAGGGGCGAAAGGTGCATTATTAAGCAACATTACCTTCTCTCACACTGCTACACCAGACCCTCTTTCTTCCTTTCCTTCCTCCCTTCCCTCCCTCCTTTTCTTCCTTCCTTCACTCCCTCCCTCCCTCCCTCCCTCCCTCCCTCCCTCCCTCCCTCCCTCCCCTACCTCCTTCACCTGCAGAGTTCATTTGCTAAGACACCGGTTCAGTTTTTACCTCGCCTTGTATTGCCATGTTATTGGATTAATTCATGCACGCGAAGGGTTGAAATAGAAGTAATTACACCCACAGGTACATATATAATTTTGGTGCTTCGTGTGTTTACCCAGCAAGGGCTTCACATCTGCACCAAACTTAGACTCACATTTAGTTGATAGAGAAGAGGACGTTTATTAAATCCTCTTCACTCCGTAGATAATGTGTAGGAAGAAACACTTAGTATATTGAAAAAAAAAACAAAAAATCCTCCTTACTCTGTAGTTATTTAGCAGATAGAAGGAAAATGTTTATTAGTCCCTTCACTGCGATATGTAACTAAAAACAATGTGTGGAATTTTTATAAGCATCTCCAAGGAAAAAAACTTGGATAATAAAGAATGCAGTTTGCAATTTCAAGCCTGCATAATGTTTGGAGATGGCTGTAGAAGTGGAAAAGATGCCTCCGAATGGTTTGTAATCATGGAAAGATGTGCCAGTTGACA
>NC_087159.1:15720000-15725000 GCF_035594125.1 Scylla paramamosain
GAGAGAGAGAGAGAAAAAAAAAAACATGCAATTTTATTATTTAATTTCAGACTGTTGGATGAATGGTAAGATAATATATAAGGGTAATATAAGCTGCATATACTAATGACTTGAATGTACATAATAATAAAAAAAAAAAATATATATATATATATATATATATATATATATATATATATATATATATATATATATATATATATATATATATATATATATATATATATATATATCTGAATATTTTAATTCTATCATATTTTCGGAGAGAGGAATGTATAATATAAAACAATGGGTAATAATTTATACACACAGCTAAGTTGAACAGATAAAATTAAAGAAAAGTTTAGCAAAAAGTAAAATCCACAATTATATAAACATATTTCTTTGGACGAAGAATATAAATAATTGAGTAAACAAGCAAACTAACCAACTAACTAACTGACAATTAAATGAAAATAAAAAATAAACAGAACTCAATTATATAAACACACTTTTGACAAAAGAACATAAGGGAATAAATCAACAAACCCCCAAACAAACAAACAACCAAACAAACAAATCAGCGCAAAAGACTCACCTACTTACAGTTCTATCCTCCAATTGCAAACACGGAATTCAGCATCACGGAGAAAGAACAGGATGTGGAGTGCATGGCGGGATATAATGGGCGGTGTACAGTAGCTTAATGGACGCGGCGCCATCTGAGAGGCGGGAGGAGGAGTGGTGACGCGCTGCACTTCGGTGGTAATTGAGCGAGATAATGAGGCCAGACAAAGGTGTTCCAGGTAATGAGCAGCAGACTTTTTGCCTCGAAGGGGTGCCCGGTGATGGAGAGAGAGAGAGAGAGAGAGAGAGAGAGAGAGAGAGAGAGAGAGAGAGAGAGAGAGAGAGAGAGAGAGAGAGAGAGAGAGACAGGCAAAAATGGACATAGACAAAGGATATGGAAAAAAAAGAAAGAACAGATATACAATGGGAAACACAAAACAAGGAAAGACAGAACGATAGACAAAAACAAACCTAACAAAGACATAGAAACATAAATACACACACAAACAAACAGAGACAAAGAAAAGCAAGACAGACAAGTAAACAAATACGTACCATAACTGCATACCATCTCTCTCTCTCTCTCTCTCTCTCTCTCTCTCTCTCTCTCTCTCTCTCTCTCTCTCTCTCTCTCTCTCTCTCTCTCTCTCTCTCTCTCTCTCAAAATAATAAAGCCCCAGGTAGGAGGAACAAGGTGGAATAAAGCATTTTCCTCGCCCTGGTATTTTACGTTCAGGAGAACACGAGAAAGCCCTTCTCGAGGATGGTCTTCTGGGCGTTGATATATGGAAGGGGTAGCCCGAGGAGGAAGGGCGGGGCGGGATGGGGCGGAATGGATGGCAGGGGTGCAAGGTGACGCAGGCATGGAGGAAGAGGAGAGGGTAGGGAAGGTGATGAGGCTGGTGTTTAAAGAAAGAGAACTGGAGGAAGAGGAAGAATGGAAGGAAGAATAGGATGAGAAAGGGAAGGAAAGGAGATCATATTGAATGAAAGAGGAATGGCACAGAATGGAAGGGAAGGAAGAGTAGGACAGAAAAAAATGGTAATTGTGACGGAAGGAAATGAAAGGATAAAGTAGAATAGAAAGGAAGAGAATTGAAGAGTAGAAGAGAGAGAAGGATAGCAGTGGATGGAAGGTGATGAAGGAAGGGAAAGAGGGAGAGAAAAAGAGTAATAGGGAGGGATGAAAATTAATGGAATGGATAGGAAAAAGATGGAAGGGCAGAAAGGAAAAGGTAAGGAGGAGGGAAGGAAGGGAAAATAGGAAAGGAATGAAAGGTGATAGTATATGGAAGTAAAAAGAATGAAGAGAGGAATGGAAGAGAAAAAAAGAAGTACAGGATGATTATGGGAAGAAGGAAGAGACGGGAAGACACATTAAAATAAAAAATGACGAAAGGGGACAAAAACGAGGAAAAATGAAAGTTGAAAAAGTGATAACGATGAGAAAGAAGATATAAAAAGAAAAAAAAGTGAAAATTTAAGTCAAATGCAGGGGAGAAAAGATTGGAAAAAAGAGATGGGATGAAAATGAAGCGAAAAAAGTAGCGAAGGGAAGGGAAGGGAGTAGGCGAGGCTGCGGTGAATGATAAAGAGTCGCGGGAGAAATGAAGTGAAATGAATGTCAGAGGAATGAGAAGTTAGTGCGATACAGAGAGAGAGAGAGAGAGAGAGAGAGAGAGAGAGAGAGAGAGAGAGAGAGAGAGAGAGAGAGAGAGAGAGATTCATAAGCAACAGAATGATATGTCAGCCCTAACATTTCTCTCTCTCTCTCTCCTCTCTCTCTCTCCTCTCTCTCTCTCTCTCCCTCTCTCTCTCTCTCTCTCTCTCTCTCTCTCTCTCTCTCTCTCTCTCTCTCTCTCTGCTATCATTAATTTTTTTCTTTGTCAGTGAAATTAAGGAAATTAAAGATAACACTTTTCTGGAAGCCTAAAACTCCTCCTCCTCCTCCTCCTCCTCCTCCTCCTCCTCCTCCTCCTCCTCCTCCTCCTCCTCCTCCTCCTCTTCCTCCTCCATCACTGACAAGACTGGCCTTCATTTATATAAACACATCAAAAGAAGATAAGTTTTTCTAATGTACATTTCTGTTCATTCATCTCCATTCACTTTTCCTCACCCTCTTTTTTTTTATATTTTTTTTCACTGATTATTATTTTTTTTTTACATTTTACAAACACATCAAAGGAGGATCACTTTTTTTTCTTTCAGTTGCTACGTTTGTAATAATTGAAGTCATCCACTTTTTTTATTATTACTCTTTTTAAATAATCTTTTTGACCCCACTTTTTTTTTTTTTTTTGTCTCATTTATTTGCTTTTTCTCGGCGCTTCTTTTCTCTTTTATCTCATTCCCTCCTCCCTGAACGTGGCGCTTATACATCCATGAGAGACGAAAAAGAAGAAAAAAAAAAACTGCCTTCCCTTTTTTTTTTCTCTCTCTTATTTTTCCTATTTTTTGTGCGTTTCTTTACATCTTTTACTCTTTCATTTTTATCCCCGTTCTTCCGCTGAGTGGCATTTCAACACACCCACTCCTACCACTCCCCATTCCCCCTCTCCACCTTCTGGCCCTTCCCCACAAAAAGAGACAAAAAAAAAAGAAAAAAAGGGCAAAGAAAAATATATTCCTACACTCCTCTTTCTGATTCAGCAAACCGTATATAACATTAAAAGCCTCCTCCTCTTCCTCTTCCTCCTCTTCCTCTTCCTCCTCTTCCGCTTCCCTCCTTTACTTTTTATATTATACAAGTAACTGTAGCATTAATACCCTCTTCAGTTCAGTTTTTTTTTGGGGGGAGGCTCAGATTGTAACGAGCTGTTGATGTACTAGCTTTTACACGTGTAGTCTTTACCCCTTCTTAATTCTATAGCTCTGTCTTGGCCCTGTCATCTCCCTGTCATTGTGAATTTGTCGGAGTGTGTGTGTGTAGGAAGGGAGTAGGGAGGAGGGAAGAGGAGGAGAGTAAGGGAGGGGAGGCAACAGGGAGGGAAGACTGTGTTTGAGTGATGGAATAAGGAAGAACGAAACCAAAGAATGAGGATATGAGTGAGTGAAGGAGTCGTGAGGAGGGAGCAGGATAAGGCAAGTGGGTGTGAGTGGGGAAGTGAGTGAATGAGTGAGTGAGAGGGGAGGGAATGATGAGGAGTAGTAGGAGGCTGAGTTTGATGGAGTAGAAGTGTGTGTGTGTGTGTGTGTGTGTGTGTGTGTGTGTGTGTGTGTGTGTGTGTGTGTGTGTGTGTGTGTTTTCATTGTTGAGTGATTGAGTAAATTAAGAGAGAGAGAGAGAGAGAGAGAGAGAGAGAGAGAGAGAGAGAGAGAGAGAGAGAGAGAGAGAGAGAGAGAGAGAGAGAGTTTATATGGAAATGGAAAATGGAGCTATACAGTGGATGGAAAGGAGGGAGGTCAGAAGGTTGAAAAGAAATAGCAAGAGAAGAGAAAGGGAAGGAAGGGAAGGAGAGAGAGAGAGAGAGGGAGTAAGCCAAGGGAAAAATAAACTAGTGGATCAGAGGAGAAGGAGAAAGAGGGAGATAAAGGAGGAAGGAAAGAAAGATTGTGAGTGAATGAATCAGGAGGAAAGGGGGAGAGGGATGGGAAGGAGGAAGCAGAAAAAAAATGAAGGAGGAAGTGGAAAAAAAAAGATGAATGGAAAGAAAAAGAGGAGGGATGAAATTTGTAAGAAAGTAAGAAATGACAGGAGGATAAATGAAGATGATTTCAAAATGGAAAGTAGAAATGACGCAAGGAACTGAGGGAAAAAGTGAAGGAGGGAAAGAAGGAAGGAAATTTTTAAAGAAAGTGAGAAATGGATGAAAGAGGAATAAAGAAAGACTGAAATATGAAAAAGTAGAAATAAAACGAAGATGAAAGAAAATAAGGAAGGAATGAAAAGAGGAATTGTTAAATGAATGAATGAAGGACGGAATGAAGGAAAGAGGGATGGGAAGCCTCTGGGATGTTACTGGCCATTGTGAAACCTGTCAGAAACACACACACACACACACACACACACACACACACACACACACACACACACACACACACACACACACACACACACACACACACACACACACACACACACACACACAACACAGAACCAAGCCAATTCTGTTTATATGTATTTGGAATTGGGCTGTGCATTAGTATGTATGTATGTACGCACGTTTGTATGTATGCATGTAATTATTGGCGGGTTTTGAAACGTGGTAGTGGCTGGTTAGGCTGTTAGGTAACTTAATTATGCAGGTACGCCGCCACCACCACCACCACCACCACCACCCACCACCTGCCACCCCCCCAAAAAAAGCACAATGTAGTAATCCCGCCGTGATTAGCTCCCACGTGCGATGTTGTTTTGTTGTTTATTTGTTTTTTTTGGTGTAATTGTTTGATTATTATGTCCCTCTCTCTCTCTCACTCCCTCTCTCTCTCTCTCTCTTTATTTTTTTTCAACT